>NC_134871.1:15358000-15682750 GCF_049852395.1 Peromyscus maniculatus bairdii
TACTTCCTGTGTCTTTATATAGACTTTCTGTTCTGCCTTTTCATTGGTTGTAAACCCAACCACATGACTGCCTCATCACTGCCTGTCTGTGCAGACCTCCAGGTCTTCTATGGTTGGTATTGAGATTAAAGGCGTGTGTCTCCAATGCTGGCTGTATCCTTGACCACCCAGAGATCTACCTAGCTCTGCCTACTAAGTGCTGGGATTAGAGGCATGCACCACGAATGCCCAGCTCGGCTATGGCTTACTATTAGCTCTGACCCCCAGATAACTTTATTTATTAACATACAAATAAAATCACATTTCAGTACAAATAAAATATCACCATAGAATATTAAATGTTAATAATAATTTCCAGTGAAATTCAAATATGGTAGGAATTGTCAATTGAAAAAGTCAGGTAGGAAAGGAATTTGGCAATATAAAGTAGTTTGGTTTTTGGAGGTTTTGAGAATACCAATTATATACTTTAGTGAAATAGCAAAATTCTGATGGCTAGGAAAATTAACAGCCAATGCTGAGTAACACATTGTGAGAATGAGGCATGCAGCATTCATGGTCTATGAAACACATCGCATCAGTAATAGCAGCTCTTAGTATCATGCCAGGCAGATGAAAATTTAGGAAAGTCTCTCAGTAACTTGTTTCTAAATAAGAACTTCCTGAGTAGAATTCAGACCATCATCAAGAAAATCTAAATTGTAATTACTCTCCTTAAAAGTAATTGAAAATAGTGATAATAGTTTTTGTTTATAAACTTCAGTAGATTTGAAGTTGTAAGGGAAAACCTGTGTATGGTATTGTTCTCAAGATGTGGCCATAATGAAATGGCTTATACAGTTTATTTACTGATGAATATACATGTTTCTTGTTAGATTACTCAGTGCTAAAATGGAATGTAATTTCATTCTTCAAAATTCCTTATTCCCTCTACACTCTTTATTAGGTCTATAACAACTACAAGCATCACAGCTCATGTGTATGAATGTGTAGAATTTCCTCTTGATTAATTGTGAAGGGAAAAACTTCACAGTCTTCCTATTTAAATATAAAATACTCTATAAATAGACTTGTAGCTCAGTAGTAGAGTGACTAACATGTGTTATATACCTAGAACCATGTAAATTAAATTTAAAATTAAAAACGAGAAAATAAAATATAAGATGCAAATATTTGCATTTGTGAAGATAAAGAAGCACATACAAGAATTTTAAAAACAAAGCTATTTTTCAAGTCCAAGAGCCTAAAGGGCAATTATAACAAATTATTAAATGTTATATTTTTATTTAATTTCTTTCATATACTATTCTTTTTTATATTTTATTTCTGAGACATCATTTATCTACTCCTTTTGTTCCTTTTAAACCCTCTAATATATCTTTTCTTATGCCCTTTCAAATTTTTGGCTTCCTTTTTCATTAAGTATTGTTGTGTATATATTTATATATGCATACATATTCCTAAATATAACCTGCTCTATCTGTATACTATTGCTTATATGTACATTTTCAAGCATGACTATTTGATATTGGATAAGCAATTTTGGGGCTTTTCCCTGGGGAAGATGATATCTCCCAGTCTCAATGTTCTCATTGTCTATAGGTCTTTGTGAAGGGTTAATGCTGTGTGGTCTTTCCTCTGTCCATGTGGAAATTTCTGTCATTGTTGTCCATGTTTAGCTAACACTTAGCCAATCATTTTGGAGAGACTTTATAGGTGTAGATTCTGACATTATTAGGAGACAGTCTCAGTACAAACTCCCCGATCCACTGCCTCTTACAATCTTTCCTCCAACACTTCCACAATATTCTCTGAGCCTCAGGTGTGGGAGTTGTCTTGTATATGTGTCCACTGGGACTAGGCTTCACACTGCATTTTTATTAGTTCTGGTTTTCTATGATGGTCTCTATCTGTTTTAAAAAGAAGGGAGAACTAACGATGAGAAGTGAGGACTAAACTTATCTGTAGTTACAAGGACAAATATTTAGAGTGTAGTTAGGGATTATGTTTGTTTAGTAAAGTGATGGTTGTAGGTTCTCCTCCAAGATCCTTGACTCCACTAGCTCTGCGTATTTGGCTAGATTTATAGTACCAGGCATGATTTCCCTCTTCTTGAATGAATCTTAAGTCTGTTAAGAGCTGTTGCTTACCTCCAAGATATATTTGCCACTACTTCACCCTTAAGGGTAATCGTCCCTTCCTGGTCATTGTTGTGGTTCACAGGCATCATATCTGGGTGGGACTGTTTGTTGCTTCCCACATTTGGAAGCGTGTGTTGTGCCTTCTCATATCATGAAAACTAGGCCTCAGGGAAGCATACCCTATATTTTGAATGTATTTGTTCCAACCAACATTCCCACCAACTCCTCCCAGATTCATACCTGCCTAGTTACTCAACTTCATACTCTCCATTCCCGTCAAAAAAAGGGAAAGAAAACTGAAACAAAACAAATATTAATAATTTTAAAGATTTCATTTGTCTCCTTCCATGACTTATAATTTCAAAATGCATAATATTCTAATGCATTCAGCTACACTAATTTTACCATTTATTTTCCAAACAAAAGACCCCTTTTATGTAGTAATTTGATAGTTATTATTCCAAGTACTATGGTGTTCATAGCCTCAATGACAGTAGAGGAAGGGGAAGGTTTCTAAAAGATCTTAGAGTGTATACTGAGGCAATGTGGAAGGTAAAAGTTACAGAAACTACAAGAGTGTAAGTCCATTGCTGATGTCCAAGGAGACTTGTTCTGCAGAATGCCCTGTTCCAGGTCACCACAGCAAGCGGCGTTGTATATTACATTCAATAAATGGTTATAACTAGCCTGTTCTGTTCCTTGTATGTCCAGCACTCTATTACATTTATGCTTTGGTATATATGCAAGAGAGCCAACTCACATCTCAATAGCAGTTTTTAGATGCCATTGTCCTTCATGAAACACTTCCCCAGGAATTCTAATGCTAGTACATATGGCCCAATTCCATATAAATATAAAGGGCAAATGCAAAACAAACCAAAAATATAAAGAACAATACTAGACAATAAACTCTCACAAAACTGTTTAAAGTAGATTTTATTATGATTTGCACATATAAAAGCATTCCAATTGTGCTATATTGCCAAGATATAAGAATATACAGAAAAATGTTATGAGAATATCTTGATTAACATATTAAAAGATTTCAGGGGGAAAAAGACAAAAAAAGACTTGGGAGAATAAAATGGGAGATTTATTTTATTTTATAATGTTTATTTCTTAAATGCTATTATTATTAATATGAATCAGTTAATATGGCATTGCTATTCAGGAATGCTGCCCTGAAAGAAATGAAGTACAATATTAGAGTATGATAGTGTCAATGCAGTTTATTAAGTATTTTGATAAAATGCCATAGATTTCAAATGATATCTTAAAATAAATCAGAGATAAACAAATCTCTTCAATGGTGACATAGGAGGACGAGCTGGCAGCTTCAGATACACAGAAAATCTGAAGCGTTTAGACAATGTTAATTATAAGTTCAATTCATGCTCTACAAATTTTTGTTTCATCACAGTATTAAATTTTCCTAACCATGGTAAAGATTGGTCACATACATGATGCTTCATTTGAGTCTTTATGAAATTGTCAGTTTCTAGCGTCTGAGCCCTCCGTGAAAAGACTGGCAGCTGAGCAGTTTTCTAAACTTTAAGACGGTTCTGAATATTTACGAAAGAGCAACAGTGTGCCTGCCCAATTGAACTAAATGATGTTGTCCTCCACAGCTTACACAGTATTTATTGTCTGCCTGCCTTTCCCTCCACAAAGACATGCTTTATAAAGTGTCTTCATTTGCAAGCATCTCCATTCTGTGTCATCAGCCCCAAGCCCCAATCACTTTTACAGAATGTGCACATTGGGGAAAAAATGAGTTTGATAAGAAATCTTGAAAACAAAGTTTGGTTTCCAGTTTGATTTGAAAAGAAATCTCTAATAACACTGGAAAGGGGCTGCATCTTAAATCCCCGACAGAAGAATCTAGTCTGGTAGGAAGAACACTAACTTGCTATTTTTGATCAGAGCTACTTTAAATATGGTGTTAACTATGTAGATCATAGAAAATTAAAGTGTCCCTGAAAACACAGTGTTGACTTCTGTGGTATCTTATTTGAAGTACTCATTTCCTTGACTTTATGCAGTAGATTCTATTATACCTGCCATGGTGTGAGTCAATGACGGCTGCCCTCTTTTATAATCCTCCTTGAAGATGCTTACATTTTCAACCAAATGAGGCTGCCACAGGCTAATTCATAAAGAGAATCCTTGAAGCTTTTATTTTTTTAATTTTATCTCAAAGTTCTCTTTTGAAACAATCTGTTTGACTTTAATTTACTTTCCTGTTGATTTTTTTTTCTCTAAATCCTTGTTCCTTGACATCATTGGACATCTGATATATGCCAAGATTCATCCTGGGTAGTTACTGTAGAAAGAAAAAAGAAATAATACTAGACTATAGAGAAGTAAATAAACAAAAGGTTATATATGAACTCAAATATGCAAAACTGTTTACTGGCTTAAAGGAGAAAGGAATCATTTAAATCCCCTAGGAGAGACTAGGCCCCTTGGTCCTCATGTTTTCTGAACCTACATCAATGATAGGAGTAACTCAGCACTTGGAGCTATACAAGATTTATGTATATAAACATAAGCATTAAGTTTGTTCTGACACTTTAGAAATTCAAAACTGTGAATTAAGGATTTGACAGTTGGTGATCTAATGTATGTTACTTTTCTGACTGCTATTAAGACAGGGAATTCTGACAGACAGTGGTGTCATACACCTTTAATCATAACACTGGGGAGTCAGAGGCAGATCTCTGTGCATTCAAGGCCAGCCTGGTCTACAAACCTGTCTTCAAAAACCAAAAACAAATAAAAAATCCAAAAGCAAACAAAAGAAATAACAAAAAAAAATCAAAACAAAACCCAAAATAACAACAAACCAACAGGGAATTCCTACTATCACTTGCTGTGATTCAATAATTTAAAACATTGCTAAAGTTCTCTGGAATCTATTTACTTACATTTACTGATTCAATATCAAGGGTATTCATTAGTATAAATAAAAAGCAAATAAAAGACATATTAGTGAGGTCCAGAAGGGCTCAACAATTATAGTAGTTGCTATCCCCACAACCCTTCTAGGATGTGAATGCATTTACCAACCAGGAAGCTCTCCAAGTCATTTTGTATAAGATTTTGTTGGAAATTCCATTGCATAAGCCTGAATCATTATGTCATTGTCCAATGGTAGCTCCATAGACCTTCACCTCAACCTCTTTCTCTTAGTATGTGAGCGACTGTAGCCACTGAAATTTTTGATACCTTAGTCATGTGATCAGTTTCTTTGGCAATCAGTCTCCTTTCATTTTGCGGGAGAAGGCAGATCTGAGCTTAAAAACATGACACATTTCCATCTTATTATTATTCACAGAGAAAGAATTCAGATACAATAAGGAAGTAGAAGGCGATTTATTATGAAACATAATTAAAATGCACATCATAGCAGGCATGCAGGACTCCCATAATCCCCATATCTACAGTTATTGATAACAAATATTATGGGCAAGCTAGGTAGTGTAGGGGGATTATTCATGAATTAAGAACATGAAAAGTGAGGAAATACCAAGAATCGGTCAGAATTTTCCCAAGATTTATTTATTTATTTATTTATTCCCCTTCTCTGCTATCATATGGCAAATTTATGATGGGAAACATCAAATTTGCCAGTCTGATGATGTGGAACCGCTATCGTAGTGGGCAAAACACAGGTAGTCATGTCGGTCAGACACGGCTGGTTCCGAGGATCCTGGATGCTTTGTGCCAGGACAAGAGTAGACATGTGTTTCTTACTACATTAGCTCCTTTTCTGTTGCTGTGACCAAAGGCCATGGGGAAAAGTAACCTGAGGTACCAAAGGCTTTATTTGGGCTAGTCCTTCCAGGTGGCAAGAGTTAGTCCGTGAAGGGAAGAGGGCGGGGCATGCAAACTGGCTGGCTGATTGTGTTTCTTGAACAGCAGGAAGCTAGGAGAGGGAGTCCATCGCTGGTGGCATACTTCCTCAGAGCATTTGTACCTACTAAAGGCTCCATAACCTCCCCCAATAGTCCCATCCACTGGGGATCAAGTGTCAACTACATGAACCCAGATATTAATCTTTTTGTTGTTGTTGTTATTGTTGTTGTTGACAGGATTTCTCTGTAGAAATCTGGCAGTCCTGGAACTTGCTTTGTAGACCAGGCTGGCCTTGAACTCACTAAGATACACCTGCCTCTGCTTCCCATGTGCTGAGATTAAAGGTGTGCACCACCACCATCCAGAGATATTAATCCTTTTTAATGAATTACTTAATCTAGTATTAACAATAACACTTTTAAAGTCACCAGGAACGTGATAGTATTTGCCATTACACAGATATGTAAACTTTATAACTGATAAATTCTAATAAAAATCTCATTAAAAAAAAATTCCAGCAAAAGCTTTCTGTGCTTATTAAATGTTAACAATGTTAGATATGATAGGAGGAATTCAAGCAGGAAACGCAATCCTATTTGAAGGGATAAATGAAATAAACAATTTTGCAATCTCAAATTATGTTTCAAAATATTTCCTTTAAGCAATGTATACTGTTCTCCCAGGTTTTGAACTTTCACATTGTGAAGACCCAGGTGTGCCACAGTTCGGCTACAAGATCAGTGACCAAGGCCATTTTGCTGGCAGCACCATCATCTACGGATGCAATCCAGGCTACACTCTCCATGGAAGCAGCCTTCTCAAGTGTATGACCGGAGAGAGAAGAGCCTGGGACTACCCTCTGCCTTCCTGCATTGGTAGGATGCTCTTTCAGATTTTTGTGAAGTATATAAATTCACAGCTACTTGAAACAGCCAAGCTTCAAGGAATTTCTTCCACATACAACTCATAAGAAGTTAAAAATCTTAAAATCACCCCAAGGAAAAGTGGATTATAAAATTTCTTAATCTGACTAAAGTGCATAGTTTGGGGAGTTGCTATGTCTGTGTGAAGTTATTTTGTTTCTGCTTTTGATTTAAAAAAAACTGACTTGTTTCAAGAATGTTAAGTTTTTATCATGTGCATTTTATTGAATCTTATTGATCAGCTTTGTTTTGATTTTTTTTTAAAAAGTAGTGCACATTTCTGAATCAAAATGAATATAAAAACAAGAAATTGTTCTCAGTAGCTTCAAATGCATCTTTTATGTGTATAGGCCCCTTTGAAAAATATTAGAAAATATATTGGTTTTCTTATGTATGAACAGCATGAAAATAAATTTTAGTATGAAAAGGTTTGTGACATTCATAGATAAGATAAATCCCTACCTGAAGCTAGAGTGATCATTACATATCTATTTTGTATTGGTTTGATATCATTTTATTCCTATTATAAAGCAGTTAATAAATTAGCATAGGGAGTAGGAGTATGGGTATACAAATATCCATAGATATTCATGTGATTCATGGTTCAGAAAGGTTAAATAGTTGCATTTGAAATAACAGGAAAATAACATGTAAGAAAACCCTAAATCAGCAGAAGGTAAGAGAAACAGTTATTGCCAAGCAATTTCTGAGTGCATTTTGCCAATGCGTATAAAAATTGATGTGAGCTTTTCAAACAGAGCTTTACTGAGGTTTTATTTAAATTCACAAAACTCCATGCATATTTAATCCTTTGAAAGCACAATGCATTAGATGTACTTTTGTATCTTCTGAATGTTTATTAAAACATTGATTCCCAAAGAGACAAACAGGAGTTTTATATAAACCAGATATAATCACAGTCTTTTATTGTCAGATGGCATGTGAATTTTGAGTAGATTATGGAACTAAGATCTAACACAATAATCAATATTAAACAACAAAAGCCTGAAAATAAGCAATAAGAGCAATAATCAGACCACCTGCATGGGATATAAAAAATGAACCTCTGACTATAAATATATGATATATTTTCAGAACAAAAACATTGAAGACTTTTAAAAAAATCACAAAACTATGCACTTATAAATACGGTTTTCCATATTGTCCTTCAAAATTAAATTAATATATTTTCTGAGTCTATTAAGCTAAGATGAAACCATTTTCTAAAGAAGATTTTAATCAAATAGAAAGATAATTGGTCTGAGATGAGAAGACTTTTAATTGTGCTCACTGCAAACTAATACTGTTAATATCTAAGCCACTGTTGTGCCTTAACAACTTCATAGGAAGGATAAACTTTTAATGACAGAGGATCAAGTTAAGCAAGTATAAAAGGAGGAACACATAGTGTAGTATGCTGGTCACGTCCATGGAAACAGATAATGAAACTCTGTTTTCATGATGTTCTTCATTAATGACCAATAGCTAGACCACCTGATCTAAAATTATAACTTTCTTCTGATTAACCTTAAATATCTATTATGGCTCTGTTTGGGGCTCTGTCAAATACAAAGATTTTTTTTTACTCAATCATTTGTGTATTATCTAGGCATTATTTTTCTGAAATGTGTAAGTTAAATCAAACAAATTTCATCTTTCTCTTTGAAACATGTGCTTTAAGAATATGGGCCCAAATGTTAAGTCATATCATATAAGCACATTTCAGACTAAAGCACCAAGTGATATTTGCAATTAAAAAAAAACTGTAGAAAAGTTCATTTAAATTCAAGATGCAATATGGTATATAAAACAAAAAAGTACTTAAAAGTTATTTATCTTAAAAGATAAATGAAATATCAATGTCAATGCTGTTTTCAAAGTAATATATGCCTATCCTATTGATAAATCAAAAAGACAGGAAAAAGAAGAAATGTCCACTACTTATTGTACATTATGCCTGACTACTTATTGTGGTAGGTTATGCAAACATGTATTTTAAAAAACAGACAAATGAAATGATAACTATGCTGGTTAGTTTTCCAAACTTGACACAAATCAGAATTAATCTTATTTGAAGTTCTGCCTTTGTCAGGCTGGCCTGTGGGCATAAGGAGGGGGAGGGTTTCATGATTGGTGATTGAAATGGGAGGTTGCAGGAACAGATGGTGGATGCCACATCTGAGCAAGTGGCCCTGAGATGTTTGTTAAAGCTAGCCGAGCAAGCCACAAAGAAGAAGCCCGTGAGCAGCATCCCTAACCTAACTCATATCTGCTTCAGATCTTGTCTCCAAGTTCTTGCTTGAATTTCTGCCCTAACATCCCTGAATCACACTGTGACTTTTGATGGGGGAAGTACAAGCCAAATGAACCCTTCCCCTCCTAAATGTGTCAGAACATCACAGCTATCCAGGAAAACGAAGCCCGTGACCCAGTTCTGAAGCACTAACAGTCTTTTACATAAATATCACCTCTTATAAAGATGCTATAAAATAATAATTCCTAGACCTTTGTGAGTGTAATGGTCAAGATTCCAAAGTGGTAAAGCCAAGAGAATTCCTTCCCGCCTTACTCAAGGTACTTATTCATTTCTGGGAATTGATAAATGCGTTTGTGTGGGCTAGCGTGTTCAGTTGAGAATCCATGGGGTAGATCAACAAGTTTCAAACTGATACAGGAAGTGGTTTCAAGAAAAAAAAATCTTTGTTTTCCTGAAAAATAAATTTTCTCCTAAGACCTTCCAGTGATGCAGTGAGGACCATGTGAATGAGTTTTCCAGTGTAAACTGTTACTCAAAGTAAACCAATTTTAGATTCTAACCACTGTTTTAAGTGCTTATATACCTACAGCAATTGACTAAATAAGTTCTGTAGCCTACTTGACATTTGAATTAAGAATCAGAGTACTGCAATATAATATCTAGATCTATAAAACAACTGTATAGATGGAGAGAATAAACTTAAGCTATTAATGTGTTGGTGTCACCAGAGATTAAAAACCTCCTCACTTGGGTCATTTTTTCCCACTAATACTAATAACGCTAACAGAAACAAATTTCAATTTGTATAACACACAATTCAAACAACAGAAAATAACCAAGGTAAATGGTCTAGAGTTGTCAGGGGAAAGGAGGCATTCATGTGACTTTTTTTTGTGAGAGAAAATGTCAGATACTGAGATAAAAATTATAAAAACTTTGAGGTAATTATTACAATGTTGTAAAGATATATTAATATTTTTTAAAACAAACACTCATACTACTTTCAAAGGCATTTAAAAAGTTTTACAACTCTGACTTTTAATCAGATTTCATTGGCTTTATATTGTCAGATATATATGGTTAGAACAAGAACGAAGGTACACTTAGAAGGAAAAGTTTATATGCAATTCTAGACTTAGCCACAATTGAAAGGATGATAAGCAACAATTTCCAATATGAAAAATTTCCATGGGTCATATACCATTTATTCTTCAACAATTGGGGGGTGGGGAGTTGGTTTGGTTTTGGTTTTTCAAGACGTTTTCTCTGTGTAACAGCCTGGTTGTCCTGGAACTCACTTGGCAGACCAGCCCGGCTTTGAACCCATGGAGATCCACCTACCTCTACCTCCTGAGTTCTTTCACACGTCACTCACAAAGTTGCTTTCATTTAGATTGTCTTTTCACATATGCAAGCTCTCTCATTCTTATTCTCCCATCTTTACCTCATTCTTTTAAAAAATAAATACAAGAATTTCTTCAGGTTTTTAAGTAATTTTTTGTATTTATTTAACTTGGAGAAGAAGAATGATTTGTAGAAATCTTAAATATATAATGCATTGGCAGGGTTTCCTTGTGACTGAAGTTTAGACAGGCAGATCAATGTATTTCTACATAGTGCCTAATGCCCTTACCCTTCTCTTCAGTACAGAAAGTTCTTCATAAATTGTTGCCTTGTGAACGTAAAGCTACTTCAGACCTCCTAGTAGTGTTAAATAGTATAAAACAGAGAATCAATCTCTCAAAAGAGAAATTACTAATTAGTTTATATGACAGTACTTACATTTTAATTCAATAAATTGTATAAAAATTAGAGGCTGTATTCAACCAAAGCTATGCTACTTTATTTAA
The DNA here is from genome assembly GCF_049852395.1 of Peromyscus maniculatus bairdii. Classification (NCBI taxonomy): domain Eukaryota; kingdom Metazoa; phylum Chordata; class Mammalia; order Rodentia; family Cricetidae; genus Peromyscus; species Peromyscus maniculatus. The sequence goes on from NC_134871.1 coordinate 15,369,030, forward strand.
CTGAAGTAAAGAATCTAATGGAAATTGCACTTTGACTTCTAATACATTAAGAAGGGAAGAGGTTTAGAATGGTTTGAAGAGGAATAAAAGGACAATTGAATTTGGAATGCCTGAGGGAATGAGTTTTTCTCAGAGGTGGGGTGCAAGATGAATTATTCACCCGGCTATTCACTAGCACTGTGCAACTTGCCATCTGTTTCCCTCATAACATGATCATTATTTAACAACACATCTTGAAATGCTTTGAAGCCAAGTACACAGATTTTGAGTGTGTCCTTCTATTTATTCCACAATTTGGTTTGTTTTCAGTCTTTTATATGATCTGAGAGACAGTGTATTATTTTATTATGCTCATATTTTTGCTTCAATTGAAACTTTAAGGAAGTTTATATAAACATTTTTACTTTCAAGAAGATTGAAGGTAAATCTTTATTTTCCTTAACGTGAACGTACATAATCTTGAGAAACTTGTATATTGCATTGAAAAGATTGGTAAGAAGTTTTGACTTGAAATGTTCCTATATTTCACCAGCTGAATGTGGGGGTCGTTTCAAAGGAGAATCATCAGGAAGGATCCTGTCACCTGGCTATCCCTTTCCATATGATAATAACCTTCGCTGCATGTGGATGATTGAGGTAGATCCAGGAAACATTGTAAGGTAAATAAATTTCACTTTTTTCAAATTATTAGGGATTTTCCTGATCAGCCACCATGTAAATATAGATCAATATCATTAATTTTCAACATGCTTAACCTTCATAAAGGAAAACAAGTTCTTCCTGTGTTGTGGGATGTTCTGTAAGGTAAATATGTTAATAAATAAAACACTGATTGGCCAATAGCCAGACAGGAAGTATAGGCGGGACTAACAGAGAAAAGAACTGAAGAAACAGGAAGGGAAGGGAAGGGAGAGACTGCAGGAGCCACCGCCAGGACAAGGAAGATGTAAGGTACCGGTAAGCCACGAGCCACATGGCAAAGTATAGATTAATAGAAATGGGCTAAATAATAGAGTAAGAGCTAGACAATGATAGGCTTGAACTAATGGCCAAGCAGTTTAAATAATATAAGCGTCTGTATGTTTATTTTATAAGTGGGCTAAGGGAGCCGGGGTTTGGAGGGACCTGGAGAGAAAACTCCAGCTACATTCCTGTGCTTGAAATAAGAAAAAAGTCATTAGCATGCATTACTTCTTCCTAGGCTGCTGGGATAACTGTATAGGAAGCTTTCATGGATAGAATGGGGCACCAAAGTTGGGACTGTTTTTTGATGTTTCTTATAATCTATGCTCTTTCACTTCTCAATGGTTTAAGATACTGGGTCCATCATAAGAATACAAACTGGGCTCCCTCACTAATGTGAAGAAGAAACATGAATGTAACGGGCCTTGACAGTTCCTGTCTTCCCTGGTTGTGAGCACATTTCTGAAGAGTCTACTTTCTAATCCTTTAACTGTTTCCTGCTCATTTCCTCCTGAGTTTTGAAAGGAAGTTCACACATCTTCAGGTCGCAGCAGCCTAAGAAATTCCAAACCATTGGCTAAGTCCACAGATTAGGTCTCACAGGCTTTCAGTAGCTCCCACTCCAGCTTTGCTTTTTGGACTTTGGGTATAAATTAATAACTGGACCACTTGCCCTTGACATTTGAACTAGTTACTTCACTAGAACTCACAATAGCATTAAAAGTAGGGAGGGCTTTAAAGGAGCATGAAAAGTGTGCTAATTGATGTAAATGAAATTCAGATAGGTTTCAAGGTGGTGGACTCCACTGAATACAGTATGAACTGCTGCTGCATTGCTTCTGTAAGAGAATACAAAGAGCTTAGAAGAGAATATGGTGGAACTATCAGCTTGCAGATCCTTAGTATAGCTCATACATAGTTTTAGTTAAATATAAAAATTATTACTCTTAATTAAATTTCACAAGACTCTGGGATATTTTAATCAACAAAGAATATTTGGTATTATTATGTAACCAATACGGAAAACTGTGACTGGTCACGTGTCAAGCATAAAACAGTACTGAGTCTAGTTAAGTTTCACAGTGTTACCAAAACTAACTGATAATCATTTTAAACAGATTAGACATAAAGTAGAAATAACGTATTTAATGCCATTCTTAGGAAGTAAATTCTTCTGTTCACAAATATTCTTTCAGGTGGCACAATTTATTCTTTAATTTTAAAAAAGGAGTTTCAGAAAGTCAAAGCAACAATATGTGTTTGTTCTATTCTGTTGTTAATATGGTTCTTTTCCTTATTTAAAATAATCAAAGTGTATGCTCCTCCCACAGCCTACAGTTTCTTGCTTTTGATACTGAAGCATCACATGATATACTCCGAGTTTGGGATGGTCCACCAGAAAATGAGATGCTATTAAAAGAAGTTAGTGGATCTCTTATTCCTGATGGGATTCATAGCACTCTCAACGTAGTGACTATCCAGTTTGATACGGACTTTTATATCAGCAAATCTGGATTTGCAATTCAGTTTTCAAGTAAGCTTTCTGTTTGACTTCAAATTGCAAAAAGAAATTATGTATTTTAAGCATAAAATTTTACTATTATGCATTTTTTAGTATAATTATTGTTAAATATAGATTCTGATCTTCCTATTTCACAGCAGAAGAAAGAAAATGCACTTGGGGAAAAAAACTGAAATTAACTGTGTATATTAATTGTCAGGTTTTTGCCCCGGACTAAGCAATAATCCTTAAAATAATAATATTGTTAAAATAATTCAACTAAAGAAATAATTATATCACAAAATCTTATATATATTGAACACCTGTAATTCAAAATGCTTAGGACCAGTATTTCAGATTCAGAAATTTTATTAGTTTTTAGACATCTAAATTAACTTAGTGAGATATTTTAAGAATGACACAACAGTCTGAATATAAAATTCATTTATGTTTCATATATACCTTAGAAATATGGCTTTAAAATATTATCATATAACTTATTTGTGCATCTGCCCTTCCACTGAGACTAATTATATGGGGTCAGATATTGAATTTTCCACATGTGAAACATAATGCTTAGTCCAGTTTGGTATACTCAACCTGAAATACCATAAAATTGTAATATTTTAAAAATAGGAAATAAGTGAATATTTTATATTTTTTATTTTGTAAATGATATACAACAATGAATTAATTAATGAAAGAATATTATTTACAATATTAAAATAGTATGTTAAGAACACATTATATAATGCTATATAGTTAATGTATTATCTGTTATATGAAAATAAAATATCAACATACAATATAATATAAAAATAATTCTATAATAATATAGTTAATATAATTACTAACATAATGACTGATAATACATTATTTTATTTTATTATTTATATTTTGCTTATTATATATTTTTTAGTTTCTTATAGATTTAAAGATAGGAAAAAAGAATAGGGACTAGTGGGTAGCTCAGTGGACGAGGGCTCTTTTTATGTCAGTATGAGGACTTAAATTTGAATCTCCAGCACCCAGAGGAAAAAGCAGCAATGGTTTCGTTAACACTGCAGCATCATTGAAATAGTGAACTTCCAGTGCTATGAGAACATTCAAAACTCCAGTCTCTAGCAGTTTTGTTTATTTTTCCTTTATCTTCTTATTCATGTCTACTACTTCATTTCTGCGTTTTTCTTCTTATATATTTAATTTTTTAAAGTGTGGGTAAGATGTCAGAGAAGTGTTCATTCCTCATTTTTTCTGATGGTTGTTTGACAACAGCTTTGATTTCTGTACTTTAATAATGCAGAGTGAGCCGGGCGATGGTGGCACACACCTTTAATCCCAGCACATGGGAGGCAGAGCCAGGTGGATCTCTGTGAGTTCCAGGCCAGCCTGGTCTACAGAGCAAGATCCAGGATGGGCACCAAAAGTACACAGAGAAATCCTGTCTCAAAACACTGAATAAATAAATAAATGAATAAATAAATAAATAATAAATAAATAAATAAACAAACAAATAAATAAATATAAAATAATGCAAGATGAATGTTTTAAAAGGCTACTGTGATGGGGTTCTGCATATACTAACATAAAATATGCTTAGATTGATTATCTGGGACTTCAAAATGCAGAAGTCTAGTCTTTCCTGGGGATTTTGTATAAAATTTTTCTTTGCGAAATGAGTGGTTTGTTTTTATATGTGTTGGATTTGTAGGTGTAGAAACATCATGTGTCATACTTGACATAAATGACATGAAGACATGAGTGAATCTGCCTCTATAGTAGATGATCAGATTATGTACTACTACTTGAATCTCACAATTCACTTATTAAGGGCACACAGAGTATAAATAGATTATGGATGACATGAATTAATGGAATTAGATCCTGAACATCTTTTGTAATGCACTTGTTTCAGAGCTTCCAAAGTGTTAAGCTCACTAGTGAGAAAAAAAAATATGCTTTTCATGAATGAAGTTTTGATTAGTGCCAAGAACCCCACTTTGTGCTTACGTTGCCCTTTATGTACAAGATCTCATTCATTTCCCACAACAGCTTTATAAAATATCCCGTAGCGTCCAATTCACAGATAAGTGCACAGAGGCTGGACAGTAAATTGGTTTATTAGCAGTCATATAACTAGCAGATATCTGGAAAGTGGTCCATGTATGTCTGAAAGTAGATGAATTTCAGGCTTAGTGAATAGGAAATGCTTAGCAGTTATTATTCTGTCATTATTGCAGTGTATATATGTAATATATGTCAAAGGAAACGGAAAATTTTCAGATATGCATTTCTAATTTCAATATAGGTCTTTCTATAGTCACTTTGTCATCCTGATCATTTTTCAAGCACTCTGTCAGAGGAGAGAGAATGAAGCAAAGGAAGAGAGTATACTTGCCTATTGGAAAAGGTCATTTGCCTTTTGATCTAACCACTTTGCCTTATGTTTTAGTTAGGCTTCCTATTGGGTTGATAAAACACCAGGACCAAAAGCAATTTGAGAAAGAACAGGTTTATTTTAGCTTTCAACTATGAGTGAACGCTCCGTCACTGACACAAGTCAGGGCCGTCACTCCAGGATTTGGGAGGCAGGAAATGATGCAGAAGCCATTGAGGAATGCTGCTTACTGGCTTCCTCCCCATGTCTTCCTCTCTCTGATTTCTCATACACCGCCAGAAAACCTCCCCAGTGGTAGCACCAGACACAATGGGCTGGTCCATGCCATATCAAACATAAACCCAGAAAACACCCTACTGACCTGTCTACAAAGCGAATCCTCTGGAGGTATTTTCTCAATTAAAATTCCTTCCTCCCAAATAACCCTACCTTGTTTCAAGTTAACATAAAAACTGACAAGCACACCCTGGCAAATGGATGTGGAAACAAGGAATTATATAAAACAACATGGAATTGTCAAAGTAATCAGGTGTATTAGAGAGGATGTGAATGAACTACAGGCTAATCAATCATCCACCGGTGCAGGACAAAGTTAGCCTGCAGGTCATAACTGGCCACTTCAGAGCCCACTTCAATCCCTCTTTCCTAGAAATCTATTCAGTCTACCCCTTCACTCACTCTAATACAGTCTGCTAAGGACCACATATTAAGCACATTAATCCTCTTATAAGTTTCCAAATGCAATTTCCCTTCATCCAAACAAATCTACACACACATACCATGTGGACACACACACATGCATGTAAACAAACATGCACACACTCACCACACGTTGCTCCACCTGTTCTCTATCACCCAAGCACCTTTCTCCTTAGGTGTTGCTGCTTCAGATACATTGTTCTTCATTCATCCAGACTTGTTATTAATATTCTTTCTTTGGAAAATATTCTTCTGATGCATGAGCTTCATTTGCCCTAGTTGTCATGTGTTTCAAGTTAATATCAGAATCCATAATTCAGCAGCTCACTTTTCCAGCAGGGTTTTAATTATGACTTTGCTGTTTGAAATGTATTGTGAATTATTTTGTCTATGCAAATACCTATATAGAACCTAGATTTTGTTAGGAGCAATATATAATTCATTGACCATAACTGAGGTATTTTTAACTGTCAAAATTATGTTTAGTAAACATAAACCAGGACAGTCTAGAAAGTCATAATTCATTGCCATATTTTAGTCTGTTTTTTTTTTTTAAATGGAGCATCTTTTCTTTTTCTGCTTCGAGTGCTTTATGAGTCTAAACAAAAAGTAAAACCTGTTCAACGGAAGTGATTTCTTTGTACCTTTTACATAGCACCCAAATCTTCAACAGAGAAGTTCTGGGGTGGTTGATTGATGGTTTTTATCTGTGTTTTAGATAGCTTCCTGACTTTCATTCATACAGAATTAGATTATTAAGAAAGGCAAATTTTATATTACAAACTTTATCAAAACATTACAAATTTTATAATTACAATGACATTAATAATACAGAAAGGGAAATCAAGTTAATAAAAAGATATAAAGGTCATAGATATACAATAATTTTTGTACACAATTGAAGTATTATTGTGTGAAAAAAGAGGGAACAGAGAACGCACATGTGACATCTAGCTAATTCAAAGCACTTCTGATTCATTCTAGTCAAAAATCACTCTTGAGGACAGATTTTGTCATTCTTGTACCTGGAGAACTGATCTTTAACACCTAGCTCATGGCCTAGAACTCAAGTCAGAAATATCACAGACAAAATGAAGGCTAAGTAACTTGCATCCATATTACAAAACAAACAATAGATGAGTCATCTGCTAAGCTGTTTCTTTGGAAGTACCCAGCTGACTTAGACACACAGGCAAAGGCATCCCATTGATTAAGTACTGAGAGACTTAGTGGGAGATAGAGTGGTGGACGGGAGTAAAGTTCTCATTATTAGTATAAGATATATAATCACATGATTTTTGAAATTTGAACTACATGATCACATAAATTAAAATAATATAGGTCTCTGATTCTTTGGAGCATCCTTTTTGTACCCTTCCCAATCTAATTTCCAACTTTTTTTGTATTTTGCTCATTTAAGCAATCCCCGTAGTTCATTGAAAGACAGAGTAGTCAGTAATGAAGAGATGAGATAGAAAAAAACAAGGGTTTTTAACCAAACACATAACCAGTGAAATTCATTTCACAGAACTTAGTTTAGAATGAATTTAACTGAAATGTGGGCTGAATAGCAACTTTACAGTCTTCACCACGCCACCATCAGCAGCCAAAACTTCTCTTTCATGATCTGTTCCTGCTTTGTAGATCCTGTCGCTTTGCCTCTTGGTGTTATAATCTGCGAGGCACTTTTGCCTAATCAGAGCTACTTAAGGCTGACACTGCCACCTCATGCTGTCCGAAGCTCTGCCCTGGCTTCTCAGCAGTCAGCCTCTATATCCGCTACTTAAATGTCTAATCTGCCTGTCCTGTTCCACTTCAGTTCTACAGGGAGGCATCATGCTGTCATTTGCCCACAGAATAGTTGATTTTGACAGAGCATTTTCTCTGCTCCTCACTCTTTGACCTCTCCATTAAGAATCAGTACCTGCTGGGTAATATAAAACACCGAGGCTCATAACTTCTACTGTTGAAAATTCTCAAAGAAATGGATGGCTTCACTGGGGTGGGTGGAAGTCTGACAGCCTTAAAGGACTGCATGACACCACTGCCTTTGTTCCTAGCCTCATTATTGTTAGGTGTACTGGGTAACAGTCAACTTGACACTCACTTCATTATCCCTCCATATTTTTCTCCACACTTCTGCCTGGCTGGCTGTCAGAAGTGAAAGCTGCATATCACTTTACTGTTTAAAAGTATTTAATGCTTTGAGTTCAGGTTTAAACAGAATATCCTGGCATTAAATGTAAAACGTCTTTACCTTATGTACATGTTAGAGTTTGCTTTCTGTTCTGGGATAAAACATTGACAAATTCCAACCCCTGTGTCATGTTCTGACCATGAAAAGATTGCAGATTACAGTACATCACTGAGGAAAATCAAGGCAAAATCTCAAGCAGGAACCTGGAGGCAGAAACTGAAGCAGAGACCTGGAGAAATGGCATTTACTGGCTGGCTTCCCTTGGCTTCCTCTGCTATCTTTCCTATACAGCACAGGCCTATGTGCCTAGGAATGTTACTGCACACAGTGAGCAATGATTAAGATGACCCACCAACATGCATACATATCAATTTGATGGAGGCAATGCCACAGCTGTGGTTCCCTCTTCCCATCTGTATCAAGGTGACACCCAGCATTAGCCATCACAGTACCTAGGCAACCTATCACCATCATGCTTTCACCATTAATATTTTATTTCTATATATTTATAGAATTTATATATTCTAGCCATCTACGGTACTCTGGAAAGATAGTAGATAGTCTATTTAATATTTTTCTTTTCTGAAAACCCTCTTCCAAAGCTTTGGAAAACTTATGCTCATATTCAAAAATCTATAAATACTTAGTCATTTTCCAAATCCAGGTCAAACACATTTCTAGTATACATAAACTTCTAAACAGAATTAGTCACTACACTTACCATATGCTGATACTATGCGCAGGTTGTATTGTAATTGTTATGCCCTGATTTGCTTATGATATTTGTAGATGTGCTTATCCTAGAATAGTGATTAATTCAGTGTTTGTCCTGTATTTTCCAGTCTTAACAAAGTATCGCCATCGCATTGCAGTTTTAAAATCTATCTTGTAGTGTATGATCTATGTTTGTAGTACTCAGAGGTGTTATGATGTAAGGTTAAAGCTGAAAGACAAATACTGATATCAGTATTTCCCAATTTCTTTCAGATGCCAATTAATTCACACTTCCCTCCCAGGACAGCATGTAGGACATTTATAAATAAAATTATATTTTTCCCAGATATGTACTCTATATAACATACTGATTATGGATGGTAATAGGAAAAATATTTGACACCATTGCCCTGACAGCCAGTGTTATGACAGCCAGATGTGGCATAGACTCTATTGTGGTTTGAAAGCTACACAAAGATTCTAGGCAATGTTTTGCAGAATTTGTGGAATGTTTTTTCCTAAAGTATATAGAAGCAGAGGCTAATAGTTGAATTATATACATAAGTTTAAATGTGTTGTGAGTACGTTTGTGATTTATTTTGTGAATTTAACAATGAGTTATTGCATCACAAAATGTTCTTACTGTTCTGTAATATGTATTTTGGTAATAATGGGATTTATAAGGCATATCTAATATTTAGTATATACCAAATATAAACTTCTTAATAATACCGATATCTGTGAGGAAGTGTGTAATGAAAGTGAGCTCAGCTGAAGGGGCTACCATAAGAAGATCAGTCAGTAATGACCAATGCTATTCCGCAAACCTATACTGACAAACTTGAAATGAAGCTACAAAGACAACAAGAATGGATTTTGAACAGTCTTGTTATTACCATTTATAAACCCAAGTATTTTTTTAATCTAGGAAGATGATATATGAAAAAAATAACACAATCCCACATAGCTCCATTAAAATAACACTTTTAAATATATATTAGACTAGCAAACATAAACCGATTATTTACTAATGAAATAAGAAATTAGTGTAAGGACTGGAGAGATGATCATTGGTTATGAGCAATAGTTGTTCTTTCAAAGGAACTGAGTTACATTCCCAGAACCCACAGGGTGGATCACAATCATCTGTAACTACAGTTCCAGGATAGCCTTCTTCTGACTCCCATAGGCAAATGTAATACCCTAAATTAACCAGTAAGCCCCACATGCCCAGGGACCTGGTAAGCTGGTACAGATACATGCATGCAGGAAAAGCATAATGCACATAAAATGAAATAAATCTTAAATAAAATCAATTAGTGCGATATTGAATTATATATGGTCTAGAAATATTTAGCCCTTGACTGCCTGGCCCTTGAACAGGATATCATGAAAGTGGGAATTTTTAGAACAGCGATGCCTTTACTTCATTGCAGACCAGAAGTAAAGAATAAATACAACAAGGCCAGGACAAGGTGTAGCCCCAAAGACATGCACTCAGCAACAAGCACGGCTTTGTCTCTAAAGTGTCCAGCATCTCCCCCAAGTCACACCACCCGCTGAGAACTTGATTATCAATATATGATCCCGAGAGAGACCCTTGATATTCAAATGATAACATTCCATCCTTATCTCCAAAAGTCTTTCACCATCTCATAATGCCCATTTCCAAAGGCACCCAAGTCTTAGCATTATGCAGAAGTCCCACTTAAAATCCTCCTCTGACCCTGACAAAAACTTGTACCTGTAAACTCCTATAGAACTTGATGGAGCCATTTTCCTGGCACCCTCTAACTCTCATTACTGTTTAGTTTCACCTGTCTTTGAACATGGGCAAAACATACACATATCTTTCCCAGGACATAGCATACATGGCCTCCACCCAGCTACTCACAGAATCTCCATTCTTAGCGGAAACACTGAATTTAGGTTCCTAATGTCTACCCATTCTTGCCAATACTTCCCTTTCTTTAGCGTTATTCTGATAGTTATCAGGTCATATATTCTCATAATTTTGTACATGTCTGTGTTGGTCACTTCTTCAAACATACTTTCATAATTTGTATGTCTTTCTAAGTTGCATGCCTTTTCAACTCAAGTCCATGCTTTTAGTTGATATATAGTCTAAAGTGGCGTCAAACTCAGTAACTTCCCACAAAATCCATTAAATCCAACCTTCCAAAAATATTAATATTCTACTTAAAATCTGACTTATATCATCATCGATAAGTTGTAACATAAAGTTAATTTCTCATACAGGTAAGATTAAAAAAAAAGTCTCCAATATTTTGAATACCAAAAAGTTACAGTATTGCTTGCATTCTCACTTTGATTCTGGTATTAAGGGATTGAGTCTGTATTATCTTCCATTGCTGTGTATCTTTTAACTGCAAGGATATTACTTGGTTCAATAATAATTTGCTGAAATATATGAAAGTATATGAATTCATGAAGATGTTTATGTGTACTGGGAAGTATATTAAAACACCAGCTTTGGGCTTGTTTTTCCATAATATGCATTAAACAGCTTTGATTCTCTCCTGTCATACCTCCATGCATCTTAACCCAACTTACTGCATCATTGATGTATCCTTAGAACATATTGTGATTCTGAAAGAAGTCACATATCTGTATAGCTAGCAAACTATGGACTTTATAATTCTGCTGAATATCCTTTATAAAACTGATGGATCGTGCATTAAGCAAATGCTCAACCAAGACAAAAATTTTTTAGGGAAAAATCTGCATGTAGGTCCCTATCTGCATCATAATTATTTTCTGATTGATTATACTATGGATAGGATTTCTCTTCCTGGTTAAGGAGTCCATTTAGCCAACTCACCTTCATTATAGAGGACAAAGTATAAAGTATATTGTCAATTTGTAGTCAACACAAAAAACATGGAAGACAGGAAGGAAGGTAAGGTGTTATGAAGGCCAAATTTGATCTATGACCTTGTGGAAGTCACTTGAAGAATTGTGAATGTATATACTACAAAATTAAAATTTATACCAAATGGTTTTAAACTTTCATTCGAAGATCAACAATTTCATAAAATTGTGTATATAACTGTGACATTGGAACCATAGATTTTATCTAATCCTGGGAAAGACAGGTAAAATATGTCTATGCCAGCTTATCAAATAACGGAGCAAAAATCTATAGAACTGAGACAAACTGATCAATATCCGTCTCTTTATGCAATACAGTCTACCTCCTGCATCTAATTGTGCTTCTTATTCAACTGCATGAAATGTAAAGTTGTGTCTATTTTAAAGGTCTTAAACAATTTTAGAACAAATCATCCAATACTTAAAGATAAATGACAGGCAAGAATCAAAAAGTCTTGTGAATGTGTTTATTCTTTGTTACCCAATGCATTTTCAAGATCTGAGCTGGGCATGGTGGTACATGCCTTTACCATGTCTCAGGAAAAGAAAAAGAGAAGGGCATATCTGGAAATTTCCCAATAAAATTGCTTGTTAAAATATAGCTATAAAATTATATTACTTTGCAAGTCTATTTATTCAAACTACAGGTAATGAGAATGTTAAATGAAAAATGAAATAGATACTTGTTCTCAGCACAATAAAAGATATCCCCCTTTGAAAGTAACTCTGGCCATAGGGAATTTATTTCTTTTCATAATACCTAGAGAGAAAACCTCATTTTATTAGAAACAAATGCACCTATACCAGGAAAATTTGCTGTTACTAAAAAACAACAGAAAAGAGTCGGGCAGGTAGAGAAGCTAAGCTGATTAAGTATTTGCCTTAAAAGCACTAAGAATTTAGTTTGATACCAGAGTGCAAGTGAAAGTAGCTGGCATGTGGCATGTGCTTGTATTCCCAAAGATGGGGAGAAAGTGATAAGTGGATCCCTGGAGCTCACTGTTGGCCAGATAACCAATCTGCTTGGTGAGTGCCAGGCCAATGAGAGATATTGACTCAAAATGGAAGTAGATGATACTTAAGGAATGACCCCTCCCCAGCTGTCTGGGTCTCTTCTGGCACAGGCCTGCACACCAACATGCAAATGCACCTGCATATGCACGTGCATTTGTACAGACAAAAATATATACAAACATATACATAGAAACACAAAATTGTAAAGGTTTTTTTTTTTTTGTCCATATACAATCTATTTCTTATGTCAGGAATGTTCCTTTCTATTATGAATTCATTTTGAATGAAATTGCTTTTCTTTAGTCAACAATTTTTTTTTTTTCAGAGCTGTGGACCGAACCCAGGGCCTTGTGCTTGCTACGCAAGCGCTCTACCGCGGAGCTAAATCCCCAACCCTAGTTACAATATTTTAAAAGGAAACTTGCAATGACCTCAATAGAATAAAAATTTTGCACAAATGCTATTTTGAATTTCATTTACATTTTTACTTTTCAACTCAGAATATAGAATATTTTCATATATTGAAAATATGTTGGTGATTGTAAGGTGAGGAATTTATTGAATATTTTGCAAAGAATTTAGACAGTTATATAAAATATTCTACAACCCAGGGTATTTCTGGTCACTACCCATATTAATATCAAAAAAGGACATACAAATGGTTTATTAGAACAAAAATGTGTTTCATAATTAAATATATAGAATATTAACTTAAGTAATTCAGAACAAAAATAGAAATTGCATGTTAATTCATTGTGAGTCAATATACTATTTTCTGATAACACTTTTATAGTTTTGTATGTAAGAAAGATAATAAAAAGCTTATTTGTATGAAACTCGTATTCTATATAAGCTTTCTACATATTATGCTAAATTGCTGAAGTGCTTTATGAGAAGTTCCAAGACATAATCAAAATTTATATAATAACAACAGAAGTGAGAACCACATTTTAAAATTTTAGAGTTGTGTGCTCCAATATAGAGAAAAATTAGTATTAAATAAAAACTACCAGTTCCTAAATAATGTAGTTAATTCTTAAATAAAGTCACAATATTAAATAATTGTTCATAATAATACTAATTACGTGACATTTTCTCACTCTTAAATGCCTAGCAGAAATAACATAACTCCTGGAATGGTTGTTTTTTTTCATTTGTTGTTTCTGTTAATTCAGAGGGAAAAAATGGTTGGTGCTAAAATGATTATAATTTTTCCTACTCACAAACACAGAAGGTAACCAGTATGAATCCAAACTTTGAATAACTGAAGAAAATAAAACAATAGCATTCCTACAAAGTAATTATTTCTGTGGGTATTTAACTAATTGCTTTTAGAACTCCAGTAATTTCAAGTGGGGAAAAGAGTTCTTTGGTCTTTCATTAAACCCCCTCATACTCCGCTGTGTTTTAAAACCTTACTCCTAATTTGTTTATTAACTGAGAGAAAATGGAACAGTAGGGATTTACCACCTCTTTCCTTTCAAGTCAATTAGACCTCCAGGCAAATGTATATTCTCACATAAGTCTCAGCCTAATGTGAAAGCTCTCTTATTTAGATAATTTGTCTCATTTTAATCATTAAGCTTAGAAAATTTGATAAGAAATACATATTTTACCCTCATGTTTACCTATGACCAGATGATTCTAGCTATTGCTTTTCAGTGTTTCTATCTGATTCTGTACATACAAATACATATGTACGCATATAAATATAAAATGTATTTATATATCATATATTGTTATACATACTAGAATATCTATCATAAGCTTAACAGATTTTGTGGGTGTAGAATTAACATAGTAAGCCCCACCCAAAAAAGCAAAACTCTAAAGTTTCCTGTTAATACTCATTCTTTTATTTTTCTTTTGAAGTCTGTTGCATGTTTTTCATGATACCACCCCTTCCAAGGAAAACATCTTAAGTGTAGATGTTGAACATATGTGTCAAAGATTCTTCTATAGTTATGTAAATCAAACTCATATCTTACTTCCCTTTTCTTAATATTCTCATGTAGGGGTTCCCTTGTTAGTCTAAGAAGGAAATAATCTCTCCAGAAATAAGTGGCATGAGCTAGAGTTAATATTTTAAGACTGGATTTGAACTATTCCAAAATTTTCTAATTACAGATATAATATCTCTTCTGAAAATGTGTTAAGGTTTATTATTCTATGAATTGGGAAGAGGGGTGTTTGAGTTTCTGGGACAGTGACAGTTAAAAGAGAACACTCTACTGTGTTATTTGTGCTTTGGGTTATGAAAGTAGACCAACAGGGGTTTAAGCTGTGCTATGCATCTTTACTTCTGGTAAATTTAAGACAGCTTTTTTAACAGGCCTAGGCTTATCTCTAAATTGAGAACGTGGTAGCAGTTGGTTCACAGAGATCTTTTTTTTATTTGAGGATTAAGGGAATTGTATGTCTGAGGTTGCTGGCCATTCCTCAGAAATGCTACTTTATCAGTAAAATTAATGAATATCTATGAGACTTTAGTATTCAACTAGCTTACTAAGAGACTAGTTCTAGAAGGCTATCTAGATTTTTTTATACTATTACCAGGGATTGGTAAAATGGTACCTGGAATCTTCATTTTGCAATTCTGAAAAAAGGCATATCAAATTAAAAGGTAACATTTTTCATTTCTAAAATCGGATATTTAAAAATTATTACTTTAAAATATGAACACAAAAATTTGTATAGTTGTAGATTGCACATTCATCTTGCTGGTATTGCTGCTTATCTGGGGGTGTCAAATTTAATACCATGCTGTCATTTTCAGTTTCTTACTTGGGAACATTGTCTTGATTCCTCCACAACTAAAGTCAAGACGCTGCAACACAATATGGGCTTCAGTGTTTCATTTACATAAACACATACTAGACAGAAGATGTGTATATGTAAATGAATGTGTATATGTAAATGAGGAGAGCAAGCTTGATAGATGATTACATTGAGTATTCTCTTGAGAGGTAACTTGTCTGACAATCCGTTATTCAGCTAATTAGCAGACCTGCATATCCAGCTACTTACATTCCTCTGTATTCACAAACTTGTCTACTAAAGACAGGAAATAAAATTCATCAGTGCCACTAGTACTAACAAAACTTGATGTCTGTTCAATTTGTGTATCTGACATACTTTACCCGATTCTCCCAGATAACATGTTGCAGATATATAGTACAATATCACAGCCAGAATTCTGACATTGGTGTAATTTACCCACCTTATTTAGATTTCAACAGTTCCACAAGCACACATACATTACACGTGTAGTAATTTTATGGTTATAGATTTCTGTGACAACCACCATAGTCAAGACTTAGAACACTTCCATTACAAGGAGTCATATACTAATCACAACCAATTACCTTCGAACACTTCTTCATGCATTCTAATGCTGTCAACTAATTATCTACTTTCACAAATTAGTCTCCTTAAAAATGATATATAACACAAGCAAACAATGTATAATCCTGGTATTAAATTTTAATGTGACAACTTCTGTGACACCCAAACTGTGTGTGTGGATTTAAGCCTTGTTGATGCTGAGCACCACATCATATTACTGATGTACTGCAGTTTATCCACCTGCAGGGATAAATGCTTACATGTACAGCTTCTGGGTTATAAAGCAAGTCTATGATAAGTTCTACAACAAACTGCAACAACACTTCATGGAGGGTCTGTTTCCAGTTTTATTCCTGTTGCTATTATAAAACAGTGAAACAAAAGCAACTTAGAATGGTAATGATTACTTTAGCTCACAATTCCAGAGTATAGTCCATCATTATGGGGAAGGCAAAGTGAAAGGAAAGAGGTTACATCACATCCACGATGCAAGCGTGTTTGCTTGCTTATGCTCAGCTGGATTTATAAATATATACAGTTCAAGACGCCCTGCCTAGGGAACGGTATCACCCACTGTGGTTTGTCCACCCACCCCTCACCCAAACCTGGGTAGAGGCCAACCGCAGTCACTCACTGAGGGTAATTCTAGGGTGTGTCAACTTGACAAAGCTAAGTGTGGCAATGCAATAGCATCCTTCAGCTCTCCCAGCAATGTGTGATGACAACGATGCAGTTTTTTCTAAAATTTTGTCAGCGTCTAGTGTACTCACATAATGCCATTCATTTTATTTAATGTTAGCAAGTTTAATATGGTATCATAAAGGCTTGCTGTGATTTTGAATTTCATTTTGTAAGTTAATGATGTGGAATATATTTTCACATAACATCTGATGTTCTTTGAAAAAAATCTTTTTTTCCATCTTTCAATTTGATTGTTAACTTAAGTTGAGGGAGTGTTATTATGTCTGTTCTCTCTCTCTCTCTCTCTCTCTCTCTCTCTCTCTCTCTCTCTCTCTCTCTCTTTTCCTCACTCTGATGTAAACTGGGTATCTTCCAAACATTAGCAGTGTTTTTTTTCAATCCTTCACAGTGACTTTAACATAATGGAATGATTGCTTTTAAATGTCAACATACCACAGCCTAGTGTATTGTGGTGGTATTGTGTTCCCCAAAATATTGTGTACTCTAATAAATTTATCTGGGGTCAGAGAACAGACAGCCACTATATACAAAGGCTAGAAAATGGAGGCACTCACACCTTTAATCCTAGCATTCCAGAGATAGAAATCCCTCTGGATCTCTGTGAGTTCAAGGCCACATTGGAAATAGCCAAGCATGGTGACACACACCTTTAATCCCAGAAAGCCAGCCTTTAATCCCAGGGAGTGGTGGTAGAAAGCAGAAAGATATATAAGGCGTGAGGACCAGAAACTAGAAGAATTTGGCTAGTTAAGATTTTGGCTGGTTAAGCATTCAGGCTTTTGAGCAGTAATTCAGCTGAGACCCATTCCGGATGAGGACTCAGAGGCCTCCAGTCTGAGGAGACAAGACCAGCTGAAGATTCGGCGAGGTGAGATAGCTGTGGCTTGTTCTGTCTCTCTGACCTTCCAGTATTCACCCCAATAACTGGCCTCGGGCTTGATTTTATTAATAAGAACTTTTAAGATTCCTGCTACAGTGTATCTTGAAAAGATAGTCTCAGCTGAGGGCTTTTCTAGATCAGGTCCACTTGTAAGCATTTTATGGGAGCTCGTCTTCTTCATCGCCTCAACTGAGTTGAAATGAACAACTCACCATGAATGTGGACAGCATCATTTCATGGGCTGGACACTGACCCTCCTGTGTTAGAGTAGAAAGCTAGGTGACAGCAAGAACGTAAGGACATGTTCTTTTTTTCTTTACCCTTGTGTCTGGATGCGATGTGACTAGTTTCTCCAATTCTTAAAGTGGAATGCTGTATCCCATAATTGTCAGCCAAATAACCACTTTTTCCTTGTGTTTTTTGTTTTCTTATTTGTTTGTTTGTTTGTTGGTAAAGGTATTTGTCACACAAAAGAAGTAGCTATAACATAGGAGGATGTGGAAATTTATTAGGATGTCTAGTATTTAGTGACTCAGATACTCGGCTACTTCTTAGAAAATGCTCACACATAGATTTTTTTCAAGAAATACAAAATCATTTCATAGATATTTT
The DNA here is from genome assembly GCF_049852395.1 of Peromyscus maniculatus bairdii. Classification (NCBI taxonomy): domain Eukaryota; kingdom Metazoa; phylum Chordata; class Mammalia; order Rodentia; family Cricetidae; genus Peromyscus; species Peromyscus maniculatus. The sequence continues at coordinate 15,386,947 of NC_134871.1, forward strand.
AAAGTTAATTCAAGAATTTTTTACAAGTCAGTTCCTATAAACACATAAACATGAGGGAAGTTGTAAAGGTTTAGTCCTAAGGTTTGGAACTGTGAAACTGCTTCTGATAATATAAAAACTAAATGCCTTCCTGCCTTTTGATAGGTTCAGTCGCCACTGCCTGTCGTGATCCAGGAGTCCCCATGAATGGCACTCGGAATGGGGATGGACGAGAACCTGGAGACACGGTTGTCTTTCAGTGTGACCCTGGCTATGAGCTTCAGGGACAGGAAAGAATAACCTGCATTCAGGTAGAAAATCGGTACTTCTGGCAGCCCAGCCCACCAGTCTGTATAGGTATGATTAAAGAATAATTAAAAATTTATAAAATAGAATGCAATGATTAAAAGCTGGTATTGATATTCTTAAACACTATATTCCAGAAAAATGGTACATGAGAGTCTGAGATTTCAGAGGAGCATCCACAAACCACAAAATGTACAAAAGTAAAAATGGTAAATACTCATTTCCATAGTTAAGAGGCGATGACTTTAGTATATTCTGAATAGCTCAAAACTTATAAAAGTTCATTAATCAGATTTCCTGAAATATTTTCTCAGCCTTTATTCCTTGGATAAAGCTGTTATCTCTTGCTTTAAAATGTAGAGGCACCAAGAATCTACATTTAAAATGAGCTGGGTTGATTTACTCCCAACATGCTTACTTCTTCTAAGAAACTAGTATCAGCAGCTTTTTTGAGAGATTCAAAGGGTTGATTTTCCATTCAAGTTGGGAATATCAAAAGAACATCAAGCATTGTTTTGAAGATCTGAGGAGTGTCCAGACCTTGTCCCATGCTTTCACTTGCCTGACTTTTGTCCCTATGCTTGTTCTCAAATCTCCAAGTCACACTCTATAGAGATTCGAGATACAAACCTTTTGATACTAGAACTGAAAAAAATCAAGCTTAGGGAAATGGCCAATTTTTCAATACAAACATTAAGAAAATCTTAAATTTAATTAGATTGTTTAACATTAAGCTGTTCTGTTCAAGTATCAATGTAGATGTCATCCTCAATTTACAATGTATTTTCACTAAGCCACGCTTATGGTTATACTCAAAATTTTTCTTCATTTATATATTCACAATTTCATTGCACCATAAGCAGCTTCAAGGGCCATTCTGCATCTTGCTAATTCAATTGATATATGCAAATTTAGCATGTTTTAAATGAGAATCATTATTTTGGTTCATTTATATGCAGCTTATAAGTACATTTTCAATAGAGCTTTATAGTTTCTTTTGGAATATCATGTGGAATTAGAAAATGTGTTTTCAATACTTCAGTAAGTAGTAAACAAACTCAATTAATTCCTCCATGTTGTAATCACATAAAAGTTACAAAGTCAAATTCATTAGTTACTTGATCTCTCCCATCTACTGGGAATTTACAGTAAAATAAAAAAAAATACCAATTCTTACCAACCTGTTTCTCAATGAAATGAAAGCTAAAAAATGTGGTTTTTTACAACACATTTTCTGTATTTTGTAGATAGGCTTTTAAAGCATAAAATTCACTAACATTCAAAGGCCTAATCCTTACTGGAGGAAAAATGGTAGTTCTAGGTCTCTTCTGTAGATAATAAGGAACCAAGAGTATGAAAGAGACTTAAAATCTAAAACAAAATAATCACATAGCTTGTACTAGTTCAGATTTTGAGACATTTGTTTTTACAGTTAATCTACTCTAGCTATGTTGTTCTATTGCTCTTTATGCACTACTGTGAGGTTTAAATTATCAAAAGTCAACTAATTTATATTTATAAAATCTGTATCAATAAAACCAGGTAATAGATGCAGCTTCTGAAACTTTTCTAAATAAAAGAGGCTAAAACATATAAAGTATATTTACTTAAGGTATGAATATTCTATTCACTACTTGGTTAGCATATAAGATTATAATCCAATGGAAACTCCATATTATAACTAATTGAAATTTTATTGCATCTCAAAAAGAGAATCTCTATATAAAACAAGCCCACCAATACTCAAGAAGGGAAGGAGGAAGGGCTCACAATCCCCCACAGCTAACCATGGAACTATTGACTGTTATGGCTTCTCATGGATGGAGAATTATTCTAAGTGGATTTTTCCAGGGAATGGCTCCACACCAATAAGTAGTACAATTTGGACTCCATGTTTTATTTTTTCATTTTTTTAAGAAGACATAAAATTGGAAGGGCATGGGGACTTGAGAGTCACTCTGGGAGGAATTAATGTGAAGAATGAAGGAAATTTTTGATCAAAATACATTTCTACATGATATTCTCAAAGATTTAATAAATATATATTTTATAGAAAAAATTGATAAAATTCCATGAAAATTACTGCAGATTGTCTGGCTTTGTGTCATTATTAGGCCAGGGAATCACTTAGTAGGATTACTAGGGCTATAGCATTATATTAACAGTATTTTTTATGCAGAATCCTAAAATAATGGGAGAAATCCACTGAACATAAAGAAAAAACTTCAATAAGTGTAAAGAGTTCTGAGAAAGACTCTTATAAAATTCCATTTATAACCTACAATATGCCCTAGCTAACAGGGCCTGATACTAAGGGAGAAAGTTGAGCACTAAATCTTACTTATACAGAGCAGGGTGTGGAACATTTTTGTATGGATTATGGAACTGAGCATTATTTTCTTGGAAGGATAAGATAGCTTCAGGAGAAGATATGCATTAGAAGTTCTCTGAGGAAGAAAATAACTTATAAAAAAGAATCTGAAAAATTGCTAAGGCTGCAGAAAGCTTGACCTCTGCAACTGATAAGAAAGAACTCCATGATTGGAAATACTATGCCAAAGATTAAACCCTGAACTTTTTAGAAACTCCGTAAGTGTGTCTCAGACCTTAGAGAATAAAGCATTTTACTTGCATGTGAAAAGAAAAAAATCAGCCTCATAGCAAGTACCAAACAGAAGGATGCCATCTTTAGAGAGTTAATAGAATTCATTCCAACAAAATTGACAGTGTGAAGATTACTTTGACATTGCCCGAGGGAAAGTAGCAGCACTCAATATAAAGGTAAATAACAAAGACATTAGTGTGGGTGGGCTGCTGAAAAAGACAGTACACGAATAAAATGGAATTGGTAAAAAAAAAAAAAATTAAGAAGATTGTAAAATAGATCCATAGCTGCTGCCCCTGCAAACTGTCTCACAGAAAATACACTCAGAGCAAATCAGGCATGTCAGGATTCCAAAGAAGACAACTGAAATTTCATTCATGAATGCCTTTGATTTTAATTTGGGTGCTTTATGATTAGACATGTAATGGATTTCTAACTAGTATTCAAAGTTGAAGATATTTTAGAATAATTTTATGTATTTATTGGCAAACTAGGATTTAGAAATGTCAGAAAGTTTTACTCTCTTGTTGGCTCTGTTAGATTTTCAAAACTGCCATAGCTATGAAATACATAAGGAAAATATTGATAATGTAAATAATGCTCCTAAAGGCTGTGATAATTTTAAATCATAAATGAAACTAGATAAATACAAATGTAAGAAACATTTTAAAAAGAAGAAATTACATGAACTGAAAGTACATGGAATTATAAGATTTTTTTTAAGATTTATTTATTTATTATGTATACAGAAGAGGGCACCAGATCTCATTACAGATGGTTGTGAGCCACCACGTGGGTGCTCAGAATTGAACTCAGAACCTCTGGAAAGGCAGTCTGTACTCTTAACCTTTGAGCCATCTCTCCAGGAATTATAAGAATTTTTAACTCCAGCATTATGGCCCAGTAGGTTAAGGTACTTGCTGCCAATCATGACCTCCTGAGCTTAATACCCAGGACTCACATGATAGAGAAAAATAAAACAACTCCTGGGAGTCATCCTCTCACCTGTTCTTGTTTTGTTACAAAAACACAAAATTAATGAATTACTGTAATTTTAAGAAGGAATTTTTGTGTTGTTTTGAATATAATTTATACACCAAAGTGATGGTAGATGATATTCCAAAGGATATAGAGGTCAGGTGAGGCAGGTGCCCTACAACTGGGGCATTGTCTTTTAAGTTTTACAGTACTACTGCAAACTTTTTACATTTCCATGCTATGATTAGATAATTTCACTCAAAAGATAATTGGTAGAAACCGAAGTCAGTTATCTCCATAATTCCAAAGAAAGATATGAGTTAATTTGGGTCAAGAAATTTGGTAGCAAGTAAGGAAAATAAGTCAAATTGAGGTGTAATTATGAGCTAGATTCTTGATACATCTTGATGAACTGGATTTGAAGATTCAGTGAAGAATGTTAGGCTCCATTCCTGGAAATCCACATGTTGGCAAATGTTAATCAAGTAACTTAAGAACAAAGGAAAGAGACATTTTGACATGAGTATTATGTAATTTTGATATTATATGATTTATATACACTACACTAGGTAGTGATAGCTTTTGTGATTTGTAATTCCACTGAGATTATCATCAGAAAGTGATAGAAAAAGGAGTTTCTCATTAATAAAAGCAAAATATAAAACCAAGACTTACACGTATTCAACACAGAAGACTGTAACAGAATACAATAGACTAGGTAAAAATTGCTGAATAAGGGACTCAGGAGGCTACCTAGGCTACAATGTGAAATGGGAAATTTCATGATAGAACTGAAGTCTAGGAAAACTCACTAGAAGAAATTGGACCATGAATCTAGAAACTAGCCCAGCAAATAAGTTGAAGTCAACAAGTTAAAAGGACTGATTATAAAGAAAAAGAAAAATACAGTAGTTCCTAGTATACTTATACACGTAAAAGACATTCACATTGAGCTGACAGTAGATTGCCTTTCAGCTGAAGAGGTTTGTAGACATAGAAAATTTGAGGAGAGAGTTGCAGAAAGCATAAACCAGATTAAAGCCATCTGGATCTCTAGGTACGAAAGGTGATCATCTCTCTCTAACTCAATTCGAAATAGAGTACTAAAACTTAAGAGCACTTGTCTGCTGATTTATACTTGGGCACACTTTTTGGCTGTTACAGGTAAATACAACTTACAGTTATAAAACAATAAAATTAGACTTTCTTGCCGGGCGGTGGTGGCGCACGCCTTTAATCCCAGCACTCGGGAGGCAGAGCCAGGTGGATCTCTGTGAGTTCGAGGCCAGCCTGGGCTACCAAGTGAGTTCCAGGAAAGGCGCAAAGCTACACAGAGAAACCCTGTCTTGAAAAACCAAAAAAAAAAAAAAAATTAGACTTTCTTTGCCAATTGAATTTAGTAAGCATGGACATTTTATTTTAAAAGTCTTGTTACATATATGTAACTATGGGGCAGGGATCACTGGAATATGTTGACAGAGACTATTGTAACAGGGTGAACACTGTTTTCCAAGCTTCATGTGTTTTGCAAGAGTGAACACTGAAGAAGTCTTTCACTGAGAAAATTCACTAGAAAGAGGGGAAAAAAAGGAAGAACACGTTTTAAGTGTGGTGTGATTGGATAGTTCAGAGCACATTGTACTCCGAATTTTGGTTACTGTTCAGAATGTGGTGTATGCTGGAATAAAGCTGATGATGGGTCAAAGTTCAGAGGCCTGAATTTAAAAGGGAAGCTTAACCAAAGTTTGGTTGCCTAGACTTTTATTCAGACTGTTGAGTGGAGTAGTGTCTGCTTTTGGTTTAGTCATACTAAGCAAAAGGTAGGTAGGTTTGGGGAATTGTCTATGTCATACATGAGCCTAAGTTAAGTTTTATGGGGAAGTATGATTTGTTATAATAATTACTTTTCTTGAACAACAACAAAAATGGATATGGAGACTGCTTAAGTATCAGGTAAATTAGACTTCTCAGGTCAAAGCAATGGCAGGGGGTGGGGTGGGGGGGGGTGGAGAAAATGCCTCTATGGAGCTACACTTTGTTTTTGGAAAAGAAGACTTCAATGGAAGCTGTGACGTAAGCGAAGGTTCTTGAGTAGAGGTTGATTCATATCAGGCTGAGGGTGTTTCCCACACACAAGTAAGGGAACAGTGTGGACATGTTATGACTGAGAATTTACATGTTTCTAAATAGCTAGGAGCTGAGGTTGCTCTTTATATATAAGGGTAGTGGCATGGAGTAGCACAGTGATGGATATGAAAAATTATTGACTTCTATTGATTTTTGCCTAGCTAGATGAAATTTTCTTTTCTTCCAAATTCAACTTTTGCTGCCAAAAGAATCTGTTTGCCTTATGGCTAAATTGTAAATATTATCTAAGAAAACAACAGTTTTAAAAGTCAGACAAGAATGTTGATTATGTAGAAAAAAAATCATGAGAACACACACACACATATATTCACTCTATCACTGGGGACATATTACTTTTTTAATATAATCATATATCTTAAAGAACCTCTGAATCTAACTGAAAAATATTTCTGACTGTCCACTGACCAATCGGACATGTCTAGGGCAGAAATAGAATTTGTAGTGATTGCCAATTTTTATCAATCAAGTAACTAGGTTTTAGGAAAAGACTTAGAGTCACAGGAAGATTGTTGAAAAGCAATCTCTATTCTTAGATTATCACTTCTTTTGATTCTTAATTATTATTAAAGCCTCTTCTACAAATATAAAAATGATGTAAAAGAAGCTGTACAAATATGCAAAACACCATAATCCTATCCATTGATTATCATTGTTACTCTTTTAAGAAAAAATATTGCTGTATAAATCAAGCTGGATTGGATTCACAGTCTTCCTACCTCAGCCTTCCACATACTGGCTTCGAAAGCATTTATTATTTGAGATTTTGTTTTACTTTGCTTCCAAATTTTTTAGTAATTTTCATATTTCTTTTCTAGTAATCATAGAGAAACCATTTTTAAATTGCTCTTGTGATGTTTTACAGTTTGCCTGACACAAAATAGTAACACATGACCTTTTTTAGGATGTTTTAGATGCCAGTAAAAGCAGTTAAAGTCAATGTATCATATGCGTGCATGCATGTGTGTGCATGTGTGTGCACATGTGTGTGTTCTGTGTTCAATATTTCAATGGTTTCCTTGAAAGACATGCAGTATCCCAGCATCCCAGGCTGTAAAAATGAAGTGTGTGCAGAGTTTCACATACCCTCAAAGAAATGTCTTCACAAATCTAGACAGCTAATGGATCTTATTAATCTCTTAAGGTATTTTGTTTGCTTGTTTAAATTAAAGCACCTTGTGGAGGCAATTTAACAGGATCTTCAGGCTTTATCCTTTCGCCAAACTTCCCTCATCCGTATCCGCATAGCAGGGACTGTGACTGGACGATCAGTGTCAATGCTGACTACGTAATCTCCTTGGCATTTATCAGGTGAGTTCTTACACCTCTCCATGTATAAAATCTTCTGTGGCTAGTTTGCTGTGGCATTTGTACTAGGTAAGGATTTTATATGAAAAATTAATATCAACACTAATACTTTACAGTTGCTGATTTAAAAGCCTTGTTGGGAGATCAGCAGTACCACAGGTCAGGGGTGAGAATTCTCAAGGGATATCAAGGGCAACCAAAAGTGGGAAAGGTCCAGAAGCCTATTGAATCACAAACTTTGATCTCTATTATTTTTCTTTCTCTATGTATTTATCACCCTGATTCGACCAATTGGTTTTTCTTATACTAAAAGATTAAGCAGTCAATGATTCAATATCATTTGTCTCATGTTTTCCACAACAAAACTCCCTTTCTGCCGTGTGTGTGTGTGTGTGGTGTGTTGGTGTGTACTGGATTTGGGAGAATCTGTCTTCCTAATCACTTTCCTTTTTGGTTTCTTATTAAGTCCAGCAGATGAGAAAAATGTGATGGGTCGTTACTAGATATTTCAGCAGAACTTGCTGTATTCCAGAGGCTTTTTATGAGGAAGCTCTCAAGGACACATTATTGTGTCATAGCCCCAGGAAGATCATTGCATGGGAACTAACTGAGTTGGAACTGTAGATAGAACTCTAGACTTAGCGCTATCATTTGATTTATTTAAAAATTTTTTTTTTCCTCATGATATTTTATCACAAAATGTGACTTCTTTCCATTTGAGATTTCAGTGAGGGGATGGTGTTGGCTGGACATTTAGGCCAGAGACAGAAGAGCTGACTAGCATGAACAGAACTATGTATGGATTCAGTCCCCAGAACCTCAAAGCAGAGCAAAGGGAAAATAGTTCAATGAGACTGTAGTGTTTGCACTGTTTAAAGTGACTGAGATCTTCCTAATTTAAAATTCTGCTCTTGTTCACAAACATTGATGTAACCAATAGATTGATCTACATAGCTCAGCTGTTCTTTTTACCCATAGTAACTTAAAGAGGCTTGGGATCTGTATAAAATGTTAAGCCCAAACATAAAATATTTTCTAACATATTGAAGCCAACTTGAAAAGCAGATCATTTAAAATCATGAAAATTGGTGGAATGTAGACATTCTATTTTGGTAATTCATAGTATTGAATAAATGATGATGGCTGATGCCAAGGTCATGACAATGAGATTATTGGTTATTTCAGGCCATTATTACCAGGACTTCCTTGGCAAAATGAGATTATTGTCCCCATTTTTTGCTATTGGAAAAAACTGCATTTTAAAAAAAGAGAAAGCCTCAAGATGTTTGATACAGAGCTTTGTTTCATAAATTAAATTAGCTAATAACTTGCGGATAAAGGGCTATATGGCAGGAAATATAGAACAGAAATTTGATTTCCAACTCGGGCATTTATTATGTGACATAGGAAATCTTTTACTTTTACAGGTTTCAGTATATTCACCAGAAAAATAAAAAACTACAACTCTTTCCTTGCATCTCAGGATTACCATGACCAAATTAATTTTTATGAATGTTCTATATTTGTACAAGTGTGCAATCCTCCCAGTGTTTGTGTGAAAGGAATCATTGCAGATAAGAGCCTAAAATTTCCTAAAGAATTTTTTCACTTTCAACCTCGAAAAAAGCTATAAATCAATACATTAAGTATTCACTTAAGGCCAAACCAGAAATTCAGTGAAATATCCGGTACTCAACTTTTAAATGGCTTGTTAGCATTCCAACCACAGGAACTACTGTCCTGTCTTTTGCAAAGTGCTTGTTCCATCCTGCCTCTGGCAGTGAGACAGACATGGAGGTTGTTGTCAAAAATCAAAGTTTCACAAAGGAGAAAATTCACAAAGCTGTGTTCCACGAGGGCCAATGAAATCGAACCTATTCTGACTTCTGCTATTAAATATCAATAGTTACCAAAGTCCCTGCTTCTGATCCATTGACAGGATTTAAGATTAACTAGTTGAACTTGGCAAGCTGCTGTATAAATTAATGTTTGATGTTTTCTTAATTTTTTTTGTGCTACACATGACCTTAGACCTTATATAGGAAAAGGCTAGGAATCAGTGCACCACCCCCTCTTTCTCCCTGACCATTTATGCACAAATAGACTGGTTAGTACTGGAAACCATTATGGGTTTCAAAAGAAACAAGTTCCAGAAACTTGACATTTTTGCATTCTGTATATTTGAAATATTTTAAATAAATACAAATATAGTAAAGTTACAGCAGATGATACCTTAATATTGACAAGCTTTCCTGATTTTATTTGCAATAATTCATTTGCAAATAATTGGCTTTTCTTAATGACCTAAATGAGTTCATTTTTTTCCTTCATTGTTTCTGAATCATATGGAACTATCAATAGCTGGGTTATCAATAGATTACCTAGCTCCTAAATATGTGCAAACCATGATCATTATGTGATAATTCTTATGTTTTGTCGGGTGAAAGAAAGTTTATAATGCAAAATATTTTAATACCTGAGAGTTTGAATCATCTACATTTTAAAAGTCATTTACCATGATCTAATTTTGAAAGTCTATAAGTATGATTTTCTTTATATTATTCTAATAGAAAGTATATACATATACGGATTTCCATATATTTCAACAAAGCTGCCTAATAGAGCATTCAGTATATTATTGAATAATTTTAAAACAATTTTTACATTTATCTTTTTATTGAATCAGGTAGTTGATGTATTTTAAAGTGCTTGTGTTTTCATAACTAACAATGAAAAGAGTTACACCATTATAATATAAAATACATGGTTAATTAAAAAAACATAATTGTCACTTTGTAGATATAAAGTAACTTACAAAAGAATATGTAGGTTAGAAAGTGAAGAAATGAGACTCAAATAGGACTTATTCCCAATGTGGTGTCCTGTCCTCTGTTAACCCACATGAGCTACTTTAATATCAGGACGGCTTACTCATTCCTCCTGCCAATTTGGTACTCATGTCCAGTAGTAGACTTTTTTGTCAGACAAACTTTTATATCAGATTTATTTCACAGGGTCTGTTCTTTGATTCTGCATCTACTGTGGTAAATACCCTTTTAGTAACACGCCATTCTCTCTCTCAGTTTTAGCATAGAACCCAACTATGACTTCCTCTATATATATGATGGACCGGACAGTAATAGCCCATTGATTGGAAGTTTCCAAGATAGCAAGTTACCTGAGAGAATAGAAAGCAGCTCAAATACCATGCACTTGGCTTTTCGGAGCGATGGATCTGTCAGTTATACTGGATTTCATTTAGAATATAAAGGTAAATTTGCATATTCAGCTTTAGCATTGTGGTTAAACCAGAATTATGTCTACAGGATGATAATTTTGTGTTGACTGTTAGTTTTAGTAGTATGTGCTTGTGAAATGTGGGATGTGTACAGTTTAATTTCACAAAAAAGCTCTCCATATAGTTTCCAAATCAGTGAAAAGGAAATTAATATTTCTCTAAATATTTACTCAATAATATGTAACTGACCACCTGACTGCTAATTAGTATACTGAAGTGAAAGCTAAGGCTCCATAGTATTTAAAGAAAAAAGCCACTTCATTGGGGGAACTGAAGTTTCATAAAGGACTTTAATCCAGAGACTTCTTTCAGTAAAAGAAAATGAAAAATAGGAGATGTGTGTTTCAAATAATGCCTAGTATTTTTAAATATTTTGATATTCATAAGAGAGTTGGCAAAATGCAATGATAGCTACGTCTCAGAAATGCTTATTGTTTATAATTATTTTAGAGTGCCGGTGGATACTTTGTAAGGAATGCTTTTTGAATCATGGAGTATTTCACAACTTAATGATTAAGTATATATTATTTTAAATTTGACTGAATATGTAATAGATAAATGCTATTCATTATTGGGTTACCATGTGGTATTTTGATGCATGTATGTATTGTGTAGTATTTAAATTTGTTTCCTTAAGTACTTAACTATGTACATTTATACTTTTGTGTTTGGGTGCATGTGTTTGTATGTATGTGAGCAGAGGCGCATGCACCTGTGTGACTGTGTACCAAGACCTAAGAGAACATACTGTTCCCGGCACTGTTGCTCTCCACACATTACTCCCCGGTGGTAGGATCTGTCTCTAAACCTGGGACTCCTAATATTGGCTAGACTAATTTCTAGCCACCCTCAGTGATCCATCTCTCTCCTCTACACTCATCACTGGGATTATAAGTGTTCAGGGTCACATTTGGCATTTTGTGTTCTAAGAATGCAGACCAGGTCCCTGTGCTTCCATAGAAAGTACTCTTAAGCACTGAGCCAACTACCAAGCCCCAACATCAATTTGCTTTGTTTTTTTTTTCATTAATTTTCAATAACTGAAAATTATACAGAAGAAAATATAACTGCAAAGCACACACCCAGCAAATACAGGTAATATGGTACCATATTTCCTTACCAAAAAAAGTCCTTTATTCTTTTCAAATATCACAAGCACGGTGTAAATTCCTTTTCTATTTGCTATCAGACCTCAGGTTCTTCTCTTTAGAACTACCATAAAAATCCACTATGAAATCTGTCGCATCAATATATAGGTAAAGGGAATGTTCACAGGTCAGCAGGTAAAGACATATCTATTATCATTTGGGAAATGTATGTGAAGGTGCCCAGGCCAATGATAAATGCTGAATATAAACATGGTGCAAATTTGGTTTCAATGGAAGCCTTGAGACTTCTGTACATGATACATTTCATAGGGCAAAGTAATAAATGGCCTGTCAGTAGAGGAATGAACAGGCTGCTTGGCACAGACAGTGAGAGTTTGAGGCGTCAGCTCTTTATTGGGGTGTTCTGCAAGTGTTAGTTGATCTGACCCTGAAGATGGTAGGTCTTTTTGGGACTGTGGACTCCATAATAAATTGAATTTATAAGAGGAGGGCTTGAATACCATATGGCTGTCTCTACTAGGACGATAATGTAGATGCATACCCTCTGCTAGGACTCAGCTAAATAGCTAGGAAGAAAACCAAAGTCAATGCATGAGATAGCTTTCAGATATCCTTGCTTTTAATTTTTTTTATTTTACATTTACATTTCTCCCTTGCCTTCCTCCCTCCCTCAGAACCCCATGTACTCTGAACCCCTCCTCTCTTTCAGACTCATGGCTTCCCTTCACCCTTGCTTTTCTATTGGCCATGTCCTCTCAACCTGGATTTGCTGCTTAACTTTTCCACTTTTGAATGTTTATACCTACTTTTATACTTTCTATTATAGTGATTTGAATAAAAAAAAGTCTCCACAGGCTCATGTATTTGAATACTTAGCCACTAGAGAATGAACTGTTAAGAATGGTTAGAAAGGATTAGGAGGTGTGATCTTGTTGGAAGAACTGTTTCACTAGAGGAGAGCTGGGAGACTTGAAAAGCCCGTGCCAGGCCCAGTGTCTTCCTCTCTCTCTTGGCCTGCTGATCAGGCTGTAGCTCTCAGCTACTGCTCCAGCACTGTGAGTACTCACATATTCCCACCAAGATTCCTGCCATGATGACAATGGGCTAAACCACCGAAACTGTAAGCAAACTCCCAATTAAATGTTTTCTTAAATAAGAGTTGCCTTGGTCTTGGTGTCTCTTCACAGCAATAAAACAGTGACTAAGGCATCTATATCATGTACATAATTTATTGTGTTTTCATATAAGCATTTTATTTTCATCACTTATATATCACTGTTTTTTCCTACATTGTTGTAAGAGTTTAATAATATTTGAGACAGATAGATATATTAATTTCTTTATTAGATTGTTTAATACATCTATATCATAGTTAATTTCATTTTTTTTCTGATAGAAAATGTTTTTAGTGCTGGAAAGGAATCATGTAGAAAAGAACACTATTCTATGGGTTTTTGTGAATTTATGTATGAGAATCTTATAGAGACATTTGAGTTTGTGATACCAGGATTATTGAGTCAAAGGGTATAATATTTCTTTAATTTAATTCCATATTGCCTGGTGAATTAAAAATATTGAGAGTCTATTCCCATTAATAGAAGGTAAGAGCTTTAAGAATTGAAAAATCAGTGCTCTTATTAAATTTTAACATTGTTAACCTCATGGTTATTAGGTCTTTGACATTTTATTATTTTTACCCCAGGTAATATTAAGTTGAATGTTTCTCCCTATTTTGCACACTGACATCATCTTGTTGGATCTGTGCATACTTACAATCACAAATTTTTCTAATTCATTTATTTTATTTATAGGAAATATTTTATGTCATATGACATAAATTATGTCATACTGTAGATCATTTATGTTTTAATTACTATTTCAATTCCATATTTGGTCAATGGAGCATTCTATTTTATTTCTGTATTCCTGTGTTGTACAAGTATCTAAAAAATATATATCACACTTAATTCTTCCTCACTTTCACAATTTATGTTTTATGCATTGCTTAAAAATACTCTTCTTATTGAAGATTTTCATAAATGTGTCTTCTTATATTTGTTCTAAAGAACAAAGTTATTTTTCCACTTTTAAGTCATTAAATTGGGTAAAGCTTATTTTCTATAAACCAGTACCGTAATTTTATGTTTAACATGTGACTAATCAAGTCCTTCAGCACCACTTTCTGACAGATAATGCTATTGCAGTCAACTATCAATTCCCTGTGTCAACTTTTAGCTCTCTAGTCTGTTCCACTGACCTCCTTTTCTGTCTCCAGGGAAGTATTTTTCGGAATAGTAAAACAGCAATGATAAAGTGTACACCACCTCTGTAAGTGGGATTTAAAAGATAAAATAAGTGGTATCAAAATGCTAAGAGAGTTACTCAAAACAAGAAAATGTTTATTTTGGATCATGGCTTCACAGTTTTCATGTCCTAGTCTACTGGCTACTGTCCAGTGGTAAGGCAGGGCAAGTGCCTTTGCCTAAGCCTCAAGGTGGCTTAGAAGAAAGAGAAAAGAGGGAACTTAATGCAGATACAGTCCTCCAGGGCATGTGTCTTTCTATGACCTGTTTCACCTGCTTGGCCCCACCTCCTGAAATTTCCAAAACCTCCCAAAATAGCTCCCTCAGCTAGTGACTAAGCCTAAGGCAACGAGCTTGTGAAGCAAGCTTTCTTTCTTTCTTTTTTTTAAAATTTTGTCCTTCATGCCTGTCACAACATTTTGAACCTCGATTTCATATTTAGAATTAAGCTTCTTCTGCATATTGCATTTGATTGCCACCATGTTGAATTAATAAATCACTTGGGAGTAAATTGATGTATGACATTTAATCTTCTCATCTATTAATACAGCTAGTCTCTCAATTTACTCCTGTTTTCATTAATGTCTTTCAGTGATGCTTTATAATTTTCTTTATAAATTCTTTCTCATTTTAATTAAAATGCCTTTAGTTTGCAGGTAATAAGTAATGCCTTTATTATTAGATTTTCTGGTTGTTCTTAATAATGAAGGCATGGTGACATTTAATAATTTCTTTGTATATTTCTAGTTACTTAACCCTTTTATTGGTAAGAGTATTTTTGTAGCATTTTTGGACTTTCTGTATAAATAGGGGCACTTTTGTTTCTTTCTGTTCTGCTAACTTTTCTTTTCTTTGCTTTGCTTATTTAATTTCAAATCCATGTTAATTATCAGTATTTCTCAACATCAGTCTTTATCCTTGATATTTTTAAATGAACCTAAGTCAAACGTTAAGTGTGATGGCTACCCTTTATTGGGAGCAACACCAAAAAAGAAGCATTTTTAATGAGCCCTTATTGTACTCAGGCTCATTCTGAAGAAATATGAATTAAAAAATCATTTTCTTCTATGACTACTGTTTTTTTTTTTTTGGCAAAGCAAATTTATGTAAATTGCGTAAAGTCATACAGCTGAGCAAAAAATATGATTCCACTTTATCTCAATAGCCCAGAATCTTATCTAGTGTGTAATTCTATCTTCAGACATTATTTGTAAGGTATAAGCCTGTCCTCCCTGTAGTCCACAGACCATTTTCACACATGGAAAGAATCTTAAGAGTCCAAACCTCGTCCATTTTGTTCATTCCTCTACATTGATTGGCTATCATAGTCCATATACAGAGAAACTATGGGGTGATTTTTCTTGTCAGTTGATCCATTTTGATCATCTTGAAAGTGTTATTTGTTGTTGTTTGTTTGTTTGTTTTCACATAATGATAATTAGGACAACATAACAGTAACCTTCATGGGATGTAAGCAGCTTTAGAAATATATTCCCATCCTCCCTCTTTTCAATGAGAATTTAGGTTTGGAAGAGTTCCTTGGATCTTCAATGTGAACGAGTATGCTTACATCTACAAAGAAGGACAGGAAGAAGGATGGGAAAGATGAAAGAAATAAGTAAGGAGGGGGTGTCATTACTTTGGACCTAGATCTAAGTTCTACCCTGAGTTCCAATTTAGGAAACATTTCCGAAAACCCAGAGGATGAAAGATACAGGAATAGCATCACACGGAAACGCTCACAGCAAGTGTGCTAATTGACTGCAGCACAGTTACTCTGAAAACTTAAGTGTCGCTTCGTCATGGTCTTCTCACATACTACCATGAAACCGTTTTCCATATACCCTTGCAATTGTACATGAGTAAAGCCTATTTGCTATATCTCAGCTAAATGCAAATTCATGCCTACTTCACAACCAATTTATGTTCTGTAAGGGGTACACTAAAGTATCTTAGAATAAGCTGAGAAAAAACTTTATTGCCTAAATTATCTTACTTAGAAAATAGTAGGAAGAAAAAGCTGATCCCTATGATCTGTTTATCAGTTGACCTAACATTAAGGCAAACACAATATATTTTTAATGAAATTAATTCTAAATTTTGTTGCTTCATAATCTGTATTAAGTATTTTCATTTTTTCCAGATATTAATGTTATGACACACATAGTAATAAACAGGAGCAGTATTATTTAACGGAATTTATTGACTGAGGATTTAAAAATCATAAGATAAATTATTCCATTTCACACTGAAGCTAGCAATAGAAAAATTCTAGAAGCAATATTATAAATATGTCAATATGTTTCCTGAAAAGAGCAAGATGTAGCACGAATCCTAACAGGTCTTATTAATAAAATCAAACCTGAAGCCAGGTATTGGGGTGAATGCTGGAAGATCAGAGAAGCAGAACAAGCCTCAGCTTCCTCACTTGGCCAATTCCTCAGCTGATCCCGTTTCCTCAGACTTGAAGCTTCTGAGTCCTCATCCGGAATGAATCTCAGCTGAACTGCTGCTAAAAGCCTAAAAGCTTAACCAGCTCTAGTTCCTGGTTTTCATGCCTTATGTACTTTTTTGCTTTCTGCTATCACTTTCTGGGATAAAGGCGTGAGTCAACATGCCTGGCTGTTTTCAATGTGGCTTTGAGCTCACAGAGATCTGGATGGATCTCTGACTTCAGAATGCTAGGATTAAAGGTGTATGCCACCATTTTCTGTCCTCTGTTCTAGTGGCTGTTCTGTTTTCTGACCCCAGATAAGTTTATTGGGGTACACAATATATCAACCACAGCAAGGTATTTGCATTTTAGTTCCAATGATTTCTTATTGGGAATACAAGATTTCAAAAAGATTATATAGACTTTGTATAAGGTAAATTTTAGTAAAGGTAACAAAAAATACATTAATATTTTGAATTATTAATCCAACCCTTTCTTTTCCTCCATGGACTCAGTTCAACTGTAGAAATGTTAGGTTACTATTCTTTTTTAAAATGCCTAGGGTTTTTCTACCTCTTCACTGTGAGTTTCTACTTTACAAAATAAGAAAATTAATCTCTGCATTAATGAAGCTACATTTTTAGTGACAGAGTGTGGTAACCACCCTGCTGGATCTGTTCTGAAAACAGTGATTTTAGTATATTTTATACTTGGAGATCATAGTTGTTCCAGTGTATCTCACCATGGTTGTTTTCAAGACTTCCTGAAAGAAAAGCACTCTTTAATTTAATGCTAGTAAAATTGTGTTTTATACACAACTCATGCATATCCCCCCACACACATTGTATCATCTTTATGTTGTTAATTACACCTAGCATAATTAAAAATGATATGTAGATAGCTGTTACTCTATACTATCTAGGGCTCAATGACCAAAGTATCTTAATGATCAGTACAGACATAAACACTTTAGTCCCAACCACATACTACACCATAATGTGTAAAATGTATCGTACTCAAAGAGCTGAAAACTTAGGACCCTGTGAAGGATAAAAGACTTGAACAAGGACAGACTATACTTTGTTTCATATGTGTGGCTCCAGTACAATGTTCAGTGTGTAGATAACTGAAATATTGCTTTTTAAAAAATTCCTGGGCTACAAAGTGAGTTATAGGAAAGGCTTCAAAGCTACACAGAGAAACCCTGTCTCAAAAAGCAAAGAGAGAGAGAGAGAGAGGAGAGAGAGAAAGGAAGGGAGAGAGAAAGAAAGAAATGATAGAAAGAAAGAAAGAGAGAGAAAGAAAGAAAATTCCTGGAACTTTTACTGTGTCAGTTTTCATTTGAATTTTTTTTTTCAACCTGGTGAGTTGACTTCATAGTTATGGGACACCTGGATACAACAAGCCTTGTTTCATGATGCTCTTTCAGAGTGAACTGTGAAGCTGATACATTAGAAGGACCGTATATGAACGTGTGGACGTGTGTGCATGTGCTGGAGCTGAGCTCCAGGAAAGACTTATCGATGAACCTGGCTTAGATTTGGATGTACCCGAGCTGCACGCTGTGGCCCTTTATGTTCTTTTCACACAACTGTGTTCTTTCTCAATGCATGCTGAATATAGCAGCAGTTCTTCAGGAGATGAGCATACTATTTAAAAAAAAGTATCTCAAACCAATTAATATCATACTGACACTGTTTTCCAGCAAAACTCCGGGAATCCTGCTTTGATCCAGGCAATATAATGAATGGTACCAGACTTGGAATGGATTATAAATTGGGGTCAACGGTCACCTATTACTGTGATGCTGGCTATGTTCTTCAAGGGTATTCAACACTCACTTGTATCATGGGAGATGATGGAAGACCTGGATGGAATAGAGTCCTACCAAGTTGTCATGGTAAGAAATATAACTTTGGATTACTTTTTATTATTATATAAAATAGTCTATATTTTCAAAGTCATTCCTTTAAAATACAACCTGGAAGTGTGGTATAGGCAATAAGATTTCATGAAGTATTGACAGTGGATTTATTAAAGAAATTCTCTGGAAGAGCTCATATATTCTTAGCTGTCTTTTGGGAAGTGAGCCTGGTTTAACAGGAGAGCTATCTCAAAGCACAGGTATTTATACCTATTGTATTTACTTTGCATCTTCAGGACTAAGTTTGACACAGTTAGATAAATGTAATAATGTGCTGTTTGTTAGAACACTTATCTGAAATAAAGGATACAGAACAATATTTATTTCCCTAAATATGGAGGTACCTAAAAGGAGACAGAATATTACAATGTTTTAAAACCATATGCTTGAGTACAACTCTGTATTAAAAAGCCTTTCAGGAAGGGACAAGGAAAGGATTTCACTGTAGAAGAATACCATAGACATGCTCGTAAGTTGAATGTCCCTAATGTATTGTACAAAGTGGCACAGTGGCTATTAGAAAATGATGTCATTTGGGCAAGAGCTTCCAAGTATGATCACCACCAGTGAGTCATAAAATCAACCCACTTAGTCATAACCATCAATTATATAATAGAGAGTTGAATCAAATATAATTGAATTATAAACAAAAGAGAGAAAATATTCTAATTCACAGAACAAAGTAAGGGAAATTTTATTTTTGGAACTTTTTAGTTGTATGTAAAGAGATACAAACACAAGAGATACACACGTGCTTATGTGCATAAATGGGTGTGTATGCAGTCATGAGTCTATTTGGTTGTGTGTATTGGACCGTTCTGTAAAAGTAATTTGATTACCTTAGATTTGAATTTAAAAAATTTAAAGACAGAGGAAAAGAATCTTTGATATGATAGTGAAATGAGTGGATTGTCAGTGTCTAACATGCATGTTAATTTTTTCTTATAAAATATATTTGTTTGACACAATTATTTCTGCAAGATTCTTATTTAATGAAGTCACTTGACCTCTTTAATATTATTTTCCCTTTCCTCTAAAATTAGGATAAGTCAGATCTTTGTTTAAATATTGGTTTTGTAAAAAATAAATAACCAAATTTTGATACAATGTTGTAATCCCAGAATTCAGGAGGCTGAGGTAGGAGGTGTCTGAGTTCTCATTGAGCCTGGTCTACATGGCAAAACCCCATCACATAAACAAACAAACAGAAAAACATCCAATGAGTTAGCTTAATTGTAGGTAGAGCATTAGTAATACATAGATAAGTGAATCCTCTGAAACAGAACTATTTGGTGACACCCAATTCCCTAGTAAGTATATAATTATATTCATTTTCAAGAGCAGAGTAGGCTTAGGTTAAGATCCTTTGACAATATAACCTGGGGAAAGCTGAATTTTGAATTAATGTTTAATAATTCTTTAGACTGCTAATATCTAGGAAATAGACAAAAGGCAATTGACAACTATCCCATATTAATACAGGGAGGCCATGATTTTTAGCATTGCCACAAAGAACCCAAGTTTCCAAGACACATGCTTAACTTGGCGTTGCATGATGTGTTCAATTGAGCAAACATCTATCCTCCATTTCAGTGTTGTACATATACAATTATCTATCTTAATATGTGAGTACTCATAATATTTCACCTACATAAATAAAATAGGAAGGCATTTAATAGTTTCAACTTTCTTAAACTATAACAATTTATCATATAATCCAAATGCAAAGATTATGAATAACACTCAAATTTGCTCAGTGGATTCTTTAAGCTCTAAGGAAAAAATAACTTAAAGATCAATTTGTTATAACAACAATATTTAATACAGTTAGAGAAAACAAATCTGTTATTTAGAACTAGACATATTTAATGTTAAATAATATTTTTAAATGTAAGATTAGCTCTGTGTCCTTGTTCAATATTTATGTCATGTATCTGATCATAGACTGTACGGTATGGTTTATACTATAGTATTTTATGAAGTGGTTCAAAATTGGACTACAAAACTCAGTGCATTTGCTATTGTGATTTTACTATCTCACGAAGAGGATTCAAAATATTTTGGTCAATTAATCAGCACAATAGAAATCTACTTGTTTCCCTAACTGTAATTATGTATAGCACTGGCTGGCTTTCCAAGGTGGAAACGTTTAAAGGTCAATTATTTCTTAAAGCACGTGTAACAGTTCCAGCAAAACTCATTGTTCATGAAAACAAATTGTCATTTTTAAGATCAATTTTCTATTTATTGTTGCTGACCCAAAATTACTTATTTTTATTCAATGTTTATCTTCTCTACCCCATTTTAATCACTCTTTCCCCCATGGAAACTGTGTTTTCTAATAGACTTTCTCTGATTTTTATGAAACTTTCTTTGATTCAACCTGATGTCTAAATGTGTAACAACATCTACTGAGTCTCCTAATAGAAGGACAATTATGTGCCATCAACACCCTTCTTTTCTGTGTGTCTGGATTGTATTCCCATGAATTCTAGTAGTAGCTTCTGCTTTATGTTAGTCTGCTCATGCCTCTGTCCCCTAATTTCAAAAATAATAGAGAATTAGGTGGCTGTTCCTCTTCAGCTTTTCGTGCTAGGTCTTATCCAAAGGAAGGATCCTGAGGACTTTAAGAACATAGTCAGGCTATCATGACTGATTGCTAAGTTGTGCTTTTGTATTCAATGACTGTTGGTTGTTAAAAAATGATCCATAATGCCAAAAAGCAGCACTTTGCATGCTCATTTGTCTTGGTGTGCTGGGTATTGAGACCAACACCTTGTGCTGTCTTTTTGATGTAAAACTTCAAGAACCTGGTCATGGTTTATAAACTTTTAGAGCACAACTCTATTTTGCTCCTTAACGTTTTCTAAGATTCACTCCAGAAAAACATAAAGTGCCATGGAGTGATGGTCTACCAATTCCTGCTTAGCACATGACATTAATTTATATAAGCAGAGTCTTATAAAATGATTTGTAGACAAGTCTAGGAATTTACAAAGTTTGTTTCAGAAGACAGGTTTATCATCTCTTTTTAGGATTAAGTATTCATTTTAAATCTCAAAAATATCTTTTAAAGAGCTTAGTGTAGACACATTGAGATTATGTTTGTCAGTAGTAGGTCTCAAGCAGTTGCCATTTCTGCTTAGTAATGAGAAACCCTGCAGTTTATCACAGGAGATTGTCACATGTATCAAAGACAGCAAAACAGCAAATCTTTACCACAGCTTTCTTGAATTTAACATATAGAAAAAAATTGTTCTTAGAAAATAATTCCTTTTTAATTTTTTTACATTGAAAAGCGTCTACTGAAATAAAATTTCACTGTTAACAGACATATGGGATTAAAATAACAGTCACATGTAAGTATTATCCATAAATTTCTCTCAATATTAAGAAAGGGAATTAAAAACAAGTAGGGATATATTCCACGTATTTTTCTTAGTATTTATTTTACTGAATCATGTTGCCTTGATTTATTTCATCCAACAAGACAGTATAAGTTACCACAGAGCATACTGTGTCCTATATCAGGCGAAACCTCTCACTTACCTGGTTCTTCTGTCCTGTTCTTCATACGGTATTTTACAAATGCAAGGATGACTTTTAACACATACATGGGATTATGTAAGCATCAATTCAAAGTCACCAATGGCTTTGCAGAAAATAATAAACCCCAGAGATGTTATAATACCAAGCTCCACTCCATCTGCCCAAATACACTCTGGTTCTTCTTTTCTCTACATCCATGGATACTCTCTATCAGTGGCTTCCTTATTCCTTTCAAGTATACATCTTTGTTCTCAATCCTAGCTTCTGTACATGTCGCTCTTAGTCCTAAATACTGTTCTAGTTTGCTTTCTGTTGCTGTGATAAACATCATAACCAAAAGCAATTGGGCAAGAAAGCTTTTGTTTTGCTTTGTCTTAACATCTTCCAGACTAAAGTCCACCATGAAGGAAAGCCAGTTTCAGGTGACACCATAGAGGAGTGCTACTTCCTAACTTGGTCTCCATGGCTACTCAGCCTACTTGTTTATTACTCAGAACTACTTGCTCAGAGGTGACACAGCCCACCAAAGGCTGGTATCTCCCACATAATCATCACTCAAAAAAATGGTCCACAGACTTGACTATGGATAAATCAGAAGGAGGCATTTTTTTTTTCAGTTGCCATTCTTGCTTCCCAGATAACTATCGATTGTGTCAAATTGACACAAAACTAAGCCTTACAAATGACTTGACTATCCTTCTCACTTGTTTTAAAATATAATCACTTGTCTTCTAGTTAAGAGAAAAAAATCCTACTTATATTTGCCCTGGTTAATAGGCCTCTCAGAATGGAATCAATATCTATGTTTGAAATCACAACTCTATGCCCATAATAAAAATATCTCTGGTATATATATATATATATATATATATATATATATATATATATATATATATATATTCCCTGGTACTCTAAGGGCCTCAGAATTTGGAAAATAAATCATAAAATATAGAAGTACTATGATTGTAACAATGCAATGTACTTGATATTTTCCAATACAGTGAGAACTGAATGGATAGACATAATAACCTAGAGTAACCCTAACTGCTAAAAAACCACTGGCTTACCAGCTATTACAAATTGATCCCTTCATTTATTCATTCTATATGGCAGTCATTTTCAAAAGTGAGACTTTTATATCGGGTCCCACAGTAATATTGGCCGTGAGGACAGAAGTTAGCCATATGGGTCCTACCCTTTCAAGTTCACAATCCGAAAAACACAGACAAGGGAGTGCTATATTCACAATGAAAACAGTCAGATGAGCTTGGAGATGAGTCTGACTAAGTGAAAAAGATTTTAAGTTTTGTTGTAGTCCTAGAAGTGGGAAGTAGTTACAAATGAGGAAAAAAGACAAGGTAAAGTCCAGTTATTGTTCAAAGGCATGCTTTTTAACACTTATTGTGGAATGGTGATCTTACACAGGTAGAATTTTATTGTTTTTTATCTCTACCATCTCAGGGTGCCCAGAATATTTTGTTGATATTTCAGTGCATTTGTGCAACTACACAGAATATCTGAAAAAGTAATTCATTGAAAATAGATACACTTAGTTAGTACAGTGTTAGAGCTTGAAATTTTGTAGGTAATGGACCCCAAATCTGGATCAAGTGTTCCTGCTGGAGGACCCACTGGTGGAGTCCAGAGGGAAGAAGTCAAGTGTGGGTGCTTTCCTACAAGAAACAAGAAGACAGAAGTGAAGGTGGAAATGGACTAGAGAGAGAGGGAGTGGGGATCCCAAACTCATCCTTTCTCATTAACTTACTCCCCAAATAAAAATCCAGTTCCCTGATAATAGCACCAGTCTGGGGAAGAGGAGAGGGCTCGCATGACCTGATTGCCTCTTAAAGGGACTATCTTTCAGAATTTGCTCTGAGCATTGTGTTTCCAATATAGGAATTTAGCAAACACATTCAAATTGTAACAATTTAAGAAAAATATATTACAAATGGATGCATTGTGTCAAGAATAAATGGTTAAATTAAAGGTTTTCTATTTATTTCTGGAATGTTACTTTAGGCTAAATACGGGAGTTAAATGAAGATGAATTCATACAAAAAGGTTAATTACATGCCTAAAATGTGTTTCTACATTTCATCTAAAATATAACTTTGAGTAGAAAATAATGTCCTTAATAGATAGTTTTAGACACAGTTCTAACAATGCTTTTGAATATTTACACTGCTGTTTTTAATAGGTTCATTTCATTAATACTAATGTAACTCCTATTTTATGCTGTAAGTACTCATTAATTTACCAGTCATCTATAAGTCTGTCCACAGATTTGTGGTTACAAAAATATATTGAGATTAAACCCAATAGACATCAGACCCCATTGTTCAACTTGGAAACATCAGAAAGGAAAGCCTTCTTACTCTCCTAACTGAAGAGAAAACTAGAAAAATTTCAAGATGTTCATTCTGAAGTTTTAGTTTTCCAACTTCAATGTGATCTCTAATTCAGAACTTGTTATAACCTACTTTTGAGGAAATCGTTTTGTCTGCATGTTTGAGGATGTATATAGCTGAACCAGCCTTCCTAAATTTTTTGTTGACTTGATGCTAACTAAATTTTTTAAATTACATTTTACTTCAGTGTATGTGTACGTACATGTGTGTGTGTGTGTGTGTGTGTGTGTGTGTGCACATGTTCCAGAACTTGCATGTAGAGGTCAGAGGACAACTTGGAGGAAGCATTTCTTTTTATCCACATTATGAGAGTCAGGAAATAGCAGGCCTGGGAATGGTGCTGTTGCCCACCATGAATCTGAGCTAAAATTCTTATTCCAAATGTCTTAGAGGTATACAAGACCCTAGAATGATGTTCCATTATGAATGTATATGGAATTTACCTAGTCTAACAAAATGAGCCTTCAAGCATTTGCTGTCATTTGAAAATCTGACATAATTAAAATAGGAAGATGAAAGATTCACCAAACATAGGCCTATTCCTAAGTGACATCTGAGCATCATCAACTGTGTCTGCCTTTCATTGGCAGCACATAGTAATTTTCCTCATAGATACATGACACTGATTATACAATAGTAAATGCAACGTACTTTGTGCTGTGAAAAGACTGGGATAAAACCAAAGTATGTTTTGTTTTCCTATTATGGGTGAAAAACTATTGCTTAATAGGAAACAGGAAGAAAAGATGATGCTATTGAGGACCTGCCATTTTCCAGGCACTCATACATAGCAGTCATTGTCAAGCATAGCAGGATAGACATCATTAATGTTGTTGTAAGTAAATCCCTGCTGCTGTGCATTCATACTATGTAGAAAAGTCTATGTGCAGAGCAATTTTTCTGAAAATCAGAAAGCTTTTCAGTATTTTTTTTTTGTGACCACTGAGCTTGGGCTCATATTTCACCAATATCTCAATAATGGTGGTGGAATGTCCTTTATATTTTTATCTTATTTGCATGTCCTAAACTCTCCACTGTCATGTAATCTATATTAGGACGTTGCATCAACTCTTGATTTTTTTTTCTCCTTACTGCTAAAAGAAATGAAGTCTAGCAGCACCTTTCGAAGCTATGGAGACATTCCAATGGACAAATGGACTAATTAGACAAAAGATCTAAGTGTAGTCAAATCGTAGTTCTTCCAGTGACATAGAAATCCTGATAACAATTCTTTCTCCACAACCCAAGAAAGAACGAAAGCTGTGCCATTATTTAATAAACACATCTAGAATCAGACACAGGTTACAGGCAATCTGCAGAAGTCTGTGAAAAGAGTAAAGAGAATATCATAAAAACTTTACAGAAAGGAAAATTGCTTAGCATTCGGAGGAAGGTGCCTATAATTCTAGTAATTGGGAGGATGATACAGGATGAGAAGCTCAAGTTGCTCTTTTGCTATATAGTAATTTTTAGTCCATCTTGGAATATTTGATACTTTTTCTCACAAATAGGAATTACTAATACTTAATAATGACAAAGAAAATAATTAAAATGTGTTGTTTTTATGAGAGACAGATTGGTGTTTTTGTTTTTGTCTCTTATGTTACCCAGCTGAAGGCTTCAGTTTTAGGGTTCTAGTGGTCCAAAGACTGAGGGAATCTTATATTGTAAAATTATAATACTCTCAAGGAAAGAAATAATATTCTCAGCTGGAAGAGTAGGTGAACTATACCCCTTCTTTTATTAAATAAAGAAAAATTTCTAAGTTACATATTTATCTCCAGTGAGCAAATCATTTTCTCCAACATTCCTAAGAGAGATGTATGCTTACAAAAAGACAAAAGTGGTCTGTGTGTGCAACTAAGACTCTGGTCCCTAACTTTAACAACAATTCAGTGAATTAGGCTGACTTGCTAGAAATGTTAATAGACCATGAGGCTTTTCTAAGTAGCCTTAAGTCAATTCAACATTAGGGTTTTTCTCCCCAGTTCCAAGCCCAGTTTGGGGACTTTTATGAATCAGAGAACTGATTTGTCATGTCATAAAAGACAGAAGAAGGGAGTCTGCCTGACCTGTTGTGTTAGGTCCTGAGTCATGCAATAATTGGGGATAGACCACCAAAGTCTATTAAACAAGAAGCAAACTTTATTCCAGAAAAAGAGAAAAAATATCACCATGGGACAGAAAAGCTTATCAGCTAGCTGAGAAAATAGCCAGAGTTGGATTTTGAGGCTGCGGCCATGGAGGCAGGTTCTGTTCCCCCTTTTTATAGTAAGGGGAAAAGCAACAGGCATAGGGTGCATGCTAGGAGTCATGTAGAAACATCTATTGAAAGTTTACTTTGGTCTAGGCAGTTGTTGTCGATGAGGGGTAGGGGGGGTTAAAAGTTAACCATTGGCTGTTGACAGAGAAGCTGGCTATAAGCAGAGAGCCATTGTTAGAAGTTAACCTTTGGAGTGATGACTGTCAGCTTTTTTTTTTTTTTTTGTTTTGTTTTTTTGTTTTTGTTTTGTTTTTTAGGTTTACAGTTTTATATTTCTATATTCCAGGACCTTTCAATTGAACCGTCCTAAATCGGGGAGTGAGGATTGAGTAAAAAACCGGATAGGAAAAACAGAGACATAAAGATAAGACAGAGATACAGGATAACTTTAGGAAGGCTCTCAGTCAATACCCCAGCAGCCCTGAGTTTATTTCTCACTGCCTTTTTATACCCAGAGCAAGGGCAGGGCAAAAGAAACAAAGAAGTGTAAATAACTTCCTTACTTCTCAAAACATCTAGTAACCACGCCTTTGGCCAAACATCCTGTTATTTGGCCTTGAAGAGCAAAACATCTAATAACCTTTGGCCAACTATCCTGTTGTTCAGCCTTGAGGAGCAATAATAAACTTTGACTCTCTGACCTAAGTCAAGATGGAATTAAGCCACAAGCTGGAGTCACTGTGGGCTCCCATAGTCTCAAAGCAGCGAAAATCATCTTGATCTTCATATAGGGCAAAGAAAAACCTCTGAGAAAAATTTCTTGAGCGTCAGCACAAACGAAGAATGACAGACAGAAAGGTGGCAAAGAATAGTATCAGTAGAGTAAGGGTTTCTAAACTTGGTGTACTGACAAAGCCTGAGGGTCCTCTTGGAAGTGTCATCGCCTAAGTCCAAAGGGGGAATAAAATTATAATTCAGTATAGTTATCAAGGATGCAAATGCAATAATTAGTAGGTTTGTGGGGGTCTCCTGAGATAGGATTTACTGGGCAAGTGTGAAAGCCACAGTTTGCATCGTCAAAAGCAACATAAATGGAAGGCAAATAAGGTAGCCTGCCTGTGATCCCACACTCAGGAGTTGGAAACAAAGTATCTTCACAGCAAGCTGGCTACATAGACTAGGCAAGGGAAGAGCTGAGGGTTCAAGTGAGAGACTCTGCCTTAATATATGAGTGTAGTCAACAAATACACTTGACATCAACCCTGGAAGCCTCCAGACTGGCATGCACATGCAACTGTAAACACGCATGTTCCCACAAACATGTGAATATGCACATATACATAATACAACACATATAAACATGTAAAAATATTTTGTATGTGCTTCATTTTCATTTTACCAATTTATTTTCTCTTTAAAAGTTTTATGCATGCTACAATGTATCCTATTAGTAATCATCTCCCACTCCCTCCCTCAAGTCCTCCTAACACCCCAACACCTCTCCTAACATCTTTCCAACTTCATGTCTTTTTTCTTTTTATAACCCACTCCATTTAAAATAGACTATAAGTGCATAAGGGACCCATCCATGCCCAGCCACCATCAATGAAAAGTGAGTCCTCCTCCATCTTTAGCCATCAACACATATTAATTTCTCAGGTAGGAGTACAGTGCCTGTTCCACCCATGCTGGCATTTGTAAATACCTTGATTGTGTGTGGGTATTAACAGATGTGAATTTATGTGTGGAACAGCTATGTCCTGTCTATAGGTCAGAGTGTCATGCACTCCTCTTCATCTCCTAGACTTATATTCTTTCTGCTCCCCCTTTAACCATGTTCTCTGAGCCCTCAAGAAGGAGTTGGTACAAGTTTTCCACTGATGCCTAAGCTCTAGCAGTCACTACTAAGTCATGCATCTTGACAGTTATGGGTCTGTATTAACCCTTTGCAATAAGAAGCTTCTCTGAAGAAAGCCAAGAGCAGCACAAATCTACAATCATAAACATAAATATTTAAGGGGAGACTGATATACATCTGCCTTTTATCTACACATTGCATCATGACGTCCAGGAGTAGGTCTAACAACTACTGTACTTTTCCATATTGATGAACACAATATTACGAAATACTTCTCACTATTATAATAAATACATTGATATTTATTCTATCTGGGATTTCTGCTGGTGACAAAGTCACAGTAGCTAATATCACCATGCTTAGTTTTCTATATTAATAAGTTAGGAAGATGCTAAAGTTCAAATAGAAAATAGTTCTGTTAGGATATAGAGAACATGTAGACTACATTTTCTCTACTGAGTTCACAGAACAAAGAAAAGATCAACTGTATAATATGGAGTTGAGTATGATGGCCAAACACTTCCCATTTTGTCGAGCAGTATGGCTGATTGTATCTCCTCTGGACTTCTACAGGATTATAGTGAAAAAGATAACTCCATCCCCAACCCTCAACAACCAGCCTGAGATCAGTATTTCATAAAGGAGCTGAATTGATAGGATTCTGTCTTCTTTGGGGAAACAATGTTGTTTTTTCCTTGACAAATCAAATTAAATAAATAAATAAATAAATAAATAAATAAATAATGATGCCAGCTCCTCCCTGAGGGCTGCACTGTGTTGGAAAAGGTACCAAACAGACTACTGTCTCTCAAGGGAGGAGAAGATCAGTTAAGGAAGTTCCCCCACCTTCCTGGCTATGCTTCATAAGTTGGAATGGTTGAGGTCTAGTTGATTTTCTTAAAGCTCGTTACATTTTCTGGAAAAATGCACAGTAGATTGTGTCAGGGCCATCATTCCTTCTACCTGTGTTTGGATCTGATTGAACAGAGGCTTTGTGTTGCCATTTCAATTCATATTTCTCTCCTCCAAGCATGCTTGGTAAAAGTGAAGATCAAATTTAAGCCTAAATATTTTACTTTTTATTTCAAAAGGGATAAGTTTTTTAAATTAAATTCTGCTGTTACCACAGAAGGTTTTTAAGATTTTATAAATTTTAAACCCCACATATTTCTTCAACAGGAAAATATTAAATAAGGTAAATTTTATTAGTTTTATTAACATGACATTTAGCAAAAACCCACTGTATATAGAGTCACTATACTTGGCTTTGAGGGTACAAATAATATTAAAAACATAGCAACGTTGACTTAATACCTCCAATAATCTGGAAATAGAGATCCATATTAATGAGCTACATAAATAATGACAAATATGATTATGGATTTGCAATCTTTCTCCTGAAATTGCTTGATGTAGTGCTATACAATGATAAGGACTTTGTATAACTCTACAATTCAAGATAGACTTTCAAAGTCATAAACACTGAGCTGAAAGTTTGGGAGGAAATATTTCCAAAACATTTCTCTATTAAATCATCTTATACTAACATATTTGTGTTTTACGTAATTTAGAAAAAATATATTAGCATAACTTAAAATGTATCAGAAAGTACATTTTCAGCTAAACTGCATGAAGAATTTTAGCTTCAGAAAACATCAATAATTCACTAGCAGTCATCTTAGTGGTTGTCATTGTTGTGTACACTTTATCACAGAATCACTGTTTTGTGACTGTCACAGAGGTGGGATTGCAGGAAATGGAAAGTGGCTACTTTTGCATGCTGAAATTCTTATAGGGACGAGGAAAATGTCCAGGACTAGAGAGTTGTGTTGGTTATGCAACTCACCAACAGGTAAAACTCACTCAACTTTACACTCTGAGCAGATGACTTTTTATAACATGTGTATTCCATCTCAATGTCTGAAATGAGGAGTCAAATCCAATGAAATGCTATTCACAGATTAACTACTTACATCCCTAGGACTGCTACTGAATTTCTATATGCCAGTAGAAAAGATATATCCAAGTATGGTAGCTAATTCATAGCCTTTGTTATTGAATAACTCTTTCTCGGGTTGAAAACACTGATAGGAAGCATGGCTCACAGAGGAGTGTTGGGTAAAGAGAATGTCTTCCTAATCAACAATATCAAATCAGTGAGTCTAAACAATCATAGAGGTGACAGACATAGAACGTACAGCCTATTGTGTTTACCTATGAGCCATTAAAATGACTTATAAGCTAGTAATTACCATGTTGTGAAAAAAAACCATTAAAAGTTATATGATCGGCTAGAATGATGGCTCCAGAGGTAAGATCTCCTATTTCTCTTGTAGCCAACCTACATTTGGTTTATGGAACCCATGTAGCTAGAGTATTCCTATGTCCACCCAGCTCCTGCAGCCATTCAGAACCAAATAAACACACAGACACTTATATCATTTAAACTGTTTGGCCTAATGACTCAAGTTTCTTGATATCTAGTTCTGACATCTAAAATTAGACCATTTCTATTAATCTATATGTTGCTACATGGCTTGTGGCTTACTGGTGCTTTACCTCCTGTTCCTCATGGTGGCAGCTGACAGCGTTTCCTGATTCAGCATTCCACTTCCCAGAATTCTCCTCTCTCTTTGTCCTGTCTATACTTCCTGCCTGGCTACTGGCCAATCAACACTTTACTTATTAACCAATCAGAGCAACAC
This sequence comes from Peromyscus maniculatus bairdii, assembly GCF_049852395.1. Lineage (NCBI taxonomy): Eukaryota > Metazoa > Chordata > Mammalia > Rodentia > Cricetidae > Peromyscus > Peromyscus maniculatus. Next base: position 15,418,059 of record NC_134871.1, read on the forward strand.
ATTCGCAGCATAGAGAACATCCCACAGCAGACCCAAACAGGGCTGCTCATACCCTCTTGTAGCTTCAGCTCTTCTGGACTCTCTAGGACTTGGATTCACTCACGTACCTCCCTCACCCCAATATACCTATACGTATAACTAAAAATAAAATAAAAATAAATATTTAATAAATAAAATAAAATAGATATGTGAAATAGTGTGAACTTAGAAAACAAAATTATTACAAGGGGAATGGAGAATAGTTCAATGTCTTTTCTGAAATAAACAAAGAAAACTTATTATTTTGCTGTCCTATAAATATATGAGATTATACCAAAATATATAGTGGCAAAACAAGAGCTAAATTAAATTTAAGTATAATTATAATTTAAAAGAATATTTATCACCTTTACAAATTTAAAGAAAACACCATTGGAAGCTTTTTGTCTGTGGCAGGTAAGCAAAATAAAATGCTTAGGTTTACTTAGGAGGCATGAACAGAGCCATGAAAGGGATAGCTGGATTCTTGGAGATTTTCACCAAGATCAAGGTGTTGAATAAACCCAAGAAAGAAAAACATCATCTTTAATTTTATAGGTCAATACTGGGCATAATAGCTGTCTGTGTTAAAATTCACAGAGAGTTTAAGGGTCAGGAGAGGTTTTATGTTTTAAAAAAAAATGTTCCATGGGGATCTAACTTTCAAATGCTTTCCATAGGAGGATTTATGCCTTGTGACATTCAATCAGGCTATATCAGGGCATAAGTAATTTATGAGAAGTGGACCAGCAGTTTTGTAAGGTATAGCATTTCTTTCAAACTGAAGGATCATAGGTCGCATCTAGTAAATTATTGATTTAATATAGTGCATTGCTCTTCTGTGACCTGTAAGAAGTCGCTGCTTTTCAAAGTACCTTCTGAGAATAATTTATATATCATAATTTTCATTACACAGTATATTTGATAATAAATTATACATTACACAGGTAAAGAGACAGGTAGGAAATTTCAAGTAGCTTGAGGCTATGCTGCATGTATTATGAAGTCTCTAAGATAACCTGAACATTGCAGAAGTATCTCTCCACATAAATGGTTTGCTGTTTCATTTCACCGTGTGGCAAAGGGACACTTGTTCTTCTCTATGGCACACTCATGTCTTTGCTCAAGGCACAAGTAAAAAGCCTACTTCACTGTAAAGCAAGCTGCAAAACTTGTTTGTTTCTTCTTTGTCAGATCTCTCATTGCATATATAATTCAGGAATACAACAGTCATAGGTACATGATCATTTGGTCCTAAATGCACTTAGTATATTTGCTTTCTGATTTTGTGGTGTGTGTGTGTGTGTGTGTGTGTGTGTGTGTGTGTGTGTGTGTGTGTGTGTGAGAGAGAGAGAGAGAGAGAGAGAGAGAGAGAGAGAGAGAGAGAGAGAGAGAGAGAGAGAGAGAGAGAAGGGGGTGTCCTGGCTTTGCTGTTGTTGCTTAGATTGATTGGCTTTTTGTTCACTTGTTTGGTTTTCTAAAGAGAGAGAGAAAAATGACCTGGAGTTGTTGGGAGGTAGAGAGTATCTAGTAACTGCTAGGGTAGAGGAAAAGCATTATCAGGATATATTGTATGAAAAAATAAGTTTTCAAAAAACTCTGTAATTAAAAAGAGAATTTAAACTGTGTGTATAACTTTATACACTCACTGAAGGTTGTCCCAAATGGATACAACATTAACACAGATTAATTACTTTCAATTGGCAGGGATTTGCAGTTCCCTCAGTGGAATCCAGTATCTGTGCAGCCGTGGTATTTAGACATAATATTATTGATTATACTTGAATGTTTAAAGCTGCTTATCCTCTGTATAGCATTAACTCTAGGTGCAAAGCTGTAGTGATTCCCAGTAACCAAATAAACAGCAGAAATGGAATTTGAATTGGAGAAAGAAAACAATGTTGTGTATGGTTGGATCATAGAGGACCTCTTTGGATTCTGAATTGGATTTCAGTGATTTTTCTGTCATAATTTCTACTAAATGGAATTGTGTTGTGTGTTTTGGACATCACTTCACAGCAGTCTGGTCTTGCTAATTACAGTTTACTTAATTATCTAATAGATATTTATAGAGAATCTTTTTTTTTTTTTTACTTTACACTGTTCTTAGAGAAAAATGTGAACCATGATAAGACTTGCATTTTAGGAAAATCAATAGCCGGAGTAAGAGTCCTGGTGATTGGAAGAGCCATGTAGAAACTGTTGAGAGTCTGAATTGCAAGAGATAAAGTGGAAAAGATAGAGAGAAGCTGATAAACGACCCCTGAGTATAAACAACAAATCAGTGCTTTACTTGACCTTGAGTCAGCGAGATGGAATAAGAATAATGCGCTGTTTTAGAAAGAGAATTTTAGCATTTACATCAATAAAATAATTTGGCTCTGTATGTACAGTCAAAATATAATTCCCCAGTGCTGCAAAGTAATGATTAATTATAATTAGCTATGTAAACATTAGGATAGTTGCCAAGATGGCACATTTCAGCAATCTCAATGTGTTATTTTGCTAAGTGTGTTCTAGAAAAGTCTGGCCCTGTAAGATGCAACTTGAAAAGAAGTTTCTATCATCAAAGAGTTTTTAAAACATCCTTAGAGGTACCTAAACCACAATCTCATGTAAAAAGAACACCAATTGTTTCTTTGTCTCCATTCTACATTTAATCACAGAACGGTGACTGTTTTCTTTTTATTGAAAACCAATTTTTATCTCATACCATATATCCTGAACAGTTTCTCCTCCCTCCTCTTCTTCCAGATCCTCTTTACGCTCTTCCCCAGATCCACTACTCCTCCATTTCCTCTTCAGAAAAGAACAGGCTTCAAAAAGATGATAGCCACTCAGGACAAAACAAGATACAATTAGATAAGGCAAAAGCCCTCATATTGAGGCTGGAAAGGAAACCCAATACGCAGAAAAAGAGGGTCAAAAGTAGGCAAAAAGTCAGAGATACACCCAATCCCACTCTTAGGAGTCCCACAAAAACGCCAAGCTAACAGCCATAACATATACACAGGTGACCTGGTGCAATCCCATACAGGCCCCATTTTTTCCTCTTTTGCCTGTTAGTTGATGTGAGCCCTGCTTAGTTGCCTCTCTGAGCTGAATAACAAACATTCCATCAAAATACAATTTTATAGCTAATTTGAAATGTGCATCAGGTGAATCCTCTTGTTTGAAGTCTTATGGTAGTTATAAGCTCTTCTGAGAAAACAGCAGTTTGAGGAAAGGATAAAAAGTTCTTTATATACCTTTTGTCTTCTAATTATTAAGACAATGGAAGGCAAAAGCTGCCATTTACCCAACTTCACCACTATGAAAAAATTGAAGTAGGTATAAGAACATGTAGAGATGCTAGAGAGCAATACTTGGGGACTCACTGTATTTATATTGGATAAGCATAAAGCTGATGTATTACTCTAGATCTCTGTTAGCATAATTTGCCCTTATTTACATAATCACATACTTCACAATTATTGTCAGCTGTTGTAAGCTTAGGCCTCATTGGCTCCAAATTTGGTCATGCTCACTACAAGAAGCAAAGAACAAAGGCATCCAGAAACTTTACAGGATCTATAATTAGAGACCATGGGACATAAAGTAAACAGCCATCTCCATACATCCCTACAGAAATCCTTCATATTTATGTTGTACCCATGTCGTGGAACCCCAAGAGACCACCAAGGAGTTGGTTTCCAATCCGAGCACACAAGGGTCTTTTTATTATCAGATTCGAACCTGGGCTGCCAACCTATGCTCTGGATGTAGCAGATGAAGGAAAATTCAGTGGCCCAGGGCCTAGGAGTAGAGAGTTTTTATAGGGAAAAACCACAAGTTGGGAATTACATACTCTGGTAACTTGGGATTGGGTAGAAGGGATATGGATCAAGGTGATTTAACCACAACCCAATGAGCAGGATGATCTTGGCTGAACAGCAGGATTATCTAGATATATCCAAGGGCCATAAATCACAGACAGAACAAGGAGGAGCCAGAGGCAACGCCTCTAAAATTATGTGGATGGGGATGCTTAGAGCAGTGGTTCTCAACCTTCCTAAGGCTGCGACCCTTTAATACAGTTTTTCATGTTGTGCTGGCGCCCAGCCTTATAAATAAATTTTCATTGTTCCTTAGTAACTGTAATTTTGTTACTGTTATGAATCACGTAAATAGCTGATATGCAGGATATCTGATATGCAAACCACAGGTTGAGAACCGTTGGCTTAGAGTGAGGAAATGTACTTGTAAAGCCATGCATGCCATTGTATAGAAATAATTCGCTTGACAGCAGCATAATTAAGTAGAATCTGAGTAACTGAGTAACATTTTAATACCTGGCAGCTCACCTATGTGCCTATGTGTTTTTTCATCGTTATAATGATATTATTAATTTTGCAAGTTTATTAAAGAAAGTCCATCATTATTACTTTTAGAAATAACTGTCATAGTTATATTGCTTTGCTTTTGAGGGCAGTAAATTTCATTGCTCATAAAGTTTTATAAATACTTTATTTTTTAAGATATTTAACACTGAAAATACTTGTATACATATGGAAAATAGTTTGGTGTTTAAAATTTAAAAACCAGTTTTCTATAGATCAAGAAGATATTCCGATTTTAAATTTTCTAATATTTTTAAAAAGTATGTTTTTTTATTTTTATTTTTACTAGCACCTTGTGGAAGTCGTTCAACAGGTTCAGAAGGCACCGTACTGTCACCAAACTACCCCAAAAATTACAGTGTGGAACACAATTGTGTTTATGCTATAGCAGTTCCCAAGGAGTTTGGTAAGTAACAGTCATCTCACTGTGCATTCTTTCATTTCTAGACATGCTTGATTTTCATCACATGGTATTTGAACAATTTTCATGAGAATATCTACTGCTCAAAAAATGCTTTACTCTGCAATTGTTTAGGTGGTAGCTTTGTGTTAAAATTTAGGTCATTTTATTTAATCTGAATTAACAGTCAAGTATACAGGTGAACAACAATACAAAAATGAAAACAGGATTGTTTTTAATTTTTAAAAATAAGAACATCCAGTAACCTTCCAAGTGCCTTCATATTGGGTTTACATAAAATGAGAAATTACTGGAGCAGATAACAAAATCTGCTATGCAATATATACATAAATTTAAACATGCAGCTATTTCAGCAGTAACAGAATTCTTTATAAAACATATGTCAGGCTTATAATTTATTAACACATTTCGAGAGTCAAAGTGTTTTGGTTTAATAAACATAATTTCTACAACTCTAAAATGACAACGAAGAACATTTCAGACCCTCTCATTAACCTGACACTCTTTTCTGTATTAGCACTGAGAATATACAGTGTCCTTTGCTGTCTCAACATTCCCATGATTGATTGTGGGTCTTAGAAGTCACCTAGAGGGCTTATAATGGTGTTGGATCTGAGGTCCAGATGGATCTGTCCCAGCTTAAGCTATGTTCATGCAAGGGTAGGCAATAGAAATTTAATGACCAGTACAGAGAGTGAGAGTGGCTGAACATTCATAAACTTCCAAAATTTAGATTGACAGCGTTGTGCTGTGTGGCAAAGGACTTTTAGTAACTGCTGCCGTGAATGTCTGGGTCTAGATGATCCAGTATTCTGGCAGAAGGACATGGATTTTATCAGTAGAAACTGTCGGATGACAACTCAACATTTCTGCTGCTGATACAGAAAATAAGCTGATGCTTCCAGTCCAATTTCTTAAAACCAGATGCTACCTATGCATTCTCCTTTTCTACCTCTAAATCTAGTCTAAGACTTTCAACTTAATTGAGAACATGGGCGTCAGACAGGAAGTACTTATCCTTTCATTTTATCATAGTGATAGAGCTATGCTAGCATTAGCAAGATGTCAATTCCAGTACTCTGTGAGGTAGTTCTTCAACCTAGCCTACCAGATCGATTGAAACAATTTTGAGTTTTTCGGTATTGTGGAGAGTGACCTTTAAGAAAGAACATGATCCTCTTGTGTAGGGGTTTGAATTTCATGGGCATTGCCTTTTATGCTCAAGACCATCCTCTGCCTTATAGAATTTTGTGAATCCTAAATGCAAAAAATTCTTACATGGCTGCTGAGAAAAACCTATCAATGGTTTTACTGGAAATGGCATGGCTCTCTGAGTTCTCTGTGAAAGCTGTTGATTATCTCCACTATATTCTCAGTGGGGGTAGACTTGTGGCCGCAAGAGTTAAAAAGAGAAGAACGAGGCCCTTTATTTTCTGAAAATGTATACATGCTGGTCACCATGGAGATATTTGAAAATAGTTTGTATATGTTTCAGGAAAGAAAGAAAAATTGATTGAAATAATAATTACTGAATAAATTCCTAATTAACTTAATCTTTATTTTGGCAGATTAATATAAATTGAATTTAACTCTCTTAGCTTAAAAATAATGTCATATGGAGATAAACATGACTAGTTTTTAAAAACTAGTTGTGGGAAATAAATCTTGAGTTATCAGTGGATAAAATAAAGTATACTTTGGTTTATTGATAAAAATGATTTTACTTTATAAATGTTCCATATTCATTCTAAACTATATATAAATTTAAACATTTGAATTCTAATTCAATCCCCTTTGTTCTCTTTGGGAACATTTAATGATATCATTGAGTCCCAATTTCTTTATTTGTGAAATGGAAATTCTGTTGGAAGGAAAGAGCTGTGAAAAGGAAAAGAGATGTGTGTATCTAAAGTATGTCTTTTAAACACCATCCTCAAAAACACTCGGTGGGAGAATGACAGTTTAGAGCCTGATTTCTGGGTTCAGATTCAGCTCTGCAGCTCACATCTGTCATAGTTGCTGGAAAAATCACAATTTCAGCCAGCCGTACTTTTCTCATCTTTAAAATAGTGGTGATAGCTGTATAAACCGTGGGCTTGTATTATAATTTTTAATACAAGCCCACCATGTGAGCAAATCCTTGACAAAAAGTCAAAGACATGGATGCACATTGGTTTACATTCACATTTATATGGGACATCCTCCAAACCTACTAGACCTTCTCCCTCCAAGAGGTGAAGGAATCAAATGACCTACATTTTCAGTTAAATTAGCTCTTAATATTCACATGGCTTAAAAAGTGAAATAGTTAAGTTGTATGTATATGTATATATATATATATATATATATATATATATATATATCGGATTTTCAAATATGTACTCATCTAATTGTGCCTCACGGCATACTGAGGGAATGAAACAGTAATTAAACAGTTGTGGAATTAAACCACACCAATCATTACAGCTTCCTGCCTGCACTGTGGTATGAGATGGTGAAACAGTAGTCAGTGGTTCCTACAAATCAAATTCCTATTTTGCCTCTGTCTGCTCTCATCCTCACGTTGCCATAATTCCCCGCTATTGCCACATTGAGCTATTTCTTATTGATTTTTGCTATCATTTTATCACATTCACTTCTCACATTTTTCTCTGTTCCTGTCATTTGTTTCAAATTACGATCATTCCTTCTGTTATATCTTTTATACGGGAATGCTCTTAGAACTTGACTCGTAAATCATTTAGCACATTATCTGTCAAATTCACTCAGTTCATTTGTAGCAACTGCCTTTTGAACAGGAGTTGAGGCTCTGAAATAGTTACTCTTGGAGAAAATTCAGAGGTAAAAGCTTTAAAGGGAAAACGTTCTATGTTATTCATAGAAGATCATCTACATGATCTTGAATATACCATGTTATCTCCCAATAAGCCTAAAATGACAGTTTTCCTTCAGTGTAAGAGAAGAAGACAGTTGCTTCACATGACACCAGAGGAGCTGGTGTGCTTCTCATCAGATGTGTTATCCAATCATGATCATTTGTGTGTTTTTGCCTGCTATTCAGTTGAATTCACTTAGAATAAATATGCACAAAACTTGAGTTTGCTTATTGAAAATATGTATCCTCCTTTACCTCTGGATTAGAAGATTGACAACTCATAATGTTTCCAAAAATCTCATCACTTTTAATTTGAATCTCATATCTTAGGTCAATTTACCAATATTTATACTCTAGGATCCCAGTTCTACTTCCATTAAAGATAACAGTTCTTGGTCAGTTGGATAGTTTACTGCTGTTTTGCTTTATTTTATAGCATTAAAGCTATTTTATATCACTGTAGGATTGAAAATGTTATTGGCAAAGTGTATTTTAATTTTCCTTCCTCTTTCCATTTTTAATCAAGTGTTTTTGTTTGTTTTTCTATAGTTTTGTTTCTTTGTTTTTCATGCATTATTAAGTGAGAACATATGGAAACCAGCTCTTATTTTGACTTTTATATAGGTGAGATACTGTGGAAGGTGACAGGACGTTTAGCATGGTCAAAGAGAAAGTAACTTATTAATGTAAACCTATAACAGAACATCGGGACCTAAGTGAATCCGATGATCTGGAAAGTGGGGCGAGTAGAATTGGTTAGTGAGTAGGGATGTCTATTCTAAAACTCAGCTGGAAAATTAAGCAGGAATAGGGTCATTGACAACTGCGTCAAAAAATCAAAGTTTTCTTTTCTTTTTTATTTGGTTTTTGTTTTTAGATTTTTCTCGGGATAAAAGACATTGACATTTTTATTGTAAAATTAAAAAAAAAACACACACAACAAAACCCACCACACATGGGCAAAGCTGAAGATATGAGTAGTAGCAGTTTGCAAACAAAACCCTTTACGGATGGAGAAGACAGAAATGAAGAAAACCTGAGCTTCTGTTTCCATGAAAAGGAATATTTTACAATTATACCATAAGCAGTTACACACAGAGTTAGCTGTACATGGTCCATCCGAACCATTTTCTGTCTCTGTTTTCCAACCTTAATCATCCCTCAGTCAACATCTCCTTCCTTCTGAGGAATTCTCTGTAAGCACGGTACATATGTTCCCAAAGGCTGCTGGAATTATGCACTACACACAGAATAGCTCAAAGCAATAAAAATTAATTCTCTTAGTTCTAGAATGCTAGACATTTGACAGTAAAATATTGTGATGTCACAAACACCTTTCAGGTTCAGGGAAAGCATCCTCCTGGCTATGGTAACTCTAAGCAACAGTTGGGTTTCTGGGCTGATAGCTGAATAACTGTTGCACTCACCTCAATGGGACATTTTAGGAACCCTGTCCATCTCTCCTTCTGACAATGTTCTGTTGGATCATAATAATAACCATTATTTAGGGCCCGCCTAAATCAATCTCATATCACTTTGCTTCTTAACCAGTTAAATTTTCTAAGATCACCTTCCATGTGTGATTATATTCTGAGCTTCTGTATTGATAAAAGTTTGGGGGACAATATTTAATCAAGACAGTAAAATATAAGCTACCTTTACATAATTTACTGCATGTGCTACCACTGCCTGACTTCTGTTTATAGCTGGTTATGGCCTCTGATCTCCAGGCAAACTTTATTTATTAACATACAAATAAAATATCACCACATTTCAGCACAAATAAAATATAACCACAAAAATCTTTCCTGCATTTTCTTGTTCCTGTAACTGGAGACAGGGTTTCACTCTGCAGCCCAAAAGGGCATCAACTATCTTGCATATCCCACTCTTTCAATAACAAGGATGTTATAGTACCTCCAGCTTCAAAGAAGTTTGTGGTTTGTTTTCATTTGGGGATTTTTGTTTGCTTTTAAATAGCTTTCAGTGTCTTTATTTTTTTTTTCTTTTGGCTATCTATATAGACTTTTTTTTTTGGCAAGAACCCTAATATGGCAGACATTTGTTTTTCTATTATCTATATTACAGAATTAAAATTTTGCAGTGTCATTGCAGTTATTTATTTTTTATAGTTATTTATAATAATAGTATGTGTATATATGTGCACACTCCTGTGCCACAGCATAGACAGAATGGTCAAAGGACAACTTGCAAGAGGTGGATTTCTCCTTCCACCATGCTGACTCCCAGGACTAGGACTTGATGGCAAGTGCTTTTGCCTGGTGAGCCTTATTGCTGGCCCAGCACTAAGATTTTACTTTCGTATTTCATAAATTATCACAGTGTTGTATTGAAAATACTGTAATTAGATAACAAATGCCTCGTTAATTCTGATTATATTGATTAAGCATAGTGGTTGCAGACCTGTGGGCTGGGATAATTATATGATGATGATGATGATGATGTACAGCATGTTTTTTGCAGTATCATATCACTTTTTATGCATAAACTGTTAGGCTGTGAAAGCTGGCCACTGGTAACAAAGCATTCTCAAGAACTTGAAAGGCAAGTAAATAAGAGAATAGAACTAAGTTGCACACATACCACCATGAGTGTGCACATGCATTACTTTTTTTGAGCATTTGGACATTTTAATGTATGCAGATGTGGTTTAGAACTGCAAAACTTCCTTGTTTTTTATGCTTAAATGGAATTCTTTGAAATGTGGATACATAACTTTAAAATTCACCCATATATTGGGCCATGTTCCTTGTGATAAATCTACATGCAGTTTAAAATGTCCTGTTTTGCTCAGCATAGTTTATATAATTTACATTATAGCTTCCTGTCGTTATATTTAGTTCAGTAATTTATTGTCAGTTATTTCTCCAATATTTTAGTGCCAATTTGTTTCATGGTGCTTTCTGTATGCTACTTAGGAGAGTAAATCATTATATTGGTGTTTTTTTTTGTTTGTTTGTTTTTTTTTTTTTTTCTGTTGTGAAGTTCTCAGCAATGATAAACTCTTGACCTCTACCAGGACTGTTCCAAGCAGGTTAGTGGGAAGCAGCCCCATCTCCAGCTGGTTTGAAATTTTAAGGGCAAAAATGAAATTGTGACAATACAGAAATCAAGCATTGTTACAGAAGCAGAGAGAAAAGAGTTAAATGGTCAGGTAGGTAACCTTTACCTCAGGGTCACATCATACAGGAATTCAGGGCTGCTCCAGTTACCAGTTTGACACGATAGTTTTAGCACTTAAAGTATTCTTAGGAATAATTCCCTGAGATGGCATAACTGTGGTTCAGTAGCCTGCTACAAACTTCCTACTGGTGCACCCAGGGTTTCCTCTCAGCCTACTCAGATATAGGACAAGAGACAAGGGAGGAGCTAGCCTTGAGTGTCTGAGGTTAAGACCTCAGTAAGATTCTAAGTATTCATTACAAGTCATCCTTGTTAAACTCATGAATGGATTGTGGTTTTTTCATTTTGTTAGGTTGGAACTAGACTAAGATACAGTGATACTTTGTGAGGCATAGAACTGCAAATTGGTAAGGAAGGTGAACATTTCATTAAATGCCCCTTTGTAACATGTGAGCATCATGTCCTATGATAGGTGTAATGAGTGCCGTGGTCCCTATCATTGATGTGTGTATCAGTTATCCATTGAGTGTGTGGGTGTCTTGGCAAAGCATCAATGGGTTTTGATTGACTGGTATATTAAATATCTATGAAGGAAATCATTTATAGGGATGTCTACCTAATAAAGACCAAGCTTTAAAAGGGGAAAGGAGCTGCCTGCCCCCCATGAACAATATTATATGACAATTAGTGAAATTATTAAGGCCATTCCATATAGTTAAAAGGGAGGTTTATTTAGTGGCATAACTTACAAATGAAGGGATAGATAGGTTGCAGGGTCTGGGAAAGATGTAGCGTAGTCTGGCAGTGTTCTCTAGAGAACTCTGCTTGGTCTACCTCCAGCATCCAGGGTCTAGGAACCAAGAGGGGTGGCGCATCCAGATCTCGGTCTTCAGGGTCCTCTCTTGGCCCCGCCTTGCAGGTGTGACAGTGACAGAAGCCTCAATGGGGGTTGAACATCCAGATCACAGTTGGAATGGCTACCCACTACATATGACCAGAACTTTGGTAATGGCTCTAGGGTATGTAAGAGGAAATGGACTAGACTAACTGTTCACCAGGGCATCATGTATAAAAAATGACACTGGTTCAGCTTCCTATACTCGCCCTTAGATTCTTTCCAAGGGTGTCATGAATAAGGTAATAAAGTAGCAGATGTCCAGATATAACAGCTACATGTGTTAGTTATGCTTACATAATCTCTATAGTATACAGACACTGTTTTGCTGGTCACTTAGTTTGTCCCAAGGAGCTCTTCAGGTTACTAAGAGGTCCTCAAAGTAGGGTGACCTCCTGGAAAGCTGTCACCACCTGTAAAGGCCTGAGGACATGAAAGGCTATACAACATATTAATGGGATGTGACAGAGGGAATAAGTTTGGCTAACATATAAGAATGGTTTCCATTTCAGAGAGCCAATATTTGGTTTTGATAGTGATAGAGTCTGAATGACTATATAATTCTCAATAATTCTCAGAGTTTGAGGCAATGCTCCTCATATGTTGGATACTGGAACCTCCCTTTTTTTGGGGGGGGAACACTTTTATGACTATCAGGATGTCTCAAATAGTTGTGGGAAATAAGGATACTTGTAGAATGATGTTATAAAGTGTGATTTGTTGACCTGTGTGTCACAAGAAATAGGAGCTAGTTATCTTTTTGGCTGCTTTGCAGAGGCAATTTCAGTATCCTAGTCATTAAAGACCTTTAAAAAGGTGGATGAAGCTTTTCCTGTAATGAATGTATTATGGTGGTCATTAAATGTGGAGCTTTAGAGGCTATTGGCATTGACAAGAAGAACAACGTATGAATCAAATCAATGGCAGCAAAATATTTATCAGCTGAACATTGTACTCAATAATTTTAAGAACATTGCCAAAAGGTCTCTAAAAGGGCAGGGACATGGAATTCTTTAGCAATCTACCTGGAGACACCATTTACTTTGGCTTTTAAAATAGACAAATTATGCTATGAAGTGGTTACATTATAAAGCTAACCGCCTCATCTTTTCTGAGTAAGTCTTAGATATTGAATTTTAGTCTCCAAAGGCCTTATATTATTTTACATTTGGCTATATTAATTATTTTAATTGAGGGTAAAGATCTATAGCAGTCCCAATTTGTCAAGCTTATTACAAGTACCAAAAGCTTAATTTAATTTATTAATATTTTGGCCAGAGCGTCCATAGCGACTGAGATATTTATTCAATGCAATCTTTCTGAAGATTAAAATGAGGCATATTAATTTACCATTTTATTACTTGTAACTATTGTACAGCATGTTGTGTACATTGCTTAAATTTAGGAGAATTCCCATGAATATCTTTAATCTGATCTGCCCTATTGATTAAGGCCACAAAGGTTTGCCAGTTGGCATGTCTCAATAGAAGGTAATATTAATTCTAAACTTGTATTATAGATGTATGAAAATATGATGGGTATTTTATAATTCCACTTTTAAAATTTTTATAGTATACTTTAGATTAGTAAGTAGGTAAAATTATGGTTCTTCAATTTTCTGTTTCCAAATTTTGTGCCAACATTTTTATGTATTTGTTTTTGTTTTGACTTGTTTTTATTTTTTATTTTTGTTTGAATTATTTTGGGCAACAATTATTTATACTTCTTAGGGATTATTTTACTCTGATCATATTCATAATTATCTTACTCCATTGTAACTCAAGGTAGTAACATGAAGGTTAAGGATCCCCTCATAGAAGTGCTTGCTTGTAGGGTATAAACCCCTCCATTTGAGGATAATTTGAATAAAGTCCCTAGTTGTACCATGAGGGTATCAAATGGTATGCTTTATAAGCAAAAAAAAATTTAAAAAAGAACACTTGTTAGCAACAATGTCCCAGGTGATGGAATTACCAAATACACTCACAGGATCTTCCCAAAACACCAGCTTTTTGTAGTTGACAGCTTAGAATTCAGCAATATAAGCACTTTTCCATACAACTGATCGACTACCAATACATATAATGAACAAGGTGTCATAATTTTTGTTGAATTTCCAATGGAAGAGAGGAAGGCCTGCTTGACAAAAACAACAAATTATCAGTAGGTAAGCGCCTGTTCTGTAAAAAATCTGAACCGGAATTATGAACTATGATTACATATGAGTCAGAGATGTCTAAACTGTGACACACTCCCCAGGTTCAATGTAAGAACTCACTCTTACATCTAAAGTTCCACAACCTCTAGTATTAGTGATGAAATCTGTGATAAATGTTTCCGAGAACTCATCAGCATAGCTCTATGTGCAAGTTTGCCAGCAAACAGCAGAGTCCTGTTACTATGGCAAACCAAGAAAAAAATACCTTGGGTGGTCACGCTCCTTGCCTTGAGAAGCCCCACTGTCACAGTCTGGAGTTTTCATTAGGACAAACTCTCAAACAGTTCCCAAAAGGCACAAGAGAGCAAAAAAAGGATCTTGGCTTGGGGATTTTTATTCATGTTTGAATGAACCTGTGTGAACCTGAGGACCTACATGTTTGAAACTTCCCGCTGTACCCGATGGAAAATCCTCAGGCTTCCTAGTCAGTTCTCCAAGCTTGGGGCTCCAAATAAGTAGTGGGAGAGAGCCTTACTGCTAGCAACCACACATCAAACACATTTCAGCCTTTTTTAGGCAAAATGAGCAAGATACTAATTCATATAGCACATTATCTACCTACAGATGAATATTTTCCCTTGTTATCATATTTTGTGTTCTCATTCCACTTCAAACAAAAATTATTCCCTTTCAATTTACAGTGAAAATGACTATAGCATGCTGTAGAATGTGATTAGATGAATTTTCAAAGTGACTGTCATTTGATCTAACGCAGGTTCACATGACAGATGTCTGCTCACAGTCATTATGTGACAGATGTCAGTGTTACTGCTGCACATTTCTTCCAGTTTTTAAGCAGTTAGGGGAACAACTGATGCTTAATAATTCAAAAGAAAATTGGAAACTATGGTACAGTGACATGAAGCTAGTTGTGTTCCTCATATAGAAGTTTATAATTCACCACAGTGATGTAGTCCATCACCCATGTTTGTTTGCAGATTGGGTTTTAATTTCTAATTTTTGTTTGTTTGTTTGGTTGTTGGTTGGTTGACTGGTTGGGTTGGGTTGGGGTTTGGTTTGGTTTTGTTCTTGTGTGTATGTACTCTATGTGCTTATGTTTGGTGGCAGTATGTGGACCTGTGCCCACAAATGAGGAGTCAACTGGAGAATGTAAGGTTCCCTTCTCTATGGATGTTCATCTTTTTCCCTTGTGACAACAACTCTCACTGAACACGGAGGCCAGCCAGCCTAAAAGGCCCTCTTGTCTCTACATTACTGCCAACCCAGCTCTGGATTTATAAATGTATGGCTATATCTAGCTTTTTACTTGGATGTGGAGAATCCAAACTCAGGTCCTCATTCTTGTGCAGCCTGAATGCATATTTGCCGAGCAATCTCCCTAGACCATGTGGAATAATGGAAAATGATATGAAATAGTAGTCTATGTGTTGTCCTTTATCTGTGGATATATCACCTTGAAAAGTTGTTTAAGCCTTCCAATTTTTTTATTTTTTATTTTTTTAGTTTTCCTAGACAGGATTTCTCTAGTAGTCCTGGGTGTTGTGGAACTCAATCTGTCCAGCAGACTGGCCTTGAACTCTTAGACACACCTGCCCTTAGTTAGGTTTAAAGGCATGTGCCATGATGCTTGGATTGTAATACCATTCTTGATGTGTATAGTTAACATATTGTTTGCACTGCAGTTTGTCAGATTTCTTTGTTCTGTGTTCTTTCTGTATGCATATTACAGGTCACATTAAGGATTTTGTTTGTTTGTTAAATTCTGATTTGCTTATGAACTAGGTTCTTGCTTTTTTACCTGTTATGGTCCAAAGCTTGGTCTCCCTGTATAAGTCTATTTCCAAATCTAGAGAGTGTGATACAAGAAAGCAGAACAGGCCGGTCGGTGGTGGCGCATGCCTTTAATCCCAGCACTCGGGAGGCATAAGCAGGCAGATCTCTGTGAGTTCAAGGCCAGCCTGGTCTCCAAAGCGAGTTCCAGGAAAGGCACAAAGCTACACAGAGAAACCCTGTCTCGAAAAACCAAAAAAAAAAAAAAAGAAAAAAAAGAAAAGAAAAGAAAGCAGAACAGAAAATTATAAAAGTATCACCATGCCTTCTGACATCCAACTCAGCTCACAGAAGCCCATGGGTTTATGGAATTTCCATAAATAGCTAGAGACTGCAAGCTCTATCTGAATCTCTTATATGCCTATAAAATCCTATGAACATTTTGTGACACACTTCACTTTTTTCTTTTTCTGTTTTTCTTTTCTAATGTAGAAGATTAATCCCAATGTTTATGCTCACCTTTTCCACTGCTGTCCTGAAAGGGCTATAAATATTTGAGCTGGCTCCTTATGGTCTTCAATTCAGTATAAACGCTAAAAAGTTAATTTTCTGCCAGATTCCATGACTGGCACTTAGGCACAAAATAGTCTTTTGAGAAAACCTTAACAGTCACATACATAAATTAAACTTACCTTTAAATTCAAAATAAAATTGCTAGTCTTCCCTTCAAGAAATCAGTGTGTGCAAATATTTAAAATAATGAAAATTAAAAAAAAATATATTTCTGTCTATTCATGTATTACTTCTATGGAAAACATTTTTATGGAGGAGGCATTATACCTGGAGAAGTCTTCACATGTAGCCTTTTTTAGGCATTTCATTATTCTGTTGTGCAGACTCACATTTATACTAGTTTTGCCATGACAATTTAAGATAGAAGATAAATGAGTCATAAAATACACTGCATGTCACATTCAGTCTCTTCGGTAAACATGAAATAGTTCTCACTTTATTTTATATGTGTTTATTAATTTTTGAGATTATAATTTAATTACAGCATTCCTTCCTTCCCTTCTTGCTCTCTCCAAACCATCCATTAAACTCCTCCACAATCACTTTTAAATTCATGCGTCTTTCTTTTTAGCATTCGTTATTGCATGCCTGCATAAGTGTGTGTGTGTGTGTGTGTGTGTGTGTGTGTGTGTGTGTGTGCGTGTGTGTGTACAAGTGTGTGTATGTACATATATATTTTAAATATAACATGTTCAGGCTGTATAATATTACCAGTATTATGTTTTCAGGACACTAATTGATGTTCATTTCCCTGTGTAAATTTGGGAACTATTCACTGATGTCTTTCTTATTCTGTTGTCATTTAGGTAGTCATGATAGTGAGATTTAATGTATGTAGCTTTTGATACTAGTAGGAGATACAGTTTCACAGCAGACTCCCCTTGCCTCTGGCTCTTACAATCCTTCTACCACTCTTCCATGGTGGTTCCTGAACCCTAGGTGCAGTAGTGCTTTGTAGATGTTTCTGTTACACCTGGGCTCCACAACTCTGAATTTTGATTGATTGTGTGTTTCTGTAGTGGTCTCCATCTGTTACAAAGAAAAACTTCCTTGATAAAGGGTAAAGACTATATTTATTTGTGGGTATAAGGAAAAATGATTATAGACTGTTGTTAGAGATCATGCTGGTTTAGTAAATTAGTGGTTGTAGGTTTTCCTCCAATAACCATGCCTTCTAAAGCACTAAGTGGTTAGCTGGGTGTCCAGTAACATGCACAGCCTCATTCTTTTATTTTTTATTTTATTTTTTTTATTTTATTTTTTTTTTTTTTTTTGGTTTTTCGAGACAGGGTTTCTCTGTGTAGCTTTGCGCCTTTCCTGGAACTCGCTTTGGAGACCAGGCTGGCCTCGAACTCACAGAGATCCGCCTGCCTCTGCCTCCCAAGTGCTGGGATTAAAGGCGTGCGCCACCACCGCCCGGCAACACAGCCTCATTCTTATTGAGTGGGTCTTAAGTCTAATTTGAGAGCTCTTGGTTGCTGCCAATGTGTGTATTCCACTACTGCATCCTTAGAATTATCATGCCATACCTGTTATTGATTTGGTTCATAGTTGTCACTTTTGACTACCCAACTGATGATTCATAAATCTCTAAGTATTTAACACAGAATCCAGTGCTGGATATAGTTAAAAATGTGTTTCTCTTGATGAGTCATGGGATTTCATTTATTTCCTTTCTTCTAAAAAAAACAGAATTTACATTTTACAATAATTCATCTATTTGAAAACTCTGTGGCCTATATTGCAAATAAGTTATATGATCAGAATACTTATTTTTTGGTTGGTAGACTAATGACTGCTATGAATTGTACTATAGAATGTTTAAGTCTCTGTCTTAAGAGGGATCTAAAAAGGATTCCCCCATAGGTTATATAAACTGTTAGTATTTAAGGTCCATTGCTTTTGTTAAATAGGGGAAATTCAAAAGTAGATGTGGCAGCTGGGATATTTTCCAAATTTACTGAATCTGTGTAAACTAAAAAATAAGCTAGCTAACTGTCAGAGTTTCTTTGTTTTTGTTTTTTGAAGGATTTTATAAAAGGAATATGTTCTGAGCTTTAATCTTGTATAATACCTATTATGACAAGTATTACCAATTAAAATTTTGGTAAAAATATTTTTACTGAAAATCAAAGTTGGAAAAAAACCTAGTGAGAGCAGTATGTGAGCATTAGTAATTAGTAATTAGAAATCAATGGTACTATTGTGAATCAAAGATCTATGTCTTCTTGAAAATGTTTTAATGTTAAAAGTTATATATCTTATTTTGTCCTGAACAAACTATTTTGACTGTCAAGATAATTATTTTCTGTACTTATTTTATATTTTAAGCATAATGGCTTCATTTCCATTTGTCCAACCAATCCTTTGTATCACTTCTTTAATTCTAAATATATAGAAACGTGCTATTAGTAATTATAACATAATTATGAGTGGAGATCTGCATTTAATTGGTAGTAAGTCACAGTCTTTCAGGTTGTATCTCTTCTTTAATTCTATATGTATAGAAATGTGCTATTACTAATTATAACATAATTATGAGTATAGATCTGCATTGCATTGGTTGTAAGTGACAGTCTTTCACTAAATTGGTTTGTAAGTGACAGTCTTTCACTAAATTGGTTGTAAGTGACAGTATTTCACTAAATCAACTATTTACTCAAAGCCTGTGCCTGTGTCCACTTATGATTTAGATTCTGACCTTACAGCAGTAGTTTCTGGCCCTTCAGGAGAACACAGGAAAGCAACAATCTAACTGAGCAGTTTGTGTAAGAATGTGGACATTTGGGGGAAAATGTGGAAGCTTCCATTTGAGAGAAAGCTCTGGTAGAACCCAATCATAACACAGAAGGAGACCTGGAAATTAATTGTGAAAGTATTGCAAACATATTAGAAACGTTTGCCAGATGGGACTTCGTGTACCTGAGTCTTAGGGGACTAGTAATTGTTGGATACCAAGAGGAGGACTTTGCAGTTAGAGAGAGCAACAAAGTAAAGTGTAGTCACATGGAACATGATTTATGGTTCTCCATGGGCTAAAGAGCAAAACATTGGGCTTTACCCTGGAGCAAAGAGTGCACTATGATGTTTTCTGTATGCTACATTTAAATCAATTGAATGAGGGCTTATCAAGTTCCCTCTGCCTTAATTAACCATTTTCTAGACTGAAGCTACATGCTGCTAGTGAAGCTGGGCTGCAGAATTGGCATCATTAACATGTCCTATGGTGCAGTAGTCAATCCCAGGGTAGTAATCATTGCATACATTGTGGCAGATATTCTTGAGGTTTGAATTTTAAAGTATTTCCAGGTTGTCGCAAAAAGCCACTTGTCAGATATCCTGAGCGACTCTAAATTTTTTTTTGTACATTCAACCTTTTTTTTTCATTTTTACATTGTTGTAACTAAGAGTATCTCTTAACCAGTTCTTCTCCTACTTGTTTATGTCTATGTTATACTGTTTAAATAGTTTAAAAGTCACACCTGTCAAATAAAGTCAGAAAAGACACAGTTATGACCATTTATACCACTGACCATGAAAATAAAGGAAAAATAGGAAACTGTGAGGAACCATTAACAGAAGGAGCAAATATACATCACAAGATTAATGAAGGAGTCAAAGTGGATATCTACATGGTATAACTACCAAGGCCACCACTACTGCAACATACTTCTTCCAACAAAGTCACAACTACTCCAACAAGGTCACATCTCCTAATAGTGCCATACCTCATGAGGGGGACATTTTCTTCTAAACCACCACAGTGCCTTAGAAATCTGTTTATGTTCAGATTGTGGCTCCATCATTTTTACCTTTATGTTAAGGAACATGATTGGCCAAGTCTCTATGAGACTATATTACTAATATGTGCTTACTCAGATTTCTTGCCAAAATTAAAAGTCCCAGGGATAGGAACGTGGTTCCATAGTTGCGCACTTCCCTGCCCAGTGAAAAGCCTTTGATCTGATCACCTATATTATAAAAACTAAAAATGCAGCAGTCATCTCTACAGCCAATATAATCATGATTATCACTTTAGGGACAATAGTGACAAGTTCTTCTTCAACCCTGGGAATTCCTTCTTCCTCCTTCCCAGTACAGCTAGAAGAAAGCAGAAGAAAAACTTACCTCGACTAACCGAACATATTTCTAATTGTGTTTACTTTTGATGTCCAGACCTTATGATGGAATTCCAAAAACAAGTAGCTACCTAAATAGTCTTCTCTTTTGTAAGGTGAGATAGATAAAGAATATGAGTCAGGCTTTGTGGATTGAGGGTGGAGACATTTGTGGATACCAGAAATATCTCATGCCATATAAATACATTTGACAATATAGAGTTCTGTATGATTTTTATATGAACATGTAGTTTCTAAGAAGAAATCCATTTGTAATTTATATTTAAGCAGTAAGTTATTATAGGGTTTCCTTTGCCTTTCATCCTTATAGGCTTTATTCCTTGTTTTTGTTTTATATTTTTAACAGAATGTTCATAATTAAATGAGGAATTGTTTCCAGAAATGTTGTTTTAAACCTAAAGAGTATCACTAACCATAAAAGGACATTTATAGCTATGTGAGTGACATACACTCTTAGCTGTATACCTTACCACCTGTCACGCCAGTCATGTCCCTTGTTCTCTCAACATGATCTCATCCACAAAATAGTACTGATTTTCTTTATCCTACTCTAACACACGGATTTTTGTGAACACTGAGAAACCTCTGTCTTCCTGTGGATGTTTGTATCCAACATCACGTGGTTCCAATTCATGTTG
Organism: Peromyscus maniculatus bairdii; assembly: GCF_049852395.1. Taxonomy (NCBI): domain Eukaryota; kingdom Metazoa; phylum Chordata; class Mammalia; order Rodentia; family Cricetidae; genus Peromyscus; species Peromyscus maniculatus. Next base: position 15,439,090 of record NC_134871.1, read on the forward strand.
GTTGTGGTCTTCTTAGGACTTTCTTTCCTGGGCAAATAAGAAGAAGAATTGTATTTTATGGAAACTAGTTAAATGGGGCCTTTTTTGGACTGAACAAGTACTTGGTTACATTTGTTGTCTTCAAATAAAATAGGCTTCTTCCCTTCCCGGAAAGCACACACGTTTTCTTGTTCACAGAATTCTAAAGAGCCAGTTTCTTCAATGCTTACCACACTTGAGAAACAGCTACAGGTATGCTAGCCTTCCTTATTTAGTGAAATCTGAGCCGCAAATTGTTGATCTATTCATCTGGTGATTGCAATTCTATTGCAATTTGCTATATTCTATCATTCAGCAAGCATATTCTTTGATTTCTTTCCTGAATTGCGGAGGCATTTTTCTGTGACTTCCTACTTGACAATGAAGTTGGTGAGAATAAAAGTGTCCTATTTACAAAGCATAACTTATCATTTGATCATTAGCCTTACAGCTTTCTATCACTTATCATTTACAGCCTTCAGGTCTTAATTTTCTGACACATTTTTCTGCTTTAAAGTTTTGTTTCTATTTCTAATACTTTGGAAAGCTTATTGCTTCCCAATAATCCTGGGTTGGGATAAGATGGTTTTATGAAGGATTGTTGGTCACCCAAAAAATTTTTTTTGTTTGTTGTTAAATAACTTTTATCACCATTTTAAATATTATAAATAATCTAAAAATGTATTTCTTTAATTTTTTATTCTTTGAGAATTATCTTCTTTTTTTTAATTAACAATTTCCCTTCCTCAGACTTGCAAGAATTAAAAAAGAGATAAAACTTTCCACTGAGGTAAAAAAATCTATGTGATTTTATGCAAATTATTCCTTAACAACTTAGATTTTATTGCATTTAGATTTATTTATTTATTTATTTATTTACTTACTTATTTATTTATTTAATTTATTTTTGGTGAAAGGAAATAGTCAAGCCTTAACTTTGAAATCAGCTAAAAAGCTCTGGGTCTTGATTTCACTGTCACTAAAGGGCAAGTACTGCAAAGAATCCTGGGAAAATCTTTCCTTGGGGCTTTATTTCAGTTGTGTCTGTTGTGACCCCTTTGTCTTGCTCTGTGTCTCCAGGGAATAAAACTTAGATGTAGATTGTTATCTTGTGTGGTTGTTTACTTTATGACTTTCACAAAGTAACATGTCACTTTTCTCTAAACTGAATATATAATTATGCCAGATTCTTAATTTTTGACAAAGAAATGAGACACTTCTGTGGAGAGATTTTAGAACAGTTAGCACCATTCATAGCATATATCAAGTGCTAAGAAAATTTTAACTATTATTTGCAATAACCTCACCCCCCCTTAGTCATTATTTTTAACTATACATTTTTTCTCTATATTGTTTCTTCATTCACAATTCAGAAGATAAGACAAAAAATGATTCAAAACACTTAAAGTAGTAGATTTTTTATATCTTTCAGTTCAGCAAAAAATAGTTATTAAAATTAAGTTGAAAAAATGAATTCTAACTTCTTTTCACTGACCTACATTGTGATAAGCAGTATATGTTATTTGTTTATTCTGATGACAGGTAAGTAAATGTATATGTCTGGTTTTAATGGAATAAATATCTCTGCTAATTCAAACATCTTCACCTGTTAAATTTCGTGACATGAACAGGTCAGATATATTTTGGGATTCAGAATGATATGAGAATGCATGTATCATTATTTGAGCCATCTTCCTGAAATTAAACACAACTACATTATTTAAACAAGTAATAGGTGTTGCACATAATTATGATATGTTAACTTATTTACCTGAAGTAGTCTTTTAAAAGGGTTAAATCTGACTTTGGAATCACCTTAAAAACTCAGCAGAATCTTGCCTCTCTCTCAACAGTTCACATCTTTGGTAAAGGAAAGATACATCTATTGCATAAAATAGTCACTATATATAAAAAAATATTCAAAGAATGCTTAACCATAAAACTCTACCTATGTGCTGCTCCTGATCTCATTTTTATCAACATTTTTCTTTAAATATGCTTTAAATAAAATAGAATTTCATCATTTTTGCCATCTCCCTTTCCTCCTTTTAGACTCTCCAAGCTCTTTCAATGCCTCCCTACTATTGAGTTGTCAGCCCTTTGATTATTATTATTGCATACATATGTGTATGTACACACAAATTATATAAATACAAGCTGCTGAATCTGTTTTTGTTGCTTATGTATATATGGTTTCAGGGCTGAGCACTATGCACTAAACAACCAATGAGAGGTTGTCTCCATCCTGGAGAGAGACTTATTGCCAATCTCCCAGCAGTCATTGGTTGCCTATAATACTTTTTTTTGAGACTGGGACTCAGCTTTTTAAAAAGAACTTAGACATTTTTGCAATTATAATTACATAATTTATCCCCTCCTTCTCCTTATACACCTCTCATGCAACTCCTTTTATGTCTCAAATTAATGATCTCCTTGTGATTATTGCTTCCTATATTTGTACATATGCATAGACAGATGATAGGTAGATAGATAGATAGATAGATATAGATATAGATAGATAGATAATAAATAGATAGAGATAGATTGTAGATACAACCTGCTCAGTATATATAATGTTGCCTTTTTGTTGTGCACATTTCATATAACTCATTTCTCTTTTTCATGGAATCTTATGTTTATAGAATGCATGGATTGGTATGATGTATATATTTTAAATATGCTTCAATAACAGTGTATAAAAAGCTTGAAAGAATTATTGAAAGTGAAATATATTTTTGTGAACTCCCCGTATGGATTTATTTCTGATTCTTTGCACACAGGTGAACTTTGCAGTGTGCTAAGATTTAAAAGTTTAATGGAGGAACTCTGACATGGGCTGAAAAAGCTCACTCTCATCATACCCAGGAATCTTGCAGGCATTTTGGCAGTATGTTCTGGCAGATTGTATATAAACAGATCATAAGTCACAGCTGGGGACAATCTCAGCCACTGGGTCCGTGACAGAAATGTGACCAACTGTGCAGATGCCATGGGGACAATTAGTATCTCACCAAGAACGTGAATTTTCCCAGACTTTGTTAAAAAATCACTAAGATAATAAATTTATTCATAGCATGCAAACTACAATGCTTTTAAAATCTACATCAAAAATATATTTTAAAAAGATTGTTTATATTCAAAATAATTGTTTGGTTTAATTTTTAGAAACCATGTAATTAGTCAAGTAATATAAAGAATGTGTTGATGTTGAAAATAAATTAACTTTATATTTAATGATTATCAAGAGTTATGTTCCTATAATTTTTTCAAAAACATACATTGTCTTATTTTAAATATTTTGTATTAATTCTAGAAAAAAGTTAAATGTGTTAAATACATCCTTAACTCTCTAATGTGTACCTTGTAGTCTTTTTTCTCTAGATGCTTATATTTAGTATTATTATATTAGCAAAGACAGAAAGTATTCAATTTTCTACTCATATTTTCCATTACATTTATTTATTTACTTGGTTTGAGAATGATGCATGTCTACGGCATGCCTGTGGAGATCAGAGGAAAACTTGGGGGAGTATGTTCTCTCCATGGCATGGCCTCCAGGAATAAAATTCAGGTGTTCAGTCTTGATGGCTAGCACCTTTACTTACCTGCCATCTCATTGATTGGCCTGTTACCACCATTTTTAACCAACTTTAATTTTAAAAAGTTAATATGTCATCAAATGTTTTCAATATGAGTTTTAACAAGTTAATATGTTTATTTGCTATGTAGTCATACAAAACTTTATCCAACCAATCTATAATTCTTTACCTGTTTTCTATTCATTTTATCCTTTACAAATATCATAGTTAAAAACCCATTCATGCATATGTAAGTTTTCAATAGCTTGTAGATAGCATTCCCAGAATAGAAATAAAAAATAAAAGTTGTTTTCCAGAAAGATTTAACAGATTTCAAACCCCAGGGAATAGGTAAGGAAATTGTTCTAGTCATTGGACAGTTGGCTCAGTCTCTGAAACAAATCTTATACCAATTAAACAGAAGCTGCTGGCCAGTTAGTTACAAGTTCAAAGCACTCCTATGACAATTAAACTGTCCAGAAAAGGGCATTCAGTTAGTTAGGAGTCTCATCTGATATTTCTAACTGTGGGAAAAATTTTAAGTTCTGTTCATAACTTTGTGTTTTCAAAACCGAGGTTTGAACAAGTCCCTTCAGGACTCAGTCTCCAACCATACAGTGTATTAAATCAGACCCCATTGTTAATTCACCCAAAGAAATAAATGTGTCAAGGAGGCCAGAATACTAACATTGTCAAGCTTCTACATATGCTTTCTGATAGAAGAAAAGTTCTTCTCAAATTATTGAAAATTACTCCTTAGCACAGCATCTTTATATAAAATAATTCACTTAATGTTTCACTTTTTTAAATTTTGACAAACATATTTTTATGCTATACACACATTGTATTATCGCACTGATTGACCTAAAATGATTGATCTTTTGTCTCCCATATATCAATTTAGGCATTGTCTTCTCTCATGCCACCACTTTTAACAAATGTAGATTGAACATTTTGATGAAATTTCCATATAGATTAAGAAATGAACTCTATAATACATATAAGTGAGAAAAAGTATTCAGCACCTTTGAGATGACTTCAAAAATGAGAGAAGTAGAGAAGATGAGACACTTTAGAATAGACTTGAAGAGGTATACAGCATCTCACACTATTAAAATGAGAACAGGAAAAAAAATAAAGAGGTAAAAACAAAACAAAAGGTGCTTAGGAAGGAAACTTTAGTAATATCAGTTAAAAATCATATTCCCTGCCAAAAGTTAGCAAAGGTGATGAAATTTCCAGAAGGAAAAGCATGTAAGGAATAATTAAAAGATAATAGTTCAAGGAAGGTGCTCTGCCAAGAAGGAGCTTCAGAGGGAACGATGCAGATGGATGAGAAGGAAATGCAGAAGAGGCAGATCTGGCCTATTATATGAAAAGAGGATTTAAGATTGTTTCTGACAGGAAGTGGCTTTCCTTGTGACACTGTGAGTCCTCTGTCACTAAGAGCATCAGTTGGAGATTGGAGATTGGTACCTACAAGAAAATGATGCATCCTGTAGTTCATCTCAGTCCTGATTCTGCTTGTCTAGATCTTTAGGTGGAAAGGATAGTGTCCTGTTATTCATAAACATTTGATTCTTCAAAGATTTCTTGTCATTTTTAGTAATTTGTTTTAAATTTGTAATTTTTCAGGCTTCTTTCTGTGGCTCATTTTTCACTGACACATCTTGATGTCACCTTGTAGCCCGTGGTTGTTAACTTACAAATTTGTGCACTGAAAAACAAATTAACAAATGTTAAAATGTTAACAATACATGATATAATTGATAAAAGGAGGTAGTATCATGCACTACATTTTTCTTAGGTACTTTGAACTTTTAATATCTGGCTTTAGTAATAAATGGTGCTTACACAGTAGCACACCTTCATGTTAAACTTTGTATATCAGTATGTTTCATCTTATGTTTTAGTTGACTTTAACCCTCCTAATAATAGTTACAAAAGGTGTGTTCTAAGTCATTCTGTACACTTCCAAATTAGGCAATAGTTTCTTAAACACAAATGAAAATTACTTCTTGGAGAAGAAAGACCTTCCTTCATAAGTTTTTCTCTTCATAAGGATTAAAGTTTTAAGACTATATGACATAAAAGCCTGTGCCAAAATAACTATGTCAACTATGTTTAAAATAAGTGGCCAAGAAACTGAGTTTAGTTCTTAGGACCCATCAGGAGGTTCACAACTGTCTTTAATTCCATCTCCAAGGAATATATTCTTCTGTTCTTCATGGACCCATACAGTCAATGCCAAACACAAGCATACACACATATACATAACACATTAAATAGTCAGTAAAGAAATTAATACAGTAGTCATAGTTTCATTGACTATCAAAAAAATCTGTATACTTCTTAAAATTATGTCATTACAGTAAGGCCAAACTCCCAATTCTATGAAATCAAGGATGAGTTAAAGTGTACTCACCTTATCAGTTGCAGTAGTTTCAGTTGTTGTGTTCCAGTAACAAATCTGCTCATAAAATGCTTTAGACATGATGTTTATAACATCAGATGCATGTGTCATATATAAAACAAGAACAAGATAAGTCAAAAGTGTTGAGACGGGGCCTTTGCTGGATGAGTATAATTATATTATATTGTTCCTTTTTTTTCTTTTATGTAAAATTTCAATGCCAAAATATCTAAGCTAAAATATAGACTAATGTACAAGATAAGACTTGGCATAGTTCTTAATCTAGTCCTTTATTGGAGGCTTAATAAACTCTTTGTTGGTTTTTTTCAGTGCTATGAAAAGAAAATATGGGAAAGTAGTCATATAATGTATCCCAAAAACTCTTACTGTTTCTACACTTTTGAAATCAATTGCTTTTTTAATCAGATTACAATAACTGTTAGCAGCAACCTCAGTGAATAGAATTCATTAGAAAATATTTGAAAAAATAATACTCCTATGACAACTGAAGAAAGGGTAGGAATTGAGTGGGTGACAGGAGCAATCAGAACTGAAGCCAAGCCCAGTGCCTGTCTCCATACAGAAAACAAGGAGTCATAATCTGTTTAAAGAAAGAAAGATGATTCAAGGGAAGCTTGAAAATATTAAACATTTGACTCATTTAATGCAAATATTTCTAATTATAAAAAAAATCATAAGACACAATTCCTCCCAGGTCTTCCTCATCTCCACTCTCACCCAACTCCAAGCCTGTTTTTTTTTTCCCTCTCTCTTTAAAAAACCAAGGAGTGTAGATGAATTTATAAATGATCTTATTAAATAAAAATCACCGAGCCAAATATAGGGGTAAAAGCCTTAGATCAGAGAAATAGAGAAAGCCACCAGCCAACCTTACCTCACCAACTCTGTAACTTCCAAATGCAAGTTATTTCCTGTCTTCCCACACCTTTATTGCCTTGCTGTTCTGCCCTCTCATTGGCTATCTTAACCCAGCTACCTCACTTCCAGTTCCTACGCAGCTCTGTCACTTTCTGTCTGTCTATACAGACCTCCAGGTCTCTATGGTTGGTACTGGGATTAAAGGCATGTGTCATCACACTTGGCTCTGTTCCCTAGTATGGCCTTGAACACACAGAGACTCTGCCTCCTAAGGGATTAAGGGTGTGTGCTGCCTGACTTTTGTGTATGCTATAGTGGCTGTATTTTCTCTCATCTCCAGGCAAACTTTATTTTATTAAAGCACAAATAAAATATCCCACATTTCAGCACAAATAAAATATCACCACAAAGGAGAAAACAAAGGAAATAAAAACAAAATATGGCCAGGCAGTGGTGGCACACACCTTTAATGCCAGCACTCGGGAGGCAGAGGCAGGAGGATCTCAGTGAGTTCGAGGCCAGCCTGGGCTACCAAGTGAGCTCCAGGAAAGGAGCAAAGTTACGCAGAGAAACCCTGTCTCAAAAAACCAAAAAAAAAAAAAAAAAAAAAGACAAAAACAAGCAAAAGGACCGAGAAACCACACTCTCTTCATTTAAGTTTTAAAGTGTGCACTGATGAGTGTGAATGAGTGTGTGCTATATAAGCATTGTTAGAAGACAGAGTATGCCAAGCTAATGAAATCTGATAAAACAAGTTAAAATCTTTAGATAACATGACATTTATGTTCTTCTTTCTTTGTGCTATTTTTACAAACACAGAGGAATTTTAATCAGTCTTTATAAAGATAGCCAAACCAAGTTTGGCAGGTTGAGACAGGAGAATTTCAAGTTCAAGGCCTGACAGGGCAAGTCAGGAAGATCTTGTCTCAAAGTAAAAGTTTTTTTGTATACAGTATTCTGCCTACATGCATTCTTGCAGGCCAAAAGAGTTCACCAGATCTCATTATGGATGGTTATGAGCCACCATGTTGCTGGGAATTGAATTCAAGACCTCTGGAAGAACAACCAGTGCTCTTAACCACTGAGCCATCTCTCCAGCCCCCAAAGTAAAAGTTTAAAAAAAAAAAAACACAAAAAGAAGCCTAGCTTTGTAATTGTTTACATGGTGTTTGGCAAACTGATTTATAAATGCTTGTACCCTCTATTTGATTCTGGGAACCTTCAAACATTTATGACAACATATCATCAGTTTAGAGTTCTTGACATAATTATGTTGTTGCTTTGGAAAAATAATTACACTTTGTAGAATAGAGCACTTTACTGGTGGACATTTAAAGAAGAACATAGGATAATCATAGGATGCCAGGGTGGCATAACAGATTAAGAATGCAAGCTTTATCTTTACTCCAGTTTTAAATGTTTATCCCATAGCCCCTTCTCTATGTGTTTTGGGAAAACTTTACTGACCCTCTATTCTCAGTTGACTCAAGAATGGTTATAAAAACCATAAATTTCTGAGTTTTCTAAAATCTCCTTTGGAGAAAAATATGGATTATTTCTTTCTAATACCATTTAATATTTGAACCACTCCTGTTACCAGGGATCTAACCACACTTAAAATGAATTAGTTCTCCATAATCTATGAGTTTGGCCATTCAAGCGCAATTTTGAAGACTACTACATCACGTAAGAATGGACGTAAAATAGCTGTCACTAGCATATAAAATTTATACCGAGCTTCAGAAAATGATTTCATGAAATGTGGTGTCCAGGTAAGGTCAGAATCCTTCAGGATGTAATATTTATGTGTCATCACGAAAACGTGACCAACTAAATTCTTGCAAAAAGCATTTTCTGCATTCTTTTTTCTTAGCACTGGTAACAATTTTCTTTTACATTGACCTAAACTTAATATTTCATGCTTCTGTTTTAAGTCTATCTTATTAAGCATAAGTTTCTGTTTATTAAAAAAATGGTCTTATATTTCCTAAATGTCGGAGGTGAATGTAAATTCAAGTACCATAGTGCTGATGTTGGAGATTAGTATGGCCATCAGCAGTGGGAATTGTCTGCTACATCCTATGATTCTATGTTCTTCTCTGTTTATCAGCCATGCTTCTCAGAAAGCACCTCTATAGATTATATATCTTTAAGATATTCTTGTCAAGATAATTGTTCCTGTTCTCCAACATGTGGTTATTTATCATTGATATTATGCTGCCTTTCCCAAAGTCCTTAAAAAAAAAAAACAGATGTTCATTTTATTATCATAATATTCTGAACTACAAAGAGAAAGTGTGACTATAATGATTTTACATGTGAGAACTGTATGAAGAGGTTCATCAATTTGTAAATTTAGCAGAGTATAAGATCTAACAACCAATAGTAGAATCTATTCTCCTTATAATTTAGTCAATATTGTGAGAAGAATTTAGACTTTTTACTAATGAACTCTGTAGAAATATGCTCTGAGTGTTCCAGAGTCTTTCACTCTTCACATATCTGTCTGGGATCTCTGTGTTAATTCTTATTTACTGCAGGAGGGAACTTCTCTTATAACAGATGAGCAAGGCGCTGACCTATGAGTAGAGCACAATGTCAATAGGAGTCATTTTATTGCTTAGTTACTTCAGTAGAACTGTCATATTTGGTTTTATTCTAGGTCCCTGGGCTATCTAGTCTCAGATTCTTAGTGACCATAGCAGTATTGGTTTGGGTCCCATCTCCTTGAGTGGACCTTAAGTCAAATCAGATATTTGGTTACTCTCACAAGCTTTGGGCTATGATTATCTTAGCATATCTTCCAGGCAAGACACCACTGTAGTGGATTCAAGAGTTTGTGGCTGGATTGATGCTTATATTTTTCCTTTGATGGCATGCAGAATACATTCCAATTACAAGGACAATAGCCCATAGAGGTAAAGGTTCTATGTCAGCACCAGCTTATTGAATGTGTTGTGTGTTTGTTGTCTTCAGCAATAGGGCCCTGTCAGTTTGTGGAGAGAAGTCTATAGCGTTGGCAACACCCTGAGTTGTTTAGGCATTTCCCTGGGACCCTTGTGGCCATCAACTGGAATGTTTCCATCAAATCCCTCCCCTCATGGTTCAGGGAACCACATGGAGGAGGAGGCAGAAAGAGTGTAAGAGTCATAGGGGATGGAGACATCATGAAAACAAAGTCATCTAACACACAACAGGATTGAAGCACATCTGGACTCACAGAGACAGACACATGCACAGGGCCTGCATGAGTCTTTACCAGATGGGGTCCTAGAGGAGAAAAGAGAATTGGGCACAAGCCCACATACCATCAGTTGAAGCTATCTCCAACTGATTACTACTTGCAAATGAAAATCTAATTTTTTCCAAGGGAGTCTCACAGGGACATAAACTACAATAAAGGGTAGGCTGCATAGCCAGCGGGGGATGGTTAGCAGAAAATAAACGCAGTGTCACATTAGAGGTTCCTTGTCTCATACCGTCAGGACTGAATTTTTTCTTTTCTTTTTTTTTTTTCATTTTAATTTTATCTTTATTATTTTTTATTTTAAATTTTTAAAAATATTTTTCCTCTTTTTTTAACCCTATAGGTTCATTGAGTATATAGTATGACTTCCAGTTTTATGTTTTTAATGGACTTTTTGAGTGTGGGAATGAGTAGATTTTTGTGCCTATATCTGTTTCCTATGCCTTGGGCTCTTCTCCTTCTGTTTATTTATTTTGTCCTATTCCAATGCGTTTGCTTTTGTTTTATCTGATTTTATTTTATTATTATTCTTTAGATGCCTGCTTGCTTTCTAATGGGGGTGGATCCAGGTCAGAGACAAGTTAAGGAAGAACTGGGAAGAGTAGGGTAAAACATAATAAGGATATAATATATAAACAAAATTTTTGTTTTGGTTTTGTTTTTTTGAGACAGTGTTTCTCTGTATAGCTTTGGAGCCTTCCCTGGAACTCACTCTATAGCCCAGGCTGACCTTGAACTCACAGAGGTCTGCCTACCTCTGCCTCTGAGTGCAGGGATTAAAGGCATGTGCCACCACTGACTGGCTATAAAAATTAATTTTTAATAAAAGAAAAAAAGTAAAAAAAAAATATGATATTGTTATGCTCAGATCATGGGGGCCCCTAAAAGATCACCAATGAGACCGAATCTTGCATGTAAAAGCAAAGAGCCTTTATTTTTCAAGCTCTGAGCTTGGTTCCTCCATCTGTCTGATGCAGAGGTGAGAGCAAAGAGCTCTGAGCTCAGGCAGGGTAGAGTTTTTATCATAGCCGAGGTTGGGCTGAGGGGATTTCCAGGGTTCAGTACCCTGATTGGCTGACCTTTGTCTAAGGGTATCTGTATAATAAAAATTGGTGTGTGTTAGACTCAGGGACATCTGTCCACCTTATTTAATGGTTGGAATGTTTGGGATGTCAGGTACTTCCCCTTAGATGTAGGTCCTCCCTAGGTGGGGTCAGCTTAAGGCTTTTCCTGGGTCTGGGTGTTGCCTGCCGGTAAGCCTGTCACAGAAGCTGTTTGGGCCTCTAAGCCTGTCATGGCAGCTATGTAGTTAAGCTGTTTTGGGACCCTTCTAACAGTATGAAATGCAGTAATGTGATTATAATGAATTAAGAAGTTAATATAAATGAGTATAATTACTTCTAAAACTATTTAGCTAAATTCCAACTTCCCTTTGATAAATCTATAGTATAAGAGCAGTAATTGAACATGTGTGTTTATGTATGTATGTATATAGGTATACCAATCAAAAAAATTTTACTTATGATCCTTTTAATTTAATTTTGGTTATAGTCAATTGAGTTTCCTTTTGATTTATTAGTTAGATATTTTTATAAAGACTTTTTTTTTTGGTTTTTTGAGACAGGGTTTCTCTGTGTAGTTTTGGTGCCTGTCCTGAATCTCGCTCTGTAGACCAGGCTGGCCTCTACTCACAGAGATCCACCTGGCTCTGCCTCCCGAGTGCTGGGATTAAAGGCGTGTGCCACTGCCGCCCGGCTTATAAAGACTTTTAAAATCAAGTTCTACACTACTTTCTTTCAAAGTAATTTAAACAATTGGCTGTTTTTCTACTGTGTCCCGTGTCTTCAAATTTCAAACAGGATCTCCTAGAATGTAGTCAGAGAACTATTTTTAATGGAAATCCTAAAATTAGAAGAAGTGACAGCATTTTGAAGGTCAGTCATTAATAAACATACATGAAACCAAGTTAGTTACTAAGCAAAAGACTTGATAAAGAAGTCAACAAAATATCAGCTTAACGATGCCTTTGTCAGATATGGTGCCCAGAAATGACAAGACTAGACTGCTCTGTTGGCAGAGATAGAGATTTACTTGGGATTGAACTGCCAAGGTCTTCTCTTTTCGGGAGGGTGGGTGGCAGTCAGAAAGTAAAACGGTGGCAATCAAGGAGATTTTATATGAACCATCGGCAGGGATGGGATGTGAGCTGGTTGAGGCTGTCCATATTGATCCAGAACTAGGAACCCTTGTCAGAGGTAGTTGACCTTTGTGGGAGGTTAAGGGAGGATCCTGGAGGATTGAGGGTGGTTCCTGGTGAACTGAAACCACCTTAAGAGGTCTGCTTTTATAGTAAACAGAAACCTTTATCATGTTTACATAATTACAATCCTTCTGTTTACCCAGCCAAAGGCCTTTTGTTTAAAACAATGTCAACAGCCATTGAGTGAGAAGAGGGGCTTTGGACCGGACAGCCTAGAAGAATACAAAAGGTCAACATTTTGTTAAATGTTAAATCTTGAATCTGAATGAGGATTCTATCTCTAAAATTTCTACCAGCTGATCATCTATTTTCACCACAGACACCTACCTTTTAAAACAGTGATAACTGGCCTTAGGTTCCTAATGTTTTTGTTATTGTAAATGATGTAATAATTTTCAATATAATGCTCACTGTGCTGACCGCGGTGATGCCATGAGCATGCTGGAGACTCGTGGTAGGGTTGAGATTTGTTTGTGAAGAAGATCCAATACCTGCTTTTTCAAAAACTAGTTTACATGTGAGGAGGAGAAACAGCACAGGGAGCCAGAAATCAGCACACCTAACAGGAAGCTAAATCTGCAAGTGATAAGTGGTCATAGACGAGATGTCAAATAAGTTTTATTAAAAAGGCTGATACCACTGAAGTTTGAAGAGTTGAAACTAGGAAACTCTCTCTGGCATTTATGCATCTCTCCACAGTGAAAAAAAAAAACAAAAAACATGATTTTTTTGCTCTGGTTAGTGCAACAGTATCTATCAATTATGTAAGAATTATTATTATAAATGTTAGAAAGTTATGTATTGGAATACTGTTTATAAAAGGCACTAAAATCTAACCAAAGAAACAACTGTGTTTTGTTCTGAAAGAACATTCTTTTTATCTAAACTATTTTTTTTATGGAGGTAATGTCTGCACAGGTACACAGACAACTCAAACATGCTTCAAAGAGAGAAACATATGTTTTTACAACTCCCATGATTTGTTGGCATTTTGGTTTTGAATTTGGACCTGCTTTTGTTTAGCCATTAAGGGATATATACAGAGCCTCCATCTTGCCAAAAAGCATTGTGCAAGGGTGACTCTTAAGCATATTCTGTTCACAAATAAACTCTTCCTGTGAGTAAGTACACACTGAAGTGGTATTTTACTTTGTATGAGACTTTAAAAGTCAAGGAAATACAACAGATTGTGTTTCCTTGTTGGAAATGATAAATTGACAGAAATACTTGAAACATTCTGGAAATAATTAAGCCTAGTGATGCTTTGATTTCTTTCAACTGTTAGTTTTCCAGAAGAGCTATTGTTTTTAGAATTGTAATGATGACATAACTCTTCATATTCTTTTTTATTCAGTTCCTAAATCTTACCCAGATCCAAAGAATTTCATTACTGTGTAGGAAGAATGTATCTTAATAAGTCTCTAGCTGTACTTGAATTAGAGCAATGTCCACACAGGATAAAACCAGGCAAACAACTTGAGGATTTCTCCCCTGAGCACCCAGAGCTGACTTCTCACATCCATTTAGGTGCCATATCCCTCACAGTGTATAGCTAACACCATCTTTTTCTTGATCTTTTAGTGTTATTCTCAGTAATATATTCAAGATGCTAGAAAAAAAAAAAAGGGAAAAACAGTTATTGAGTAAAAATCCAGGTAGCAGAGCTGGAGAGATGACTCTGCAATTAAGAGCACTTGCTGCTCTTGGGAGGGCTCTAGGGCATTTAAAGACATTTATGGACAACATGGGGACCTGCATGCAAGCACACATGCACAAGCATGTATACATTAATTTAAAAATAATATTTAAAATGTAGTTAGGGAAAAATGTGGCCTGAAAAGCACAACAAAATCTAATCGGTCCACAGAAACTTTTCCAATGAAATATCTGCAAAAAGAAAAATCAAAAAAAAAAAAAAAATCTCTATCTGGGAAAGGTTTTATTCTAGTCAGAAGCATGAGGCATGAGATGTAGAATAGAAACTATATGAATATGTATTGATGAATGATTAATGATAATGTTTTAAAAGGACTTTACCATGCAGTTAGTGATATAATCAAGTCTTTGTTTTAATAATTCTCATGATTAAATATTATTTAATTTTAAAAGGCACTGAAATATCTCTTCTATTATTTTCTTCCCATTTCCTATATCTTAGGAGTTATGTTGTAATTAGTTGTATTCCTGCCTGGCTTTTTCATTAAAATTGTTTCTCAACATGAAACTCAGAGATGGCCCAGTGGCTAAGATGCTCTTCCAGAGGACTTCTGTTCAGTTCCCAGCATTCACATCTGGAAGCTCACAAATGCTTTTGCTCACAGTTTCAGGGTATCTGACACCCTCATTTGGACTCCACATGCATACATGGGATACATTTGAACAATATGCACTCTCTTATCCATAAAAATGAAACTACGTATTAAATTTACTATAAGCAAATCCTTTCTTTGAAAGTTCTGCCATCTAATTAGTGGTGTACTTCTTACACAATTTTATATTTCCTATATTCTTTTTCAGATTTGTAACTAACATACTCCAGTTCAAATACTCAAAAAATTTAACTATATGCAAAATGCTTCTCATTTATCCTAAATTTAACAAGTGTTGTAGCAGAAAGCAAATCACTTGAAGTTATACATCTTTATCATTGTATTCACGGCATTGCTGTATTTTAATTTAATCAAGTTAAATTTTTCATCTCATTTCACATGTATAGTAAATCCCCTGTGCTCCTTCATATTCCCTGAAAAGCTGAAAATCTTTTCAGAGTTTCTGAAAGCTGCACTAGACAGCATATTCACCGATTAGCAGTGACAACACAATGAAAAAAACCAGAGGTATGCACATTGATTTCAGTGAATAGTCTATCAGGCATGGTTTTGAAATGCAAGTCATAAATCATTTTTTAAACCATCTAGAGGTATCCAAGTTAAAAAATGTTCCTCATCTATTGTTTTGTCTTAGTAAGCACTCTACCAACTTCAGTGAAAAATGATTGCTTAACAAAATGATTTAAAGTTGTTGCATCACATACCCATGGTTCATTACCTTCCATAGCTTGTCTCTGACTGCCTTGACCTTAGAAATGAATTCCTCTTAAGTATACAGGCTTTCCAATTATTTTTCTGCTGTTAAGAGTCAAGGATTTCAATTTGGGCACATGCCATACACAGATTAGCATAATAGCTTGCTTTAACTTATGCTATGATCTTGCCTTATTACTTAATGCTAAGTAACTTTTACCCCATTTGATTCTCAACCTTGTTCATATGCTGTCTGAGATGCATTCTCCACTGTTCTTATGACTATTTTGATGATGCTTATTGTTATTGTCATTATGCAGGGGGATTCTTTTGCCATCCTCCTAAAAATATATTGTCTATTTTAGTAGGGAGTAAATATCTTTCCATACCTCTATATTATTTTCTCTGAATAAAATTTATGCTTATTTCAAAAATATCACTGCAAAGCTAACTACCACAAATGAGTTTAGTTTTATGTTAATATCAAGATTTTAATTGTGAATTCTGAATTCTTAAAGAAAGTTAAGACAATGTGTGCTTTCTTCTTCTCTGAAAGCATGCAGTCAAGATATACTGTGACCTGAAGACCTATTTTTTTTTTACTAGTGAACTAGTAACTAAAGTTGTCTGAAAATGCTTAAGTGCCAAATTGATTTCAAAGCCAAGAATATTAGTTCCCAACTATAGCCCAGGACATCCTCCGAAGCTGGAGGATGGCTTTGAGTTTAAGGCCAGATTGAGTTTCAGGGAGGTCCAAGCTAACCTGGGCTACAGTGGGAGACCCTGTGTGAAACAAGTACAAAAAAAAAAAAAAATCAGGATCATGCTCAGGTATGAACTAGATATAGGTTTTATTTAGTGTAAAACTTATTTCTCTCTCTCTCTCTCTCTCTCTCTCTCTCTCTCTCTCTCTCTCTCTCTCTCTGTCTCTCTCTCTCTGTGTGTGTGTGTAGAAAGAGGATCTTCCTTTCAAAGACTAAAGAATTTCTGACATTTGTACATTTAGTAAATATATATACTTTGTGCTCACCTTTCGTGGTCTTGAAGAAGCCTGTGAAATGGAGGATTGTCTTACTTTGGTAATAAATTAATGCCCCCAAGGGAAATTAATTTCTTTCTTTTATCTCTCTGTTTCTGTCCCCATCCCCCAGCCTTTCTCCCACCATCTCTCTCTCTATCACACACATACACATATACACGTGGACACACACACACACACACACACACACACACACACACATACACACACACACACACACACACACACACACACACACACACACACACACTTTCTCCTGTTGCTCCTCTCTCCTTGCTGAGGTCTGTACAGTCTTATTCTGGATAAAAGCAAAGATTACACAGCAATCATAATGATACAGCACTATAGCAAGTGTTAAAACCTAACATAGACTGAAGGTACTAAAGATTCTATTAAAAAATTTTAAAAAATGAGGGCAGCTGTTTGGAAGGGGCTAAAAGCAAGGTGTTTCAAACATATATAACCACAGTGATGGAGATGAAGAAGATAGCAATAAGTTGAAACAGTGCACTGAAAACTGGATTTATAAATCAACCACCCAAATTGGTATTAAGTTCCAAATCAGATTCATAAATTATATCAAAATAAATATAATCATGAACATGTATAAAAAAATTACTCCAGAAATTTAAATTAGTAGTGAATTTTGATATCAATGGATTAAACTATGCTTATTTCATTAGCCAAGGTTATTTTGCTGGTTAATCTTCATGTTGGGTTTGCAATTCAAAGTTATCAGACTTCACTCCTATCTCAGTTAGGATTACCATTGCTGTGAAAAGACACCATGACTCTTTTTGTTTGTTTGTTTGTTTTTGTTTTTTGGTTTTTTGGTTTTTCAAGACAGGGTTTCTTTGTGTTACTTTGGGCCTTTCCTGGAACTCACTCAGTAGCCCAGGCTGGCCTCGAACTCACAGAGATCCACTTGTCTCTGCCTCCTGAGTGCTGGGATTAAAGGCATGCGCCACCACCGCCCGGCAACTTCAGCAACTCTTATAAAGAAAACATTTAATTAGGGAGGCTTGTTTACAGTTTCACAGGTTTAATCCATTATCATCATGGTGGAGAACATGGCAGCATCTAGGTAGATGTGGTGCTGGCTACATCTTTCAGGCAACAGGAAATAGACTGCTAGTCATACTGAGGGAAGCTTGAGTAAAAGAGACCTCAAAACCTTCCCCCACAGTGATGTATTTTTTTCAAATAAGGTCACACCTTCTAATAGTGCCACTCCCTTTGGGGTCCATTTTCTTTCAAACCAACCACATTCCTCTCCCTGGTCCCCAAGGGGTATAGCCATATTATAATACAAAAAAATACATTCAGTCCATCTTCAAAGGTCCCCATAGTCTATAAGTCTGAAACTTGTTTCAAAGTCTAAAATCCAAAGTCTCTTCTAAGCTACATGGCAATCTCTTAACTGTAATCCCCATGTAAAAATTAAAATCAAAAAGTAGATCACATACTCCAACATGTAATGGCACAGGATATACATTACCATTCCAAAACACAGGGAGGGGAGCATAGTGAGGAAATACTGGACAAAAACAAGACTAAAAACCAGCTGGGCAAACTCCAAATTCTGTAGCTTCATGTCTGATGTCAAAACACTCTTTAGATCTCCCACTCTGTTCAGCTTTATTATCTGCAGCACACTTCTTTCTTATCCATTTGCTGTTAGCAGCTACCCTCAACATGTATCCCGTGACTCTAGCATCTCTAATATCTTGGGTTCTCCAGGGCAATCTTGGCTTCAACTTCACAGCTTCACACAATGGCCTTTCTACTAACCTTTCCTTCAGGGACATCCCTGATACATGTCTGGCCTCAGTGGCTTTATTCCATAATTCTTTTCTTCTATCCTTAACTCCAAAGCCAGAAAGACATGGTTGAAGCTGCCAAGTTCTGCTGCTTGCTGGGGCTGGAACATTGCCCCTACCTCATTCAATTACATCTTTACCAGCTTTCTGTCTTTCACTACTTAAGTTTGGCTGTCCTGAAACTTGCTCTGTAGACCAGGCTTGCCTCAGACTCAGAGATCAGCCTACCTGTGCTTTCTCAGTGCTGGGATTAAAAGAGTGCCTCACCACAACTGTCTGTAAAGCTTTCTTTAGTCCCTTTTTCTGAGTTGTTAACTTGGCTGGGTGGCATCTTGCCCTGAGGTCACCACTCCCTCTATAGCATTTCTTCATCTGTTTGTCTCCTTGAACAATCCTTGGAATTTATTCCATTCCTGGTGCTCTTTTCCTCCTCAAAATTTCCATTTTGAAATTTATTCTGCTCACCTTGCTCATCTACATTATAAATCTTGGTTAGAGTTATCACTAGACCCTACATGACAGAGTCTATACTAGGCTGTATAGAGATTCCTTCTTCCAACAGAATTAATCCAAAACTCTTCACTTTAGCCTGAGGTATACTCTTTGTACAAGGGCAAACCACAGCCACTTTCTTCACCAAAATGTCACAAGAACGATCTCTAGCAACATGTAAAATTATTCTCTAAAACCCCTTGAGCCAGCTCCCCGAAGTTCATCAAATCACATTTAACATCATTGTCTTCCATGCTTCTACTTGTATGCCCCCATTAAGCAGCACTTTAAAATGTTCAACTGCTTTTTTAATCCACAATCCCATCCACAATCCAAGGTCCATATTCCCTCAAGCAAAATCATGGTCAGGCCTGTCACAGCAATACCCGAGTCCCTGCTGCCAACTTCTGTCTTAGTTAGAGCTACTATAGCTATGAAAAGACATCATGGCCACCACAACTCTTATAAAGAGAACATTTAATTGGGGTGGCTCACTGACAGTTTCACAGGTTCAGTCCATTATCATCATGGTGGAGAACATGATGGCAGGAAGGCAGATGTGGCTCTGGCTACATCTTGTAGGTCACAGGAAGTCGACTGACAGTCTCACTGAGAGAAGTTTGAGCAAAAGCGACTCGAAGGCCTGCCCTCACAGTGACACACTTCCTCCAACAAGGCCACACCTCCTAATACCGCCACTCCCCTTGAGAGGCATTTTTTTTCAAGCCACCACATCTCCGAAGTGTGATGTCATATTCCCTGAGCAACTGCTAAAGAATATTTGGGGCCAGTATGGTGGTTTGTGTTCTTGTTTTCTCACCAGGTACGAGGCAAAGACAAATTCAAACCAGTCATGGTTACATTTGAGGACCCTATCAAAAAAAAGAATGAATGAAAGAAGAAAGAAAGAGAGAGAGGGAGGGAGGGAGAGAGAGAGAAGTGCAGGAGGGAAGAAGGGAAGAAGCACACATAGTCATACACTTACGGTACTTTGACAGTAAATTCAATACAACAATAAGAACACACACACACATACACACACACACACACTCAAAAATGAAAGAGACAATTATCCTGGTCAATTGGCATTCACCACCACAGTCCTTGTCTTTCTCATTTTAACCCACTAAACTCGAAAGTTAATCATCATTCATTTGCTTCCTCTACCACCCCATGTAAAACAATAAAGCATGATGATTTTTCGGGGTAGCTCTCTAAAGAGACAGAGAGACATAAATATGTCCTTAGACACTACTCACAGATGGGGAAACACAGAAAGTGATTGCCCAGTCTTGCCTTGCTGATGTAAATCCTCCCTTCCCCTGGGATGCAGCTGTCTGCAGTACTGAGTTGTTGTCCGTTTTGGGAACTGGGGATTCGACTAAAGTCTCTAAGGTAATGTGTCAATAAGCAACAGAAGCACTGTTCTCGCACATACTCATTTCCACTGATCGGTTTGTACTTGTGAACTAGAAATCTCACTGGAGTCATAGCTTGTTTGTTCCCTGGAGTTTACGTCAACCTGTGATGTTATCTCCATTCCTAGTTTGTAGAAGTTTTCCTGTGTCCCAGCTTACCGGTGGTGGGGGACAAATCTCTCCTACTCCTGTCCCCCGGATAAACACATAGAGGCTTATATTAATTTTAACTACATGGCCATGGCTCAATTGTAACTACAAAGCCTTTTGCTAGCTAACTCTTATGTCTTAAATTAGCCCATACTATTAATCTATGTATCTCCACATGTTTTGTGGCTTTCCCTGCGTCCCATTACATGTTGCTCCTTGGGTGGCTCGCTGGCGGCTCTCCCTGCCTTCTTCCTGTCTCACTCTTTGAATTTTCTACCTGTCTCTAAACTGCCTTGCCATAGACCAAACAGCTTTATTTATCAAACAATCAGAGCAACACATATTCACAGCGTACAGAAAGACACCCCCCCATCACTTGTCTCTTGATATTATTATTAACATTTGAAAAGTCCTGGATTAATAAATATTTGGGGCTGGGTGGTAGTGGTACAAACCTTTAATCTGAGCACTCAAGAGACAGAGACAAGCATATGTCTGTGAGTTCAAGGCCAGCCTGGTCTACAGAGCGAGCTCCAGGATAGGACAGGGCTACACAAAGAAACCTTGTCTCAAACAAACAAACAAATAGCAAAATAAGAAATATTAGGGGAGCAAAGACTGTACCTAAAAAGATGAAGCAGCTGACTATGTGTTCCTGAGGCCTTATTATCCCCCCCCACCCAAAAAAAAAAGAAAGAAAGAAAAGCAAGGTAGGGTGGGAGTAAATCATTCTTTACCTTTGTTGCACAAATGACCTTTCTTTCCCCTTTGTTATCTTCTGCAACTAAACTCTGTCTTAGTCATTGTTCTATTGCTTTGAAGGGACACCATGACTATGACAACTCTTATAAAGAAAGCATTTAACTGGAGCTTGTTTAGAGTTTCAGAGGGTTAGTTTATTTTCATCACAGTGAGGATCATGGTGGCACCCAGGCAGCCATGGTACTGGAGGAGTAAATGAGAGTTCTACATATAGATCTGCAGGCAGCAGGAAGAAAGAGACAGGGCCTGGCTTGGGATTTTGAAACTTCCAAACCAGTCCTCAATGACATACTGTCTCCAACAAGGCCACAGCCCCAATTCCTTCTAAGTAGTGTAGCAGGTTTTTGTTTTTGTTTTTGTTGGGGGGGGGAGCCAATCAGCTCCCAAATCATGATAGAGAGAATTATTATTAATTATAAATGCTCACACTTATCTTATGCTTGTCCCACTTGCTTTTATATTTAATTTAACCTGTTTCTTTTTATCTATATTTTGCCTCCAGGCTTTTTACCTTTCTTTCATTCTATATGTTCCAGCCTCCTCCATGTCTCTCTTGCTGGCAGCTGCCTGGCTGGGTGGCCCCTGGCATCTCCCTTTATTTCTCTCTTGTTTTCTCCTCTCCAGCCAAGATTCCTACTAGTACTCATTCTTTCTGCCTGCTAGCCACACTTATCTCTACACTGCCTAGTTATTGACCATTCAACTTTTTGTTAGACCAGTGAGGTGCCTTAGGTAGGTAAAGGTAAAACAAATGCAACTAATCTTTACATAATTAAACAAATGCAGCAAAACAAATGTAGCACATCTTTACATAGTTAAAGTAATATTCTACAACAAAGTAGTACAATGACTATGCATTCAAATATGCAAACCTGTCGGGGCCATTCTTATTCAAGCCACAACATTCCACTTTCTGCCCCTGCTAGGCATATAGACATATCATAACACAAAAATGCATTCAATCAACCTTTAACAGCCCCCACAGTCTATCACAGTCTGAACAAAATTTACAAGTTAAAAATCCCAGCAGTGTCTCTCCCTCCTTCTTCCTGTTTCCCCAATTCTCCTCTCTCTTTGTCCTGCCTATACTTCCTGTCTGGTCACTGGCCATCAGTGTTTTATTTATATAGAGCGATATCCACAGCATGTTATCTCCAACATTCCCCACAATCCAGGCTTCCCCTTCATAGTTTCAAGCAACGACCTCTCTTGGCCTCCTTGCCAGGACACACCTGACACATGCCTAGCCTCTATGGTTTTCTTTATCTGCTGAGGAACATTTCACAATCTGTTTTTATATCCTTGACTCTAAAGCTAGAACCACATAGCCAGAGCTATCAACTTCTGTGTGACTGGGCTAGAACATGTCCCCTTAATTAATTATTTCTACACAGCTTTCTGTTGTTGATAGTTTCCTTCCCTGCTTAAGCTTTCTTTTAATTCCTTTTTACCAGTTGAAGCTTAGCTGGGTGGGATCTTGCCCTGAGGTGATCACTCCCATTATTCCATATATCAGGCTTTTCTTTAAACAGTTTGTCTCCTTGTACACTTGATTTAGCTCTATTACACTTTCTGGTTCTCTTTTTATCGTCAATCTGGACATTCAGTATTTTCCTTTTATAAGCTTGATCCTTTTCATTGTAGATCTGCATAAGAGTGAGCACTAATAATCATTTAACAGAGTCAGTAGGGGGCTGTATTGAATCCCCTCTGCCAATGCCATTAATCCTAAACTCTTTAATTTAGACCTGGACAGATTTTTTGGGTGGAGAGAAAAGGTCAGAAAGTGGATACATTCTTTATAAAAATATCACTTTCTCCAGGCCACTTATTAACTTTCTTCATATCTAAAAATTCTTGAGGTGGGCCCCCACAATTCAAATCACCCTCAGAAGTTTCTTCCATGCTCCTACTATGATGGCCCATTACACCCTACTTAAAGTGTCCAACCACTTTTCTAGCAAAGATTCCAAAGTCTTCAGTATTCTTCTAATAAGCAGCACTAACAGGCCTATCACAGTAACACCCCACTCCTGGTACAAACTTCTATTATAGTCAGTGTTCTATTACCATGAAAAGGCACCATGGCAAAGACAATATTTTTTCAAAAGAAAACATTGTTCGGAGCCTTGCTGACAGGTTTAGTACATTTTCATCATGGCAAAGAACATGGTGGAACATAGACAGACATGGTGCTATAGAAGTAGCTAATAGTTCTACATCCAGATCTGCAGGGAAACAAAGTGACTAAGCCTTCCTGGGCTTTTAAAATACCAAAGCCTATCTGCAGTGACACATTTCTTCCAATAAAGCCACACTTACTCCAACCAGGCCACACTCCTAATCCTACTCAAGTAGTATCACTCCCTGATGACTAAGGTTTCAAACATATGAGCCTGTGGGGCCATTCATATGCAAACCACTACAAACTCTCTATAACTGAGTCATTGCAAATGCCATGCTTGACAAAACTGAATTAAATAGATTTTATTGACAAATGACACTAGCCTACAATCTTGTTAGTAAGAGCTACGGATGGTAAAATCAGAGTGTCTTTGACACTTGAACGATGGCAAAATATTGATTATTGCTATGTAAGTGTTCCCAGCTTTGCTCATTGCTTTTCTTATTCTTTTCTCCCCCTTTCACCTTGCAGGAGGCCTTCATCAGTTTTCAAATGGCCCTTGGAGTTTGGTGGTCAAGAGAGTTGCAAATTTAGAACTAGGCCAAAGTATCTCTAAGATACATTCGAAAAAAAAAAAATAAATTCAAGTTGGGAATTGGGAAAGAGAAATTGAGATATTAGGAAAGAGGTGATGTTACTAAGTAGTATCTCCTGTATCTCACTTTAAAAAAAAAAAAATCCATCCACAAATCTAAGCCTTGCTGAAGACACAGGATTCGTGAATGTCTGCCCCATGCCCATTCACTCCCTGAGGTGGAATTCATGACTATAAAGTGAAATGTTTCTCACACTCAGAGTGACAAGCATAGGTCAGCTCAGAAAAAAATAATTTCACTTTGTGGAAAGAGTAGATTTTCTAGCTCAAGGTAGCCTTCATATATTTATTGAGTAGTGCAGTAGTATATATTCATCCATCATTTCTTTGCTGCTCAAGCTTTGACTCTGTAAAGAAATTAAAGAGTAGACATATTATATACCTCATCACTACTCATTTTTCTTACTGCCATTTTCTCTAAGTCATTACAAGCAATCTTCAAATTTCAGTATATATCATGTTTTATTTATGAAGAAACACCATCGTAATTTTTGTTTCATAAATTCATTCTGAAAAAGTTATCACTTCTGCATTATCTTGCTTGTCCGATTAAAATACAATTAATATTTGATAGCACTTATTTTTTGATAATAATCTGAAAGCTAGTTTTTCTATTAAATAATGCAACCTCACCTTTGAAATCAGCTTTTAAACAACTCAACCATGGGGGAATCAGTAGTCTGATATCTAGAAACCTATTGGCTTCTTTTTATTATCTCTCCCTAATTATTACCAGGCAGTCTACATTTTAGTCACGATAATTCTCCAGAAATCCGTGAGAACAGAGACTTATTTAAAGGCAATACACATAAATTGTCTTCAAAGTCTGACTTGGGGCTGATGTAACTTAAACAACTACTCAGAGTGTCACTCCACAAAAATACAAATTGATCCATCCACATCTGTAATCTCCAGTGACTTCAAGTGTAGTAAATAAATGAACACATATTCACACCCATGAGAGTTTGAGAGAGTCTGCTATACTAAATCCTCCTTCCCTTCCATTAACCTGTCTCTCTTGAGACTAGTTTAAGCAGATTCCACATTACATCTTAAAGTCTGTACCATCAATCTCTGGAGCAGTGAACTTAGAATTATCCAAAATCAGCAGTTGCTAACAATTGAAATGCAAAAAAATTACTGCTGCTTAGTATAGTGTTGTTTACTCGGAGATTTATGTGACAAGGTTATTGTTGGCTAAAATGTTTAGCACCAGGTTTTTCAATAATCTTTGATAAATATACAGTCACAAAACAAATTTCTTATTTTACACATAAAGTTATATATATTTGTTCACTAAAAGCTGCTTTCTGGAGCTGAGGATATAGCTCAAGGAGTATAGAATTAATCTAGCATGTACAGAACTCTGAGTCCAATGCCCATCATCAAATATATAAATATATACAGTTTCTAAGCTAAGTTTCTCCTTGACCTTGGTAAGTAAAGAAGACTATTTTGAAGGCCTGATGAATTATTATCAAGTCAACAGTATCTATTTATTTCATGTTGGTCCTCAGTAGCTAACATAGAAAATTATTGTTATACTTGATTATATACATGAATAAAGTTGATTATTTAAATCTCACACTAAATGATAGTTGTCATAGAAACAGCACATAGAGAGGCTACTGGGTTTGCTGACATCTGCTTTCTCTTTTCCTTAAGCAATCTGGACACTATCACTATATCATTGATTTACTATAGGGATGTAAGACACGGGATGTTAATGTGTTAAACTATTAGCTTATATACTCCTTGAAGGCAAGCACATATATCCTCATCCCAGAAAAAGCAACTTAGATACTACCAGCATTCAATAAATACAAGTTAAATAATTGGGTATTTTGTACTCTAATCTGGAAGTAAATTTTATTTTTTAACTTTTTTTAAAAATTAAATGTTCTGCTTTGCTGCAAAGTATTTCTAAGTCTTTATCTTTTATTGTGAAATTATCCTTGTTTCAAAAATAATAGTTGTGGCTTTTAGTAGCTACAAGTCTTTTTCTGTGAAATAACTTACACATTAAGACTATAAGTTGTGAAGCAGTGTTTAGGTTTGATAATCATTAATAAAACTAATAATTTTTAAAGTTTTGTTCTTCTATCCTTTATTTTGGGAGATTATAATATAATTTCATGACTTTCTCTTCCTCCTCCTCCCTCTCAACCCTCCCATATATCCTTCATTTCTCTTCTTTTTCAAATTTATGGCTTCCTTTTTCATTAATTATTTTACATATATATATGTGTGTGTGTGTGTGTGTGTGTGTGTGTGTGTGTGTGTGTGTATGTGTATTTATATGTACATATATCTGTCTGACCTGGCACTAACATTACAAAGGAGAGAAGAAACCAACAATCATACTCAGCTATGACACCTATGAACCAGAACAATGACCAGCATAAGACAATAACCCTAAGGGTGTAGTTGTGGCATGCATACCTCTGTGGTAACCACAACACTCTATTTAGGATTAAGACCTGCTCAACAAGATGGCAAATTGTGCCTAGTTTTGGAAATCTAGACAACTCCACAGGACTTTGAAGTCATGGTCTTTGAGGAGAATCATTGACTGCCACTTTACTAAACCAGCATAATCCCTAGCTACTAATAATTTTCAATAATATGAAGTTTGCACCAGGAAGGGAAAAACATATATAAATATATTCCTTGATAGTCGTCCAGATGTTGGTGCATGGGTTCTAGATTAGTTTTAGAAATAAGCACTAAGGAAATTGTGGTTACATAAAGTGAAGGGCATGTTACAAAAGTATTCGTTGTCCACAGCTCAATTCCACATCAAAACTACTATGCATAAGGAAAGGACAAATGTAAGGTGCAGCTTAGACTGACCACTTCCATAAAGATTTGTTGAATGATTTAGAGTTGATCCGGATTCTGTACACTGGAACATCAATTTGGAAGTCAGAGATGATCTGTGCCTTTTAAAAATATATAATAATAATAATAATAATAATAATAATAATAATAATAGAAGGAAGGATCAAGGCACTCTGAAGTGCTAGAAGGTAGTGTCTGCATGGGTCAATGTCTGAAATTAGCCAGTTAGTACTGAATGAGGAAACTGCAAAGGGCAGATGCCACATGTCAGAGCCTCACATAAACTCAGAAAACAAGACCTTTAGTAATATGATGAAGGTGGTGTGAGACGTTAGCATAAAGGGGAAAGAAAGATGAGTTTTGTTCTGCACAAACAGAGTCTATTACCCAGACAGCTTTCTGCTTTTCCTGGTAAAGACAGAAAGCTATCAATCAGAAGTAAAATGAGCTCAGTGTTTTCATTTTTATTATCCTTTAAAATCAGTATGTGGCAGTCTAATTTATATTTAAGGAAGCCCTGTCAGATATGATTGATAATTGCTTAAATAACACTGATTGTTTGTGAGATAAAACAAAGAAAATGAAAAAAGATATGCTGACACAATAAATTTAACACCTGGCATGTGAAGTGATTGTAATGCAAGGTGATTACCAGGTAAGAGAGAAAACATGGTCTCAGCATTTTTGGTTCTATGGTTTTATGTTTATAACTGGAGTATCTGTGCTCATTGCAAACATACTGTGAATGACAGTAAAATTGGTATTGGGGTACACAAACCAGAAATCTCAAGGTCTGGAGGAAACAAAATATAATACTTCAAAGAAGATTTGAAAATATTATAGTAGCTTATTTGACCGGGATAATAAATGAATACTAGAGGCATGTATCTGAACAAACCTAATCTGATCAATTTTGAGGAAGACGTGATTAGGATTTTTAACAATTTTCAAGAAGTGAGCTTTCAAAGGTCAGGGTCCTATTGCTGTGAAGAGATATCATGACCATGAAAACTTTTATAAAGGAAAAGATTCCACTAGGGCTTACTTACAGTTTGAGAGGTTTAGTCTATTATTATCATATTAGGAAGCATCCAGCACACAGGCAGACATTTTGCTGGAGAAGTAGCTCAGAATTCAACATCCAGATCAGAGAGCAAAATGAGGAAGAGATAGCCACTGGGCTTGGCTTGGGTTTTGAAACTTTAAAGCCCACCCCCATGACACACTTCCTCCAAAAAGATCTTGCCTACTCCTTAAGGCCAATTTCCCCAGTAGTGCCACTCCTTGATGACTAATCACTCAAACATATGAGCCTGTGGGGGCCATTCCTTTTCAACCAGCATAGTTATCAGACATTGGCTAAGAAGAACAAACAGAAATTCTAACATAAACAGGTATTAGAGAATGGGTTCAAGACTGTAGGGGATGCTACTTGGGGCATCCACCTGCCTAGACTGGCTTCATGAAAATACAGGAAGAAGAACCAAAAATGAAAAAAAAAAATAACATTCTTTCTGTCCTATCTCTTTCTATAGATACCTCTTTGTGTCCCTGGGGGGGGGGGCGCGGGGGGGGGAGCAGTGATAAAAATTTAACTTTTGACTAAGAATAGGAAAAGTAAGAGAACGCTTCTCTACCCATGGTGTTTGGAACATGTTGTATAAAAGAAATGAGACAGATGGACCGGATAATTAAAGGGAGGAATATTTACTTTTTATGGTAATATAAAGATAAAATGTGGCACTTTTGGTGCACTACCTCTTCTTATTCTTTTTATTGTTGTTTCCCATCATTTACATGGCAACTGTCAGCCCTCATTGCCCTAAAGGGTGTATCACATAGCATGCATATTAGACAATATAAAAATCAGAGGTTTTCTGGCCATCACTCTGACAGTCAACTTAGATTCAACTGTTTCAGCTAGCCCACATGAAGAATGTCTCTTAGCCTCCATTCATTCTGTTCTGTACTGAACAACAAATAAGATTAGGTCAGGGTAGAAATTCAGCTAGCTGACCTAGGCACTATTCAAGGTAAAAAGATAAAAGAAAAAGAAGAAATGAAAAAAAAAGAGAAATCCATTCCCTTTCTTACTTGAGCTCCTCATTTTTAAGGATTGTAGACATGTTAAACTCTAATATCATTCATTTGAATTTCAATATTTTTATGGGTCCCAAAGAGGAGTAAATTATTTTTTATGTTAAATAGAAGTGGTTATTGCTTGGGGATAGGCCTAGCCTTTTTTGCCCTATGTAAATTTATGACCTCTGATCATTTTACTAATGAGTGAGAGCAGAGTTGGAGATAAATGGTTCCAAGAGATTAGAGCAGCTGGAGAGCTTGCTTATCTGATAAGTAAACAAAACAAACAAACAGGTGACTCAGACTTTATCTAGGTTCAAAAAACATTTCAAAAGCACAAATTGCTCACAATCACTAAAACTATGAATTCACCAAGGGCATTTGCTTTTACTTTTACTTGGGGTTTGCTTTCAACACACTAGAACAAAACCCAAAACAAAACATTTTGATGAGACTTTTTTTTTCTTTTATTTAAAATAGACTTTTTTCTCACATTCTGTATCCTCATTATGGTTTCTTGCCCTTATACTTCTCCCAGTTCCTCCAGACCTTACCTCTCACCCCAATCCATGGCCTTTCTGTCGCTCATTGGAAAACCAACAGGCTTCTAAGGGATAATAATAGAATACATAGTATGATATATATAATAAATAATATGTATATATATGTATATGCAAAGGAATTTTAGAGTAAAAGGAGAGAGAACATATATATATATATGTATATATATATATATATATATACATATAATAAAAATGAAATACTAGGTGCAAAACAAAAATACCCAAAAAACCTGGGCTATAACATTATGGTATTATGGGATAAGAAGCCTCCAAAGATGCCACTAGGTTTGATTTCTGTTAACCATCCACTGGTGGGCAGGCAGCCTACCCCTAGACTCTCTTGGAGAAAACGAAATTTTTATTTGAAAGGGGTTATCCATTGGAGTTAGCTTATGGCTTAGTAACGGAAGAATGCGTCCTCTTATCTTTCAGCTCTAGGTCCCCACCTGGTGCAGACCTACAAAAGTGTCATGCACACGGCCTTAGTCTCTGTGAGGCCACAATGTGAATCATTTATATGTGCATCAATTTTGATAACTTAGAGGATCTTATTTCCTTTGTGGTTTCTATCCCCTCTGGCTGTTACACTCTTTCTACCTCTTCTTCCCCAGGGTTCCCTGAGCCCCAGGGGGAAGATTTTGATGGAGACATTCTGTTTAGGACTAAGTGTTTCAAGGTCTCATACTCGGTGCTTCTTCTCTATTTCTGTATTTGTTCCCAACTGCTGCAGGAGCAATCTTCTCTGAGGATGCCTGAGCAAAGCACTTGTAGCAAGTCTTTCTCTGGCCCACCTGCCAGCTCCCAAATAACCACATGGAGACTTATTATTAATCATGAAAGCTTAGCCAATAGCTTTAGGCTTGTTTCTAACTAGCTCTTGTAACTTATATTAACCTTTTTCTATTAATTTACTTTCTGCCTTGTGGCTTTGTTACCTCATCTCCATAGTGCCCATCCTGCTTTCTCTGCATTCCTGGTGTCTCTGTCTTCTTCTCCCCACCATCCTCTCTGCCCCCAAATCCTGCCTAGCTCTTGACCACTTAGCTTTTTATTAAATCAATCCGAGTGACGTATATTCACAGTGTACAAAAAGATTATTCCACAATAGGCACTGATCTGTGAGTATAGCAGAATATCATTTGGAGTCATTTAAATGCTTAGTCCCTTTAGAAGAACTGTAGTATTTAGTTTTATCCTAGGTCCCTGGGCTATTTCTTCTCAGGTTCTAAGTTATTCAAGCAGTGTAGGGTATCTGTTAGTGACTATCCCAAGGTTTGTGCCACTATTGCCCTGGAATATCTTGCAAGCAGGATACAATTTTATATAACAGGGTTTGTAGCTGGGTTGGTGTTTGCATTTCTCCTTTGGTAGCACGCTGAGTCCCTTTCTGTAGCAAAGATACTAGCATGTTGGGGTGGTGGCTCTGTGTGGGCACCAGCTTGACTTCTCGATGTTTAATGAATTGTGCAAGTGTTGACTTTAGCAATGGAGCCTTGCCATCAGTTTGTGGAGAGCAGCCTACAGTCTTGGCAACAGACTGGCCTGTTTGGGGCTTCTAATGGGAACCCTTTGGTCAACAATTCAATTAGATCTAACCCAGTTCTGGGACTGGAAGCTTCATGTGGGGACAAGAGATGGACAGTTAGGGCTCTTTCTCCCCTATTCTTAGGTGATTTCATTTACATCACCTTCACATATGTATATATTTTAGGAAACTTCTTCTGTTTAAGTTTTCCACACTGCCCCTCAAATGGCCCTTAATTTTGCCTGTCACTCCCTGTATTCGTTCCTCCTCCCCCTCTTCTTGTACCCTCCCCACTTCATCATCCTGTTCTAAACTCCCCCCATCCACCCATGGTTATCTATTCTATTTCCCTTTCTAACCAATATTTGTCTGTTCCCTCTTGTACCTCACTTTATACCTTACCTCTGTGGTTCTAAAGATTGTAGCATGGTTATCATAGATTTAACATCTAATAGCCACACGTAAGTGAATACACACTGTATTTATCTTTTGCGGTTACACTACTCAGAATGTATTTTCTGGTTTCATCTATATACCTACATTTTTATTATGTCATTCTTTTTAATGTCTATGTAATATTCCATTGTGTAAATGTACCACATTTTCTTTATCCATTTATTTTCTTAAGGGACATCTATGTTGTTTCCAATTTCTGGCAATTATTAATAAAGCACCAGTTGACATTGTTGAGCAAATGCCTGGGGATGGATGAAGTGTCCTTTTGGTGTATGCCCCAGAGTGGTATAGCTCTTAGGGTAGACCAATTCTCATCTTCCTGAGGAACCACCACACTGATTTACACATTGCCTACAAAAGTGTGCAGTGCCACCAACAAGGAATGAGTATTCCCTTTGTTCCACATCCTTACTAGCATGAGCTGTCATTTGTTTTATTGATCTTAGCCATCCTGAGTAGTGTAAAATAGAATCTCAGTTAATTTTGATTTGCATTTCCCTGATTACTAATGATGGTAGACAGCTCCTTAAGAGTTTCTCCGTCATTTGAATTTCCCTTTGAGAATTTCCCCCTGTTTAGAGCTGTACCCCATTTTAAATGATTTATTTATTTATTTTCTTTATATCTAGTTGCTTTTTTTTTTACTTCTTTAGATATATTTGTGTATTAGCTCTCTATCAGATATATACTTGGTAAAAATCTTTTCCCATTCTGTAGGCTCCTGATTTGTCTGAATGATGTTGACCTTTACCTTGTAGAAGCTTTTCAATGTCATGAAGACCCATTATTAATTGTGCTAACAGTGTTCTATTCAGAAAGTCTTTTCTTGTGCCAATGAGTTCAAAACTATACCCCACATTTTATCAGATTTAGTGTATCTGGTTTTATTTTGAATCTTTGACTCATTTGTAATGGAGTTTTGTGCAGGGCCATATTTATGGATCTTTTTGAATTTTACTACTACATACATACTTCCAGTTTGACCACCACCATTTGTCAGTTTGTAGAAAGCAACACTTTGTCTTAGCAAGAGTCTGAGTAGTTTGAGGATTTCCATGGAACCCTGGGGGAAGTTTTAATGTAAATGACCTCCATAATCTCGTGAGGAGTGTCACTATTATAAGGTGTGGCTTTTTTGGAGTGGGTATAACCTTGTTGGAGGAAGTATACCACTTTGGGGTTGGCCTCTGAGGTTTCTATTCTCAGGCTACTGCCCAATGTCTCAGTTGACTTCCTGTTGCCTGCAAGATGTAAGACTCTCAGCTCATCTACTTCACAAGCACCATGTCTGCCTACATGATACCATGTCCCCACTGCATGATGATAAAGGACTAAACCTTTGAACTGTAAGTTGGTCACTCTAATTAAATATTTTTCCATTATAAGAGTTGCCATGGTCATGGTGTCTCCTCACAGCAATAAAAACCCTAACTAAGACAGTCCCATTGGCCAACAACTCATCTGAATGCAATCCAGCTCTGCCACTGGAAGCCTCGTTTGGTGACAAGAGATGGCCAGTTGGGACCCGATGTCTCTGATAATTAGGAGGCCTCACTTGGATCACTTTAATACATTTTAGGGAGTTTCCCTTGCACTGTTTCAATACCCTCCTTCAAATGCTATCCTCCATTCCTCGTTTCCAGAAATCTGTCCCTTCATTCCCTCCCTAAAGTCCATCTCCCTTCTTCCCCACATCTGATATTCTTATTCACATGTCCACCCACCCCCTCTCTCTCTATAAAGTCTGTTATATTTCCTGTCCCCAGGGAAATACATGTTTCCTGTTAGTCCCTTCCCCTTTACCTAATCATTCTGATTTACAGATTGTAGGTTAGTTATCATTTATTTACTGGATAATATCCAGATATAAGCAAATATATACCATATATATCTTTCTAGGTCTGGGCTACCTCATTGAGGATGATTTGTTTTCTAGTTCCATCCCTTTGCTTGCAAATTTCATGATGTCATTTTTTAAACAGCTAAGTAATAAACCATTGTGTAAATATACCACATTTTTTTTATCCATTTTTCTGTTGAGGAACATCTAGGTTTGTTTTGGCTTTCTGACTATTATGAATAGAGCAGCAATGGACATGGTTGAGCAAGTGTCTCCTTTTTAGGATGAAGTACCCTTTGGATATATGCCTAAGAGTGGTATAGGTAGATCTTGAAGTAGATTGATTCCCAACTTTTTGAGGATTGCTGTATTGATTTCCATGGTGGCTGTACAATAGCAATCGAAAAGCGTTCTCCTTATCCACATCCTTGTTACTGATCTTAGCCATTCTGATAGGGGTAAAATGGAATCTCAAAGTAGTTTTGATTTGCCCTTCCCTAATAACTAAGGATGTTAAACAGTTCTATAAGTGATTCTCAGCCATTTGTTTCCTCTGTTGTGAGTATTTAGTTTACATCCATATCCCAGTTTTTGATTGGATTATTTGTTTTTTTTTGGTATCATTTTTATCTCTTTATTGATTTTGCTATTACCCATTTATCAGATGTGGAGTTGGTAAGAATTTTATCCCATTCTATAGGTTGTTGCTTCATGAGAATGAAGGTGTTCTTTGCCTTAGAGAAGCTTTCAGTTTCATGAGGTCCCATTTATCAGTTATTGATCTTAGTGCTTGTGCTAATGGTGTTATTCTGTTCAGATCTTCTCCAGTGTGAATACATATAAGCCCATTCCCGACTTTCTCTTCTACCAGATTCAGTGTATCTTATTTTGTGTTGAGGTCTTTAATCCATCTAGTGTTGAGTTTTGTGCAGGGTGATAAGTATGAATCTATTAGCATTCCTCTACATGCAGAAATCCAGTTTGAATAGTATCATTTGTTGAAGATGCTATCTTTTTTTTTCCAGTGTGTATTATTTATTTCTTTATAAAAAATATCACGTGTCCATATTGTGTGAGGTTATGTCTGAGCATTCAATTTGATTCTATTAATTAATGTCTGTTTTCATAGCAATACCATGATGTGATTATTAGAACTGTATAGCTTAATTTGAGATCAAGAATGCTAAGACCTCCCACAGTTTTTCTATTATTTAGGACTGTTTAGCTCTCCTAGGTTGTTTAGGTTTTCATATGGAGTTGAGAATTGTCCTTTCAAGATTTTTGAAGAATTATATTGGAATTTTCATGGAGATTGCATTCAATCTGTAGATTATTTTCAGTAGGATGGCTATTTTTACTATGTTAATCCTTCTGATCCACAAGTATGGGAGATCTTTCCTTTGTTGTTGTTGTTGTTGTTGTTTTTTGAGACAGGGTTTCTCTGTGTAGTTTTGGTGTCTATTCTGGATCTCGCTCTGTAGACCAGGCTGGCCTCGAACTCACAGAGATCCACCTGGCTCTACCTCCAGAGTGCTGAGATTAAAGGCATGTGCCACCACTGCCCCAGGGAGATCTTTTTAATCTCCTGATATCTTTTTCAATTTCTTTGGCAACTTGAAGTTTTTATAATACAAGTTTTTCCCCCCTGTTTGGTTCGATTTATCCCAAGACACTTTATTTTATTTGATGTTATTGTGAAAGATTTTTTATAATTTACAGTTTTCTGAACTTACTTTGGTTCATGTCCTTAGTTCCATTTTACAGTGTGTACTTGTATTCCAATAGTATATGTAAGATGGAAGAATAATTGTAACAGAATGAAATAGAATCTACTTCATTTTAGTCATCCTATGGAGTTATTGCATTCTCTGCTTTCTAAACCTTAATGTGAAGAATAATCCAAATTTGGGATAATGAAATTTTCCATTTTATGCTTCTATAATTAATGGTAATGGCTTGCACAATTGTATCATGCACAATTACATTGTTTTATACATTAATATTTGTATTATTGGGTTTTGTTTTATTATTTTACATATTCAGATCTATAATGTAAAGTACATTATAATTTTCTAGTCAATATTATTTATTTACTTTGTGATTATTATTAACAGTAATTTCAACTTATGGCAGAGAAGTTTAAAAACCAAGTATCTACTCTGAATAGCCAGCATATTTGATATGCCAGTGATCACTTTAGAATGCAAACATAGGTGATATAAGTTCAGAGGCTTTGGGCATGTTCAGCAACAGCACAAATCTTCTTGATACTGTCTCGGGGGTCTCTGTTTTCTCACTCCTCAAATGGGAGTATTGTAATCCACCATGTAAGTATTATCACTAAAATGCAACTATGGTAGAACAAAACTTAAAATAGGAAGTTGTTGGATACTCCACGCTATCGTGTCACTAAAGTATCTGTGTGCATGTCTTTCCAAGCCAATTATTATTGTAGATTCAAAATTTAACAGCTGGGTATGATTGATGAATACTTTTTCCCTTTAGTATTATGTATAACACATAACACTGTAAATATTAGCAATAGGAAAAAAAACAAAACCTTCCCAAGTCACTATTGAGCTATGATTCAAGTAAGTTGTGTCTTTAGTAATATGGTCCTACTATCAAGTTTTACAGAGTAACCCAAAGCATTGCATGACAATAACCTATTATGTCTGGGAATTGAGAAGATCTCACTGACCAACAAGGCCAAAAGAAGTAACTCATTTATGTCACTAGACATTTTATTAGCCTTTGGTTTCTAGTAGGGATATTACTGTCTGATGAAGGATAACTCCACTTCAATTATTTTTATGTATGTCTGTTTTGCATGTATATGTGTGTATTTGGTTTTGTGTATATGTGTATGTGTGTGTGTATGTGTGTCAGGAAGCTTCTATAGTGATAGAATTGGTTATGCCTCTTTGAAAGGTAATTTTTAACCCTTAGACAATGCCCAAAATAATGTTACAATAATTATGGAAACAGGATTTAAAGTCAGGATATTAATATGCTGGATATCTATTGTTTCTAAGAATGAACAAAGATAGATAAAAATAAGATCACTTACTGTATGATATTTTTATTAGTTATGATTTTTAGAATATCACACACAGGCCTGATGTAGCCCTTTTCTAACATAATGCTCAAAGATTTTAGGATCATTATTTTCTTTTATAATAATATATTATGTGAAATAAATGCTAAGAATATCATTTACATGTGGTTTATTTGACTAGTGATTGATTACTAGTAATTGTGAGGTTACCATTAAAATATACAGAATAACTAACTGCTTAGAAATTAAAATAACTTATTAGTTCTGAATAGTTATTATTGAAAAATCATCTAAAGAACAAAATTTCTTATTAAACAACCAATAAAATTAAGTGGAAATACAGAATTCAAAAACAATGAAAAATTCCCTAATGATAATTTGAACCAAAATTGGATGTAGTGGTAGTATATTTTTCATTCATCTTGGTCTCTTCTGAGAATCCTAACCAGCACTGCAGGAAGAAGAATTTTTCACCTCTCCTTGTGGAACATGTCCATATACCTGCATGTTGCGGTAGCGCCCGTGCTACCACCACCCATTCACCATGTCCGAGCGAGGGGCTGTGGATTAAAAAATAGAGACAAGAAGCAGCAGGTCATTTGCCCCAGCAGAATGCCGAATACCGTTTATTGAAGGAGGGAGGAAACCTTAAATACAGGCTTACAGCACAATGGGAGAACGGCGGAGGGCAGAAGTTTGCTACCAATGTTCTTGCATCTAAGCTGTTTATACCAAATGCAGGATACACGAACCTCCGGTGAACGTTCACGAAGAAGCAAACAGGCAGGGAATTGGCATAGGGAGGACAT
This sequence comes from Peromyscus maniculatus bairdii, assembly GCF_049852395.1. Lineage (NCBI taxonomy): Eukaryota > Metazoa > Chordata > Mammalia > Rodentia > Cricetidae > Peromyscus > Peromyscus maniculatus. Next base: position 15,476,143 of record NC_134871.1, read on the forward strand.
CTTGTCAAGGTCGGCAAGCAAGGCAACAGTTACTCAAAATGGGGGGCTAAGGCCCTACACCTGTAACCTTAGTGTTTTCATCTATCAGGGTAGAACATATTTACAAACCTGCAATCTCATGGTTTAAGCCTGAGGGAGTGGGATTATTTGCGGCCAGCCCAGGTTAAGTGGTGAGACAGAGGCAACTCTGAGTGTATACGTTATTTTCTGTTGCTGTGGTAAAATGCCATGAGTAAAACAACTTAGGGGAAGAATGGTTCATTGCTCGAGGGGCTAGACCGTGATTTAGGGACATCACGGGAGCAAGATTTTAAAATGGTTGGTTACCCTGCATCCAGTATCAGGAAGCACACCCTGTACTCAACTGTCTATAGTGCCGCCAACGATAAGCAGTTAATCTAAGATAATCTTCCACAGACTTGCCAAGATGCCTGTCTCCAGATGGCAGTAGGCTCTACCTTGTTGACAGTTAAACAATAACTAGGACATGGGGTTTATCACAAAACCAAATCTAACAGAGACAACAAAAATTTAATTCCATTGTATTTGTTATTTTAACTGAAGCATATGGGGTTGTTTCCCATTTGATCCATACAATAGCAAGTACAGTACAACAACTATATGCTCCTAGCAAAGTCTTTAAAAGCCTATGATCATGTGAGGCCGTAAACTACTTTTAAACATTTATTTAAGCCTTAGTTTTGGGGGTGGAGACACGGCTCTGCACCTTACTGGTGACCTGATTTTGATTGCCACTACCCATGTAGTGGATGATAATCATCCTTAACTTCCAGTTGCAGGGGATCCTTTTCTGACAAGGCACACTTATACTGTATATAAACACAGGCAAAACATTCATAACATATAAAAATAAAATAAATATAAAAAGACTTACTTCAATCACCTTTTGTATCTATTGTAAGCAGAAATGAATTCACAAAGTTGCTTTGGCAACTATTATGATCACATTTTAAAATTTTCTTTTTCTACATGTGCTGTTGACTGGCTTTGAATTGTTAACTATTCTTCAATATAAGCTGTTAGGAATATAAGTGATGCTCTTTTTAGTTCCTTGTGCATTTTGATAAATAAAAAAGATTAATTTTCAGCCCTTTCCCCCCTGAAGACAATCCAAAACACATTTTTCACACAATCTTTTTAAAGCAAAGTACATTACATAGTCTATGAATAAAATTTTCTCATGTAAGTCAAAAGCTTTTTAATGGAATATGAGATATTTTCTTTGGAAGTATAGTTTGTTAGCTTATTTGGAGTGTTTAGAATGATCTACACTTCACAACTTTGGGCATGTCTAGACAACACAAAGTACTTCAAATGTAATACAAGGACCTTCAATTTGGTAGTAGAAAAAATGACACAAACCTGATGGAAATATGGCAGAATTATATATTAGTGGCGTCCCAGAAATGAATTAATTTAAATTAAGAAAGAGATTTCATTCTCAGACTGTGTACATGCATACTCCAATTTGTAAATACAACACTTCAGGATAAGCGCTTCACTTTCACCCTCTTCTCCACTTCAGTGGTTGATTTTGACATGCCTGTGAGTAGAAGGATGCTGAGATAATACGATTAAACTGTATTTTCTATGCAGGTGTCATAATTAAATTATTCATGTCTAGGGATTTTAACCTGCTTTCTTGTAGTGAAGTTCCAAATCCTACAGGGATTTGAATTCCTTACTACTCTAATTGGAGCTTAAAAATGCCTCTTCCTACAGATTCACTGTTGCAAATCACTTGGCTGTTCTGTGCTTGGCATTATCTGATTTGAAAACAAGGAAGTTAATGAGATGGTTGTGAAGTATTCCATACAGTTAACATGTCTGGCTAGTTTCATAAACTGCAATGATTTCAAAGAAAATTGAAATATGAATGTTTTAGTTAGGGTTACTGTAATGGGTAGCCATTCTGTTATGCCCAGATTGTGACCTCAAAGAGACCACCGAAGACCTTGGATGTCCAGAATGCAACAGCCAGGTTTATTCTGTCGATGCAAGTCTAGACAGGGAACTCATTCCTACACCCAATACAGTGAGGCAGGGAGCCCTTCAGGGGGCGGTTGGGGGTTTTGGGGGTTTTGCACAGGTGCAACTCAGATTGGTTTATTTTTATCTCTGTTCTCTTTTAATTGGGTGAGGGTATGTAACTTTTGAATTTACTGGTTGGTCGTTACAATTATCACTTTGGGGGCAGTCCAGCACAAGTCCCAGGCTTTGTCCTTGAGCCGCCATGGGGGCTGGCTGGCCTAGCATGCACTGACTGTGGGGGCTGGCTCAGTGGTCTAGACTCTGTCCTTGACTTGTGCCCATAACTCTAAGTTGGTGAGGGGTCCCAGACAGTAAACATCTGGCTGAACTTTGAGCAGTCAGAGTACGTGCAGAAAGGGAGATACTGCAAAAACTATGTCTTTTGTTCACGGCCCTCCCAGAGACTGCTTGCTCAGTCTCAGGAAACTGAAATTGAGGCCTGATCTCTGAGAGAAGGCTGAGCAGCCTGTTATGGCATCTGCTTGGTCCTTTCAATTCCAGCTTTGATCTGGAAGTTCCAACCCCCATTGAAGCTTCAGTAACTGTCACGCCTACAAGGTGGGGCAGAGAGAGGGCCCTGAAGACCTGTGATCCGGATGCGCAGGCTCTCTTGGTTCCTGGACCCTGGACGCTGGAGGTAGACTAAGCAGAGTTCTCCAGAGAACACCACCGGACTGCGCTATACCTTCCCCAGAACCTGTTACCTATCTTTTCACTTGTAAGTTACCCCACAAAATAAACCTCCCTTTTAACTACGTGGAGTGGCCTTAATAATTTCACCAATAGGTTACTGTTGCTGTCATGAAACACCATGACCAGAAGCAACTTGGGGAAGAAAGGATTTATTTGGCATACATAATAGTTGAAGATGTCAGGGTAGGAACTCAAACAGGGCAGGAACATGGAGGCAGGAGCTGATGCAGAGGCCATGTGGGGGTGCTGCTTACTGCCTTCCTCCCATGGTTTTCTCAGTCTGCTTTCTTGTAGAACCCAGGACTACCAGCCTAGTGTGATACCACCCTTAATGGGCTCGGCCCTTCCCAATCAATGGCATTTTCTTAACTGAAGTTTTCTTTTCTCTGATGACCCATGCTTGTATAATGAAGACAAAAACAAACAAAACAAAATAAAAAAACAGCATAGAGTTAATCTATATCTATCTATCTATCTATCTATCTATCTATCTATCTATCTATCTATATCTATATCTATCTATCTATATCTATATCTATCTATCTATCTATATCTATATATATATTTTAAACTCTTTCTATGTGAACATATGCTTCATAATATCAACAGTTTCTTGGTAAGTATTTTTTTAACACCACTCATCTACTCATTAGTTTTGCATGGTTTGTTATGATATCTGAATCAAGGATCCTCATATTGCTAACTAATATGATGACAAATTTGTAAAACCTAGTTCATTGTTAATGTAAAACTAAAGTTTGAAATTTAAATTATATTACTTCATTACTTCATTGAAAGCTTGACATATTTTAGTATAAAGTATCTATTAACTTTTTTTTTGTTTTTTTTGTTTTTTGTTTTTTTTTTTGAGACAGAGTTTCTCTGTGTAGTGTTGGTGCCTGTCCTGGATCTCACTCAGGGAATCTTATGGCCTACACACACACACACACACACACACACACACACACACACACACACAGAGAGAGAGAGAGAGAGAGAGAGACAAACACAAACACACATTTTACAATCAGTTGATTTTGCTATTCAAACACAAATTTCCTCAAAGAAAAGTTTTTGAGGAAAATAAAACAATGAATAAGGCAATTTATTCCAGCAGTACAAATTAATGTGTTCTTTCAGCATTGCATATTCTGTGGATCCATCTCTACAGAACTCCACTTTCACATTCACAAGTAATTTTTTTTTCTGAAATGAGACCAAGAAGTGATAATATTACATGATTGGGGAAGTCAAAAGGCAGACAAATGACACATGAGCTGTGAAAGAGTATATAGAACTAAATGATTTTCTTCCTCTATTCTGTCTTTTCTTGTTTGTTTGTTTGTTTTTGCAGATCAGTTCATAAAAATGTAGTTGATAGTGGATATGTAAAACCCTCACTTAAATGCCACAACTTCATAAGGGCCATTCTATCTGCACAGAAGTCCACAGGGATGTAGAATTTCTCACTTTCTTTCAGTAGTAAATTTTCACTTTAACTGGGCATTTCACATGAACTCTGGTTTCAGAATGTAAATGTCAAAACATGGTAGAATTGTATCTGTAATAAGACTAAAGTTGTTTCAAATTATTTTGTTTCTTAACATCTGTAAGCCCAAGTTTAACAGTTCCTAATGATGGTTTTTATTTTTAAGCAGAGAAGAACCCTTTTTAAAATACTGTCCTCTGATGCCTCCCCCATCTATTTTCCTAAATAGTTCTGAATTCTGCCAAATAAAGAGTCTTCTGGTACTGAAACTGAGAATTGAGAGGTTTAGCACCCTTGGCCTGTGATGAAGTTGTGGAATGTGTAGAAAGCATCCAGCAGAGCCAAGTGAAAAGATTCAGCCAATGCAAGTGTTTGAATCTAGCTTTAATGATGAACTCTGTCACAGTCCTTGTACACAACAAAAAAACAGACCTTCTGTAATTGAGATGGACTTAATGGGCCCAGTAATTATATTTATACTCTACCCCTCTTGCCTACAGAAGTATCCTTGAGACAGAATCCATCACTAATAGCTGACTTATTAATTTATTTTTGTTTTTTTCATCTTTGCAATGATAATTTATTTGAGATTGTGAGGAATCATCACCAGAAAGAACCATTTCAACAATTAGTAATTCTTTGTTGTATACTCAGAGAGCAGTTGTAAATTGCTAGTTCAAATCATCATGGATTCAACTCATCTGTAGCCATAATGAACATAGTTGCAAACTGAATAGATAACATTACCCATTTATTACTAATTTCTTAGAAGTCCAATAAACATTATTTATATGAAGGATTACATCAACAACACAAAATGATGCTATTTAAATTTCTAATGTACTTAGTAACTTCAAAATGGTTTTGAACAATTCATGTCTTACTTTTCACATAAAAAAACAACCTCAGAAACCATGTATGCATATACATATGTTGCATATATGTATTACATTATCTCCACTATGCTATTGGAAGAAATAGAGGAATAGAGGGGTGGAAATTTTCTAAATTAATTCTTAGCAAAGGTGTGGTAGTGGTACATTTGTCCAGTTGACTTTATCCTATTTTAGTAATTTACCTACCGAAGATCCTATAAATATATGGCCCTAAAACTTAAAGGGGTGGGGCTTGCAACATGGTTTAGCAGCTAAAGAAAATTGTCATAAAGCCTGATGACCTGAATATGATCCCTATGATCTATATGGTAGAAGGAGAGAACCAACCCTACAGGCTGTGGTGATATATTGTATCCCCCAATATATTGTGCATCCTAATAAACTTATCTGTGGTCAGAGGACAGAACAGCCACTAGATAGACATAGAGGCCAGAAAATGGTGGCACACACACCTTTAATCCTAGCATTCTGGAGGCAGAGATCCATCTGGATCTCTGTGAGTTCAAAACCACACTGGAAACAGCCAGGCATGGTGACACATGCCTTTAATCCCAGGAAGTGATGACAGGAAGCAGAAAGGTATATAAGGTATGAGGACCAGGAACTAGAGCCTGGTTAAGCTTTTAGGCTTTTAACAGCAGTTCAGCTGAGATCCATTCAGAGGCTCCAAGTTTGAGGAAACAAGACCAGCTGAGGAACTGGTAAGGTGAGGTTGCTCATACTGCTTCTCTGGTCTTTCAGTGTTCACCCCAATACCTGGCCCTGAGTTCTTTATTAATGAGACTTTAAGATTCATGTTACAACAGGCTATCCTTGGACACACACACACACACACACTTACACGCACACGCACATACATACCATACATACACACTAAATTGTAGCTGGAAGTTTTTCTGTTTCCGCCAGGTCCTGCAGCTGCTCAGACAAGTAAAGCTGCTTAGAGGCTTATACTAATTAAAACTGCTCAGCCATTAGCTCAAGCTTACTACTGACGAGCTCTTACACTTAAACTCAGCCCATTTTTGTTAATCTGTATGTTGCTAAGTGTTCCGTGGCTTTACCTGTGTGCCATTACATGCTGCTCCCTAGACGGCAGGCTGGCGTCTCCTGACTCAGCCTTCCTCTTCCCAGAATTATCCTTGTCTTTTTATCCCATCTATACTTCCTACCTGGCTACTGACCAATCAGTGTTTTATTAAACCAGTGTACAAAAGTATTATCTCACAGCACTAAATAAGTAAACATAATCTGAAACAATTATAAATAGGTGGTTCAGGTATTTTACAATGCAATTACATTTACTGTCGTTAGTCAACTGAAATGTATGCATTGGCTCCATATTAGATCAAATTATCTGGACAAATGAGTTTTTTTTTTTTCAAATAAAGTAGGGTAAGTGGGAATAAAACATGACTATTAGATAAATAAGTTAATTGTACATTTTATCAAATGTGGTCAATGCAGCATGGTTGGCTGCTTAATTATTTCCTGCTGGTTAGCAATAAATACTGAAGAACTAACTTATGGAGACAGATATGACGTTTAGCTGCTTTAAGTTACACTCATTTTTATTACAAAAGGGATAAGGATAAACAAATAAAACAAGATGTAAATATCTAATGTTACAGGAGAGTAAGGAGTTCATGGGTGTTCAATTCAGGATTTTTTTCCTTTGGTTGACTTATAGTTGAAAATGGTAATAATAAAAAATACCCTAGCAATTTAAGTTATCATCATTATGAGATTATTTTTCTGACCTATATCTATATACCAACCTGGAATTTGAAAGGCATATTTTGGCAAAATGTAGGGAAAAAATAAAAAATGATTACAGAAAAAAAAACCTTACCTGAACTATAAAGGAGTTAAAAGTAAAAATGGTTCAAACTGTAATTTTTCAAATTTTTTATCTTCCTTGTTTTAATTTTAAAGCATATAATAAAATTGCACCTTATTGAATATTTTTTATTTTCTTATGATTTTAAAGACCAAATTTATCCTCAACTGTTGGGGGAGATGTTACAACTATAAATTAAAGATAAAGTATTTGTTTGCAGTTCAACTGACATGCAGTCTTGGAAGAATCAAAGAAATCTGAAGTACATTAGGTGGAGATTTTAGTAGCAATGGTTATATGTTCAGAATATGTCAGCTAGAGAGTTCTTGAATTTTGTTAGATAGCAAATGGTTATGGTACAAAATAAAAGCCTGCTCCAGAGAAACCTAAAAGTCGACAATGAATTTAGACATTACACCTAGTTTGTAGATTCATTAATATGTCACAGAAGAAATTGCTAACAGGAGGATATAGTACCCTAATTATTGTGGCGAGTTCTGAGCAGACCCAAATTCTTGGAGCAGGTATCAGTGATAAGATAGTTAGGTGCTACTGGTCTAAATTTAAATTTTAAATATAATTTTAAGTAGAACCTTTCTTTTCCTTATTATTACAAATAGAAACCATATTAAGATATTCTTCTTTTGTTTGCTAATAAGCATGAATTTGTTATGCATTTGAGCTGCAGACCTGGCACTTTTAGAATTTTGCTGTATACAATATTGGCCTGAATATCTACAGTGATGCCAAGTTGCAGCAGGATATTTTAATAGACTCCAGATAATTAGCATCTGATATATCTGACTATCCGTCATGACAATGATGAATGGTTGCAAGCATCTCATCATGAATTAATAGTTCACATCTATTCTAGTATAATACAAGCAATGTGTTTCTGGAGTCTGAAATATAAGAATGTAACTTCTATTTAAACTTTACCACTCTCAGGTCTCATTTTAAACACGAAGAGCAGATTAACTTCATTTGTGCCCTGTTTTCAAAGTTCTTCCTTTTCTATGCTTTTGAGCAAGAGAAAGTGAAATAATAAACTCCTATTAATCGTTTTTAAAGTTGAAGTTTTATTCAAATGCATTGTAATGGTTTTTAAATGAGAAAAAAATTGTAAAATCTAGAGCTATCCAGAGGATCTCAAAATGCAACTGAGCTATTTTCACAGTGAGTAATTCAGAAGTTCAGGAAGCAGGGACTTCCATGCATGTTACTGATGTAAAAGAAGTCATTTTGTGTGCATACGGCTCAGCAAACTAGACTGGCAAGATCCGTGTAGCATAATAGTCTGAAATAATCATCAGACAAGCATACGAGGCAAATTTCATTTAAATCTAAGCAAATTTTTAATAATTTATGCCATCCAAAACAGTCCATCCCACACCAAATCAAGTGAGTTTCTAACTGTATCTTTGATTTGCCTCTAAAATTCGATCCTGGAAGTGTGGGCGCATGCACGTGTTAGCATCCTTTATATGTGAGTAAGTAAAGCTCGTGCTAAGCAAACAAAGTTGGCTTGGAAGTGTTTAAACAAAATGACAAACCAGCTGAGGGAGGTATAAAGTCATCAACAGAAACCCCAGATTTAATGGCCACGTAGATTTTATAAACAAAGTAACAGGTGTGTTGAAAATTAAGTGAAGACATATCTACCTGGACCCCTTTTCATAGGAATGTATTATTAGAATTTCGATGTGTTTACAGCAAAGCAAAGAAAAAAATAGAATACCCTCTCATCTTGTTTTTTTTTTTAAACTAAAATAGGAACCTGTAAAATTACCATTTCCCTCTTCCACTAAGAAGATAAAATAAAAAAATCAAATAGAGAAGCACATTGATATTTTGAAGTTAGAATACAAATTAATATTGGTTGAAATTGCTGGAAAACTTATCTAATCCTTTCATTCTTGTCATTTGTTCTAAACATGCTTGTTTAGAAAACTAAGCATGAGCCAGGCACATCAAACATCAACGGTATTGATCAGAAATTTCAGATTGAATTAGCAGCGAGTCCATTGGCAAGGATGAGTTATTAGTAATGACAGGCAATACATGTTAACATTTTCCAGACTCTGTACAGTATTCTGTGTGTATCAGTGTCTGCGATGCACCCTTTAGCTCTGTGCAGTGCAGATCATTTTATTAACACTGTTTTGCAGATGAGGAAAATAGAACACACAAAGAGGATGAACTTCCTTCCTCCCATTTGAGTCATCCATATGGATGCAACTAGAGGTTGATTCTGGAATATTCCCTAATCAATTTTTATGGAATGCCCAAGATGTTTCTGACCTTTGTCTTTTTTTTTTTTTTTTGGTATTTTTTGTTTGTTTGTTTTTGTGTTGTTTGTTTTTTTGTTTTTCGAGACACGGTTTCTCTGTGTAGTTTTGGTTCCTGTCCTGGATCTCCCTCTGTAGATCAAGCTGGCCTTGAACTCACAGAGATTCACCTGGCTCTGCCTCCTGAGTGCTAGGATTAAAGGCGTGCACCACCACTGCTCGGTTATTTCTGACCTTTGAACATATTATTCTTACATGTGCTCATCTATAAGTACTGATGTCTTCTGATTTCTTCTACTTTTTTCCTTTATCATGGGGAGTTGAACCCATGACTTTAGACTTGCTAATCAAGAGTTCTACCATTCAGTTACACTATAAGCCCAGTTGCGCAGATTTCTTTTTCATAGAACAAAATTTTGCCACTTTAATGTCTTTGCCCTGTAAATAATATATTATTATTCATCTGCCTCCTAGACTCGTTGGTTCCCAGAGAGGCTACTATTCTGCTCCTGCCCAGCAAATTATCAAAAAATAGTTTATAAGCCTAGACTTTCCAGTGTCTCAGACATTTTAATCACTCCCCATTTTCTATGGAAGTAGAAAGGCTTCCCTTAATGATGCCTCAGCCAGATCATGTGTTTTCTTTCCTTTTTAATTCCACCCCCCTTTTGTACTACTGTACTACTATGCTGCTCAGAAGTACTTCCTTCCGAAAAGAAAAAGACAGTAAGTAGTGGTGAAACCCTTCTCCTTTTGCATAAATTCAATTTTCATGTTTAACTCAGTAACTAAGGTTCTGATCACTGAAAATAGTAATCATGTCCATATTTATTTCATTAGCCTCGTTTAAGGCTAATTAATTTCTAAATCAGTGAGTCTCTCTACATGTTGCTGGTTATTTTGATGGCAAAAGAAAAAGAAAAAGAAAAAACAAAAACAAAAACAAACCAGGATCTGAATTCGGAAAATTTCTGCTTAGACAGTGTTGGGAAAAATTATTTATTCCCTTAAAGAGCAGGGTCTGTTTAGATGGCATGGTAGGTGAGGCCAACTGCTGCCAAGCCTAATGAACTCAGTGCCATCCCTATCCCTGTGACCTACGTGGAGGATGAGAGTACCAACTCCTGCAAGTTGACTTATGACTTCCATCAATGTGCCAACACACAGACACACACAGACACACACACACACACACACACACACACACACACACACCCCAAATATATAAGAACAGAAATGCAAATTATGCAAGATTATCAACGTATCTGTAAAAATCATGACAATGGAATTTTGCAATTGGGCTTAGAAATAAAGCTTAACTTCAAATACAAGAAAGTATGGTGCCCCGGCCAGAACGGTCTTCAACCCGGACCTAAAGGGAGGGCCAGCAAATGAGAGGGACAAGAGACACAAAGAATGAGAGCAAGACAGAACGTCTGATCAAGCTCCAAAATTTTATTTTTCTTTCAAGGCATATATAGGTAGGCAAAGGGGGTTGAGAGCAGGAAGGGACTTAATTATGGGGGTTGCAAGCAGGAAGGGACTTAACTATGGGGGTTGCAAGCAGGAAGGGACTTAATTATGGCTGTTCGGCCAGCAGGAAATGTTGCTCTGGGAGTTATCTATCTACCCTTTTCTAACTACCTAATTGCCTAACTGCAGCTCATTCACCTGATATCTGAGAAGAGGCTCTGGTATCTGTGGGAAGAGGTTCTGGTGCTATGGAGACTTAAGCAAGGCCTAGACTAAGAAAAGAGGAGAGAAGCCCAAATATGGCAGCATGTGTGTCCAGGGTCACTTAGGCTTATGGCTCCCGTCAGTATGGGATCCAACAGCCAAGTAATTTAATGAGAATTGAAAGAAAAACACTTAAATGAAAAACACAGGAAGTTATTAAATGGCCTGACTAAACCAATTTGAAATTGTTACTGAGGAAACTAAGATCAATAAATATTACTGAAGAGACAGGAGGATGGAGATGATGATCAGATTGAGGGCAGGACAGGCTAAACCAACTTGATAGATTTGTGTTGATTGGACAATGCAAGGACAGACACAGAAGTAAGATCAACCTCTCAGTAGAGGATTCAATGGAGCTTGATTAAAGTTTGCCAATGAATATGTTGTTTGCCAGCAATAATGGCGCATCTTAGTAATATTGCAAAACAGAACTGAATGGACAGACAAGGTTTAAATTTTTCTTTTTCCTTGTTTTCTTTTTCTTTTTGTTCTAAGCAAATGCACGTTCCCGTGGACAGTAACCCGTTTCAGTGTGTTACAGATGTATAGCACTTCAGTGTATAGCACTGAGCTATACATTGCAGGTAGCTCAGTGATGTTTGCAGGGTGATGATTGCTCTGTCCTGCTTAGTGTGTTGCATATGTATAACACTTCAATGTATGGCACTGAGCTACTGCAGGTGGCTCAGTGATGTTTGCAGGGTGATGATTGCTCTGTCCTGAAATTCTGCATTTAGCTATGCTAATTTCTTTCTGTCAATCCAAGCACTATGACAGCATCTATCAATTTGCGTTTAAAATGCTTTAATTAAACAGAATGGGCTAAGTCTCTGAAGTTCAATGAGTCTGGCTAAGAAAAATGCATTTGACCAGTTTGGGGTTGCCGAGAAAACAACTATTCCTCATCTTGGATGATTTTCATGACAAATTAAGTGTTGCTTTAGTAATGAAGAAGTTGGGATGTCAGATATATAGGATGTTTCTGCACTGTCTACATTTGCTGCTCATGGACGAGCCTGTGAACCAGATCATATTCAAGTTGTGGGGAGCATTCTGCCAATAGCATCTGGTCCCTACCCTTGCATGGAGTCCAAGTGCTTTAACCACTATTTAGAGGAACTTTAAAAAAAATCTACATAATAGTTATGTTTAAAAGCCCCCTGGGAGTCACTCCACCCCTCCTATACTCCCTATGAAAGGTTTTTGGGGGACTCACTTTGAAGATTGGGTTTAAAGGACTAAGCATCAATCTGCAGGGGAAGATGTGGCCTTCCTCTGCTGGTGTTGCTTGCTTTGTAATTAATTTGATCAGTGAATCTATTACCATTTCATAAGCAGAACAAAGGCCTGCTGCAATTTCAACAAACAAATAGAGTTAATGGGGCTCAAGGGCAGAGATCTTGTCTGTTTTGGTGACCCTTTCAACTCTCGCATTTAACTCCCTTCTTATATATCATAGAATGAAATTAACTAAGTCTGACTATACTCATGTTTATTCTGTAATAAAATGTGTGGAAAATAAGAGCTTCAAAAATAGTTTTAAAAAGATGTTCTCTGTGGGCACATTTTATGTATTTAATCTTCATCTTACTAGGCTTTCTGTCCTCCCCTTTTCTGGTTTGTTGAAGTACTGGTGACATTAGTAAAAATACATTTCTAATGAAGGAGTTACAGTGTTACCATTAACATCTGTTATTTTTTTAATTGGAAGAAAATTCCATAAAATCCTGTTTCTTTTAAGAAGTTGCTTGATGTTGGTAGCCTTCTTTTGCACTGTGAGGTAAAGATCTTCCTGTCTCTAGAGGGTGAAAAACAAGTTGGCTGCTGAGTTCCAGCTATTTTATTTCTGCTTATAAACCAAGAGACACCATAGAGCTTACTAATTAACCCAGAGTGTAGAGAAAAATTGGAGTTCTAGAGAGAAAAAATATGATCCAGGCAATAGGCTGGGCCATCAGTACACAGATCAGCTGTTAAAGGTTTATTTTTAAAGAGAGAGTTTCTATGATTCTCAGAAATATAAAATATTAAATATTAAAATTTTCATTTAAATCTCAAATAATGAAGAATACAGTAAAAAGTTAATGGTGGTTCAAAGTAGAATCAATATAATGGAAATACAGATGATTGATAAGTTAATTTAAATATAGGGAGATAGATACATGGATAGATAAAATGAACTTAAGCAGAGAAGCAAATCATGTCTATTTAGAAGACAATGATGGTCTCATTATACCTTAGCTAAGCACTGGTGACCCAGGTGTACAAGACAGCTTGCTCACCCAAAACGATATCCAAGAAATGTAGTGTTCTGTGTTCATATATCAACTGGGTTTTCTCTAAATTAGTTTCAATCAATCAAGGCCTGCCTTTGTCTATTCCAAAGGTTTTAGAAGCAAAGGCCAACAGTTTGTTGTCTCCATGTGTGAATGCTAAGTGAATCGAGATATGTATGCATGAAATGAGGTCACAAACCTTAGGATAGCCATTTAATTCTCAAAATGCTATCTTGTGGGTACATGGTGCACTCATTAGAATCATAAGCTGACAGCATGTCATGGTCACTGCAGTAGCATTTCACAAGAGTTGGCCTGAGGAACTCGTTGGGTCCTCTTCTAGGCTAAGCATTGGCTGTCGATTGATGCTGGGGGATGCTTCTCTTCAATTATGTAGCCACTTGTGACGCCACCCTGTTTCAGTGGATTATCATACCCATGCTCTCATGGATGTCCTTGGTTAAATTCAATGGGTCACACAACAGAAAAAGTCATGAACAGAGGTAAAGGGCCCAACAGGGAAAGGAATGGTGTTCACAGAGTCAGGAGTAACCAGAATGACCATATATGTACATGATATTGTCAAAGAATAAATGTAATAAAAACATCTGGCTGAGGATGAGGTGTGTGGTTCCAAGCTGTGGTATTAGTTAACTGAATAAGTATTCTAACAGTGTCTGTGAAATCAGGTTTGGGCAAGTGTCAATGATTTGGGGGACTACAAATGCTACATTAAACACATCTTTTATCATGCTATCTCTGAAATAGTGATTCAATATCTTCTTCAGGTAACTTTATACACAACAATTTTAATTTAAATTTACGATTGTCTACATTAATGCAAAATTAGAGTTTTGTTAAGAAGTAGCTTGCTTGTTGTCCCCATAATGCATCCCAACTACTTTTCTCTCAACTATCTGATTTTCCCTCAGAATTACAGAAAATTATAAGTGCATACTAACATTAGTGCACGGAAGAGCATTCTCAGTATCTATTCTTACCTAGGTAGAGGAAAATTAAAATGCTGGTGACCATATCATTGACACATATTCTCTAAGAGTCCTTAATTTATAGAAGATATTTATACAAAACTGATCCATTGAGAAAGAAGTTGCAAGGGGCCCTACTTATAAGAGAAAACAGCAGATTTATTTTCTTAATAACATATACTCACAGAGGGATATTTAGTTTGCATTGGATACAGTGGTTGTCTTAGAAATTGAGAGTGGTTAGTATTGGAATCACTGACATATTCAGGGAGACACAGTTGAATGGTGTTGAACTGTAAATTTTCTAACGGACTTCAAATTTTAACATAGAAAAAATACATTATCTGTAAGGAGTATTGCTGCACAATGTACTTGATATAGGAATGTTCGTGAGATCAAAATTTTGTTTATTTTGTTTTTGTCCTTTTTGGCCATTTTTTTCAGGCAATGGGTAATAGCCATGTTATATTAGAACAAGATAAAGCCATATTTTAAAACAATCATACAAAACCCATTATTAATACATAAACTGTAAAAACAGCCACCATTTCTTTTTTTTTTTCTGGGTATTTTTGAAATAGCCTGGGATATGGTAGGCCAAATTCAGCATCTTTTAAAGAATCTGAACTCCAAAAATGTTACATAACTTGTAAGCCATTTCCACAGTATACTGCATGTATCTGATGTAATAGAAACATACATTTCTTACATTTTTTCCAGCAAATATTTTCAGGGAGAATATTCATAAAATTAAGTACTTCAATAGTCAGACATTTTTCAAAGTAGTGACAGTATATCTGCCAATGTGGTAAATATCCTCTTCCTCCTTCCTCTCCCCCTCTCCTCCTCCAGCTGCTCCTCTTCCTCCTCCTCTTCATCATCTTCTTCTTCATTTACAAAGAACTGGACTGGGATCACCAACTTATTTCTTCCATGACAATAAATGAATGTAGCTAAGTTCACAGTACTCTGTACACATCTGTGTCTTGGGTCAAGCTCAGCAATGCTGCAGCTATGTGGGCTATTTACAAAATAATCCTCAAAGAATGGCCAGAACTGTGATTTGAGTTGTAGAATATGAACTTGAAACATTAAATGTACTTATATTTATACTCATTCATTGATGATTGAGTAAAAGTCATATGATTCTGAATACACAAAATTATGATGTTTATTATCACTAGAATTGACGCATAATCTTTTAAGTCCACAATGTTTTCACTCAATGCAAAGTTCTAAGAATTATTATCATTACTCACTTCTTTCTTATATTTTGTTTTTGTAACATGAAAAATGAATTAACATCTGTTGTAGAAATCTTAGTTTGTGAATGTAGTTGAAGTATATTCTGGATATAAATTTATAAGATGAATACAGATAAGTAAACTAATAAGTGAAAATAATCAACCTCATAAAGTTTTTTTTGTGAAATACTTCAGAACTTATTTTCCCATGAAAAAGTAATTTTTGTGAAGATTTGTAACATTTTAGTTGCTTAGGAATCTTAAACTATGTTCATTTCATTGGAAGATTCATAATAAATGTCAGGAGTCATTTTTACACAGAATATAAATTAAACACGAAATCTGTAAAATATCTTGCTGATATTTTTCTAGCAAACCTATGTTTTATAATGGAATGACATTTTGAGAACAACCTTTTTTAAATCCCCTATATTAAAATCTTAGCTATCTTAACCTAAAGGAGGAGAAAGAAGTTAGAAAAAGAGAGTCACAGAGTGAAATAAAACTATGAGAAAAACAGCTGAGTGGTGGTGGCCCACTCCTTTAATCCCAGCACTCTGGAGGCAGAGGCTGGTGGATCTCTGTGAGTTAGAGGCCAGCCTGGGCTACATAGCGAGTTCCAGGATAGGCTCCAAAGCTACATAGAGCAACCCTGTCTCAATAAAACAAACAAACAAAAAAAGCTGAAAAAAATTCTGAAAGTAATTATGGTAAATACTAAATTGTAATGACTCTACAATTTCCAATTAAATTAAATGTGATATCCATTTATTATTTTTTAAAAAGATAGTCTTCTGAAAACTTTACTGCCTTAAATCATGCTCATTGTCTTGGTGGCCTAAAATACATATGTCAGGAACCAATTGGCACCAGTCCTCATTTAAAGGTAGAAAATACAAAAACAACAACAACAAACAAAAAACAAAACAAAACAAAACAAGAACACAAAACCTGCAGATTACTATTATATTGTAATCCTTTGTTCTCTGTCTCCTCCTCTTTCTATTTTCTTTTGTTTGTTTGTTTTTCGTTTTTGTTTTTGGATGGTTGGTGATTGGTTTGCTTCTCCTGGTTCCTGTTGATCAGTGGTGTTTGGCCAGTTTGTATTTTTCCAGACATCCCTCCACGATGTTGTTGAGGTGTTTGATGGGCCAACTCAGCAGTCTCCTCTGTTATCTTCCCTCTCGGGATCCCATTCAGGTATCCTTTACTAGAACTGCCATTCCTCAGCTATTGGTTAAAGACTGACTTTGATTAGTATTGTAGAGAGAGTTGAGATTAATGTCATCCATGTTAGCAATACTGTAACCTGAAGATTTTGTTTTTAAGAATAAAACCACAATTTAATAGTAATTTATAAGCTTGAGACAAATTTAATTATTTTCTAGGACTGTAATAAAATAAATACAATACTTAATCACAATCTGTGGTGTTTCATGTGCTATAAAATATTTAAGAATGAGCCATATGTATTAAAATGTAATTAAAGCTTTCTGATAAAAAAATTGCAATTGAAGCTGAACCCAAAGAAATTATATTGCTAGCAGTAGGCTATTTTAAAGTAATTTGATGGAACCTAGTTTGACATTTTCAAATGACAGTGTAAAATGCTGTAGTTTATTAGTTTACTGACTGGAGATTATTTATGATATCTGAGTATTTGTTTTGTTGAGTAGGAGAGTCACTTCCACTGAGTTCAGGTAATCAGATCACAATTCGATTCACTTCAGTTGGACCCATAACAGCTAAGGGATTTCACTTTGTTTATCAAGGTAAGTGACACTGTAG
Organism: Peromyscus maniculatus bairdii; assembly: GCF_049852395.1. NCBI lineage: Eukaryota > Metazoa > Chordata > Mammalia > Rodentia > Cricetidae > Peromyscus > Peromyscus maniculatus. Next base: position 15,493,438 of record NC_134871.1, read on the forward strand.
TCTAGAAACACACTAAGGAATGATATCAATTTCCATGCTGTGCTCAGTTGTTGTCCAATGCTCTCCTCATAACCGTAGAGGACAGAGGAAAGTGGCATTAAGTAGTTGTACACTGACACCTACCTCATGAATCCTTTCCTACAACATTGTTGCTTCACCCAATTTAAAAAGAATGCATTGTTCCATCACCTTTCCTAATTGAAATGCCTGAATTTTCCTTCTTTCCTTCCCAACATTTTGTTTTCAAAACACCTGTGTTACCCTTACTATTCTTGACTCGTCTCATTTTTTTTCTCATGGTCTTCCACTCTAAATTAAACACATGGACTTTTGTTGTAATTTATTTAGTTAAGGTAAATGTTGCTCCACGTGAAAAATATACTTTCTTATCCTCTCAGTAAAATTGAACTTTCTGCACAGTTACTAAGAATTTTCCACATTAAATGTTAATTTCCATGATTTTTCTTGTCTTTTATGGACAACTTTTTATAGTATCGTTGAACTAAATCAAGAATCATTTGAAATATATGAATCAATTGTATATGATCATGTAATAGTTCTTCTCAAAATTACTTTGTACCTTACTACTAAGAAATGTATGAATATTTGTGATTTTGTATTCTTATTAAACTCCCTCATCTCACTTTTTTTTCAGTTGGCTGTAACATACACTCTTTTATCATAATATTTCCCCCTGTACACAATTGTGGTACTGTGAATCTTCAAAGGCACTGAGAAAATTTAGTTGCATTTCCTCAAGTCATGCTGGAGGGCTTAATCTATTGGAATTCATGCCATTCTCTTGGACTATTGTCAATCTCTTTAATCACATTTGTATGTGTTTTAAAAAGAAAAAACATCCTGTTATCATTCTACTTTATTAAATCAAAAAAGGCACAATTGATGGGCATACAAATTATAAACACCATCTCAAATTTTATTATGTATGATTGATGAATTAAAAATAAATATTGTTGTTAATCTGTCTGACTTATATTCTGCTTAATCTGACTGAAATTACTGTCTTCATTGGTAACAAACATACATTGAAAATTAAGTTTGTAAACATGTTTGCAATATCTAGTTAGTATTAATCAGATCCAGTACATGAAACAACTGGAAAATATTTCATGTATTCTAAATTATTTTCTGTAGTTGGGAATCAAAACAGAAAATTATACAACCACTTTTGATCCTGTAAATTGCATTATCTAAAAAAAGTTGCTTTGTTGTATTGATAAGAGTTTAGTTAAAACAGAAGAGAGAAAGTAACATAATTGATGTTATTTAAAGGATCAAAGTTAAAATTTTTAAAGAAAATATCTTGAAGGTCAACATTCTTTTTAAATTGTATTTTATTTTTATTGAACTTGAAACATTTAGATATGTGTTAAAATTAATCATTCTAATTATGGAAAAAAAGAGATTTTTGAGCCTCTGTAGGTAGTTACATTTTGAAAGCAATATATGTCTGATACACGTGAAATTAAACCAACTTCTTTCTGTGCAGCTGTTCCTAGAACAAGCTCTACACAGTGCAGTTCTGTGCCTGAGCCAAGGTTTGGAAGAAGGATGGGCAATGACTTTGCCGTTGGTTCATTGGTCCTCTTTGAATGTAACCCAGGATACATCCTCCATGGCTCCAGAGCCATTAGGTGTGACACAGTGCCCAATTCTTTGGCCCAGTGGAATGATTCCTTACCTACTTGCATTGGTGAGTGTATATGTTTGTGTGCTCTGTGACTGTGCATAATTTTGGCCCATTTTTTAATCAGATAAGTTCCTTCTCCAATGGATAATCCAAAAATGTCTCTTCCAGTTCTCTACACTGTCTCTATATTCTGATAATTCCCTTTTGTGAAAAACTTTTCACTTTTACAGAATGCCCTCTATACTTGCCATTGTTTCTTGTCCTTTAGGAGTCTTATCGAAAATATCTTTGCCTATCCTGTCATCCTGAATTATTCCTTCTATCAATTCTATCAATCATTATTTTAATATTCTTTCTCTGTATGTGTGTCTTTCAGCTGTTATCAGCAGTATTCTGAGTTTTCATTGTAAAAATCTTACAACATTTAGGCAAAATTTATCTCTTGGTAATGACATGGTATTCTTTCCTTAATTCTAGATGGCTATTTATTTATTTATTTATAGTTATTAAGTGCTATTAATTTTTGCTTATTGATTTTTTATCTTGAAACTGATAAATTCATTTATTGATTTTAGTAGTCAATTGATATTTTTTAAAGATAGATCATATCATCTGCCATCACAATTTGATTTCCTCTTTTTCAGTTAAATGCTCTTTTTGTTCATTTGTTTTTTTTCTTTTCTTTTATCATTTCATTTTTTTTCTTGTGTTGTTGTTCTGCCTGTGACTTGTGGTAGCCAGAATAAAATGGGAAAAGTTCTCAGATTTTCTTTTTCCAGATCTTATAACTGTTTATATTACCTCTTTATTCAATATATTAGGTATTAATTTACTATACATTACTTTTTATATTATGGTATGTTCCTTGTAAGCCAAATTTTTTCCACATTTTCACCATGAAATTTGTCAAATATCTTTTCTGCATTCATTGAAATGATTGTATAAATTTTTTGTCCTTGTTTCTGTTATTATGAGGTATCAGATTTACCTTGGTAAATGCTGAACCATCCTTGCCTTCCTAGGATGATATAGAGATTAATATCTCTAGTGTGCTGTTAGATTGGGTTTGCTTTTATTTGTTAGATAATTTTGAATCTATGTCTTCTGTTTAAAGTTTTTCAGTCTAATGCATTTTTAATAACTGTCAAAACAGCTAAGAGGTTAGAGTTTAGTGGGAGAAGTACTGTGGTAGATTGGAGCTAAGGAATGCAGAAGACATCACACCACACAACAGATTTCATGCAAGATATTTTTTGGGGGGGAGTCCAAGGAGAGTGCGTGAAAGGGCATCTCAGAGTGTTGATGAGAGACAGAGACAAAGTGACAGTGAGATGAGATAGAGATAGAGAGATAGATAGAGAGAGAGACAGAGACAGAGACAGAGATTGAGAGAGCAAGATTGTGGTCTGTGATGGCAGGGACCTTTAAAAGGGTAAGCATTTCTCATTGGGCGGTTGGTGATGATATAACTGCTAGTGTTGAGTTGCTGAAGGAAGGCTTGGGGAGCACCTAGTTCCTAACAGTAGACAGTCCTAGTTTTAAATATTTTGACACAAATTTAAATCTTCAAACAACCTATTGGGAAATTACTTTTCTATCTTCCTAACATAAGTCATTAACTATAATCATTATGGTATAAAAGAGGGCTCTTGAACTACCTCCTCCAATAAGATTACAATTTGTGTCTTTTAACATTATTGTAACAGTAATCATTATGAAATTATTTAGAATTACAGTAAAATTTGTTTTCATCAGTTGCTCCATGTAAACATTAATAATAAAATTAATAAAATGCAAATAAAGTGAAATTAAAGATATTATAATTTTCTTTTAAATAGGTACAAAGCAATAGTTTTACTCAGATTTTTCTCTTTTCTTTGTGACTCCAAAGAATTAAAATACTACCTTATGAGGGGAAACATTTTCTTTTTCATCAAAACATGAAAACATGAGAGGGTTTCCAAAAAGAAAAGACACAGAAGAGAAAAACTAGCTGATTCAGAAAAAAAAAATGAATACAACTTATAACTTGAAGAAGAAAGGAAGTGAAAGCCAGCTATAAAATGTAAAAATATAAATGATGTAATATAATCTAGTCCTGCTTAATGCCAAACAAAAGTCTTGTGACAGTCATGTTGGTTAGTTCTTCAAATTCATAAGAAAATCAAATTAAAGGAATAAAAGCTATTTTGTTACAAACTTTCATAGATTTGAATTAATTTCTAGGCTCAATTAATGGATATAAGCTTGAGATAGAGGAGAACATTTAGTGGCAGGAGGCCACTGTGGGGAAAGCTACCCACTTTTAGTCATCCAACAAGCAGAAAATTGGAAGATCTGCATATGAGCTATACCTTTCAATATCACCTCTCTCCTTCATGGCCTATGTCTTTCTGCTCTGCCCTTCCTCCTAATGGCTCATTTAGCCTTGAGCTGACCAATGAATGGACTGATTCATTGATGAACTAGGTTCCTTCATGATCCAATAACAACTAAACAGCAGTGTCATCTGGAGGCTAAGCCTTCAACAAATGAAGTCCTGGGGTGCAGGTGGGTAGGATGTCACATTCACACTTTATATGTAAACTATTGTAACTACTTAAATATTTAATTGGTAAGTTACATTGTGTTTGTATACACATAGGGCAGCCTTTGAAAAATGATTCGGTATTAACCTCACGAATGATATTAATATTCTTATAAAACAGACTACAAGTAGATGTCTCATTCCCTTCCATGCTGTGAAAGCACAGTAAGAGAATGGTCAATATGAACCAGGAAACAGGCTCTCCATAGTCGTGGAATCATCTAGTGCACAGATTGTTGGCATTCCAACTTCTCAAACTATGAGAATATATGCCTGTTGTTTATTAGATATACAGTCTGTGGTGTATTGTTTTAGCAGTGCAAATGAACTAAGTCAAAGAATCAGCAACAGTAATTGGTTGCTGCTTACAAACTCTAAAGATGAACTGGAAAATAGATCAAAACTGGAATGGTTGAGATACGTGCTGGATGGAGCTACATTTCTATAAAGCACTATAGAGATAATTATTCTCAGAAAATAATAAGGTGGTCATGAAGAGACTGTTGGTCTAGACTCAGCAAAGGCCCTGTTGATGTTTCAGATAGAAATAAGGAACATATTGTTGACTAATGTAGGGAAGGCTATCTGTATTATCAAGTTGTAAGAAGCTGCCTAGATGTACTAATATTATTTTATAGAAAGTACAACTTGGGAATAATGAAATTGAATTGGGTGTTTGGCAGAGGAGGTACATTGGAGGTACAACTCAATTTGTTTGTCTTGGCTGCTTTTGTCAAAGTGTGTGACTCATAAAGCATTTAATAACAGAATGTTATCCAGTTGCGGTGGCATGCCCCTATAGTCTAAGGTACCCAGGAAGCAGACACAAGAAGTTGTGCATGCAAGTTTGAGTCCAGCATGGGAACCACAGCAAGACTCTGTTTCAGAAAATAAATAAATAAATAAATAAATAAATACATACATACATACATGTAATAATGAAATGTGAATCTCAACTTAAAATCTAGAAACTTTCTGCTTGTGAATTGGAATAAGACCATTGTATTCAGGAGGCAACTTTAAGCGAATGCAAAGGGATGTTTGGTAATATTACTGTTTAAACAGAAACTAGGAGGAGGTAGTTGACAGGATAACAGGGCAATTAGTCAGATATGACAAAAAGGAGGACCAAGACAATGGAAGATTTAGCCAGATTTTATTTCAGAAATAATCAAGGGATATTCCCTGCCTCACCTTTCCAGACTTTAAGGTGTGAGAGGTGGCTGACTTAAGGGGGAGGATCTCTGATACCTTCTATCATTTCTCTGCCAGGATCTACTTTAAGCTGTGTCACAGAGCTCTTTAGCTACTCAGATAAGGTCTCGGGCAGTTGTAATGTATATGCTATTCCACAGCAAGATAATGGTATTCTAATTGCCTCCACATATAAATAAAAGATGCCAATCCACAGCAAGATAATGTTATCCTAATTGCTTCCACATAGAAATAAAAGATGCCCCAAAGAACAGCTTTGTCCAGGCAGAGAACTGCCCAAAATGGGAGCCTACACAGAACCCCTTAGATGGACAGATGCCCACTGTACAAGTGGATCTATGCCTCTTACTCCACAGAAGGAGATTCACTGGTTTGAAATTTTTGCCAGGAAGATCTGCAGTCATGTAACTTCAACCAATGAAAGCTATAACATGAGCTATGCCAAGAAAAACCTCAACACAAACTGTTTCCTGCCCTCAGACTAGAAGATAGTGTTACTAGACGTACCACAGAGGCCAGAGTCCAACCTCCCATCATACCAGGTTTTGGCTCCCTGTCTCAAAGGCTAATCAAAAGAATGAATGGTAATGAAGGCAGAGAAATGGTTTTTAGCCATAATGACATTGTGAGCAAAACAGAGAAGTATTGTTTACAATATGTGACTGAGAGTCTTTGGTGATACAGGAAAGGGGAAGAGGATGGGGAAGTTTAAGAGTTATAAAGGTGTCTGTTTTAGAACATCATTTCACTGACCATTATCTTAGCATCAGCCTGGTAGGGCCTTGTCACCAATAAGAACTTCACTGCTGTGTACAAGGGGAGTTTGGACACTTGTGATAAGATGTTTATTGTGCAGTTCTTTTGTTATCAGAATCTGATTGCAGGACAGAATAAGGCAGATAAAGAAAATTCAGAAAGGTGATATGGTGTCAGGTCAGGAGCTGAGTCCTTCAGCCGGTGTGGTGGTAGCATAGGCTTTAATCCCAACACTGGAGGCAGAAATAGGCAGATGTTGGAGTTCCAGGCTAGCCTGCTCTACAGAGTGAGTTCCAGGACAACTGCCAGCACTACACAGTGAAACTGTGTCTCGAAACAACAATAACAACATGACAAAAACCATAAGCAACAACAACAGCAACCACAAAAACATCGAGCCCTTCCTCAGGTTTCTGGCAACATAGGAAAGCCCATGACATCCTCAGGCAGTCTGGAACAACGTTTTGTAAAAGTTAATAGTTGACAATTTGTTTGATTATGATGTTCTTCTAAATCTTGCAAATATCTGAGTTATACTTTGGTGTGTTCAGTCTTGAAGTGAAATAGAAAGATTAGATAAAGTTAAGGCCAACACAAACACTCCAAAGTGTTTAACATGCCTATGGATAGTTGAGCAACACAGCTATGACCAAGTGACCAAGGCTTATGGGGTCATCCCTAAGCTAAGATGTCAAGTTCTCAATTCCCCTGGGACCCATGTAAAAAAATCTCATGTGTTTAGCTAAAGCAGCTATTTATTTATATCCCTCTTCTATCTATGTGTTTAGAAAGTATCACCTTTGCTCTGGTAGGTTCAGAATCCAGGAACCCAGCTCCAGTAGGACAAGAGGAAGGAGCATAAAAAAAAAAAAAAAAAGATTATTCTCAAACTTTGTGGACTTGTCTGAGATCTACCAACTCTTTATATTCCCTTCGCATTTTCCATGAAACTATTCTATGTTTAGGCCACTCCTATATATTACTAGTACTAATTGGCTTATGGCTAACAACAAACTTATCTCAGGATAAATTGCTATTCAAATACTATTGATCTGTTTTGTATTATATTTAGATGAGACTTTAAACTTTGTATTTTTTACTTAATGAGTCTATGTTGAACTGTAGATATTTTAACTTCAAAATTTTCTGAATACGGTGGCTAGAGAGAGGGCGCAGCAATTAAATGCATTTGCTGCACTTGCAGAGGACCCAAGTTCGATTCCCAGCACTCACAGGGCAGCACCAATCAGTCTGTGTCTCCAATTCCAGAGGTTCTAGTGCCCCCTTCCGGCTTCCAGTGGCCCTGCGTGAACGTGGTACGCATGCAGGCAAAACATTTGCGCATATGAAGCAGACACGAATGAATCTAAAAATAAGTATTTTGAATACAAATGATTGTGTCTAATGTTTTTAAGTAAAATCCGTGATGCATGAACAATTTTAATATGAAAGTCAGCACAGAGCTATCTTAAGTTTATACCTGTGTAGTCTCTTTGATTTTTGTGTTTACTTTGAATTTACATTGTTTATGTAAGTTTTAGCCTGCTTGGAGCCTTTGCTCTCCCTGTTCCCACGAATTAGAATACACTACTCTTCCATGCTTTTCTACCTCACAGCATTGTTTCTTTCAAGACTCATACTGAAACTCTCCAACTGTCCTTTGTAAAACAGCTTTGTGCCTCTCATCCTCCATCCATTCTCCACACTCTTGTTTATGGGAACATCCACTATATTATGCATATACAGCATTTGTGCTTGTTAAAATTTTCTTAATCTATTTAAATCCATCTCATTTTCCCTACTAATATACTATTTTATACTCAACCAAGAGGACCTTGTTGATACATAGCAGCTGAGCAGTGAGCAGTTGTTCAATGACAGGATTTCAGCAAACAATTGATCATTTCCTGAATGCATGTGGAGGTATAACAACTTTAGCTACCTTCTCACAGGTTCATGCAGTCAAATTTCATTATTGCTCTACATAGCCATATTCTTGATCGGTCTGATGCTTACTTGAGCACATCTGAGGTTTTCCATGTTGTATAGCTTGGTCTGTTTGTGGGGGCCCTGGTAGTGTGGTCAGGATTTATCCCTGGTGCATGATTTGGCTTTCTGGATCCCATTACCTATGGTCGGACACCTTGCTCAGCCCTGATAAAGCAGGAAGGGCTTTGCCTCAACTGAATGTACCAGGCTCAGCTGTCCCTCAATGGGACAACAGCTACCTTGTTGGAGGAGGGGATAAAAAGTGTGGAGGTGGAGGTAGGGGAAGGGGAGCTGGAGGAGGGATGAGAGGGGGATCTGTGGTTGGTATGTAAAATGAATTTTTAAAAAGTTATATAGGTAAACTACACAAAAATGAAAGGATTGGAAAAATGGAAGCAGCGGCATACAGACAAGTGAAATCTTGTACAAAGCCTCAATCTAAACAATTCATGGATAAATTACCATGAATTATAACTTTGATAAAAAAAATTTAAAGTTATGAAACAGGTAAAAAGGAATCATAAAAGTTTGGCTGGATACAGAGCTTTCATCCTCAAATTTGACCCTGTTACACTTCAGTGTTCTTAAGATTTTTTTTTTTCTGTCTAAAGCCCCAAGGCTGTCGAGCTCTGAGACTTGGAGATTCAAATAACCCCCTGCAGCCACTAATAGCTTTGACAATAGAAGGCCTCAGGTAGAAGGACTTCTGTCGGTGGGAGGTCTCTTTTGAAAAGGCCGGGCAGTGACACCTACACCCCTTGGGGGAAAAGTCTTTAATTAGCTGCTTATCCCATCACTATTATCTGCTGTGTTCTTCAAGTGCCTTCCAGACCCAGAATCACATTCATTTGAAGTGTCTCAAGGCAATGGCACCACCTATCTAGTTCATCTCTTTTTGGTCCAAATGAGAAACTTTTGAAGGGGTGTGTCTCTTATTTTTCTCTCTCTGTCTCTGTCTCTGTCTCTCTCTCTGTGTGTGTGTGTGTGTGTTTAAACAGGTCTCACTCTCATTTCTTTATCTTTTTTTTCCTTTCATTTTTTTCCCCCCGAGACAGGGTTTCTCTGTATAGTTTTGGTGCCTGTCCTGGATTTCACTCTGTAGACCAGGCTGGTCTCGAACTCACAGAAATGAGCCTGGCTCTGCCTCCCAAGTGCTGGGATTAAAGGCGTGTGCCACTGCTGCCCAGCCTCAACTCTCATTCCTTGATGGGCCCATTTGTTTATCTTTACATGCAGTCAAGAAAGACTTATTGCCTGTAGTGTTAAACAGCAATTATCAATATTTACATGAAATATAATTTTGAATTCTGAAATCAGCACTAGAAAGGTAGACGAATTATTTTTTCTTGTGTTGGTAGTAAGATCCCTGTTTTGTTTTGAGTAGAGGCACACACAAACATGAGAAGGTCCACAGGTGTCTGGAACACTATACACAGACAAGGTTCCTACAGAGAGGAGACAAACAAAGGTAGGGATCCTTGAAGGCCATGGCCAGGGCGAATTCAATGGTGTAGGGAGTCACTGAGTGGAATGTGAAAGGATGTTTCTGAAAAATCGCTCTAATGAAAGACCAGAGTGGAAGTCATAAGACTGCATAGGAAAAAAGGAAAGGTAAATTACAGAGGATGATCAGAGTCCTGGAAATGAGATTTGAGTCAGGGTATACTTTTTGTTGACTTCTTTACTATTGTGTTATTGTGTGTGTGTGTTCTTGTGTGCGCGTGCATATGTGTGTGCATGCATGCATGAGGAAGTACAGGTTCACACATACAGAAATACCTGTGTGGAAGGGAGAGAATGACTTCAGGAGTCTCTTCTTCAATTCTGCCTTCTTGAAGCAGGATCTCTCTTGTGCCTGACACTGCTTTGCACACCCCAGGCCCAGGAGCTTCTAACCCATTTTTCTGTCTGCTGCATGTTCTGATGCAGGAATGCTGGGACAGCTACAGATGCAGGCTGGTTCACCTGCATTGGGTTTTGTTGTTGTTGTTTTGATTTGGTGTTTTGAGTCAGCATTTCTCTGAGTAATAATCCTGATTGTCCTGGAACTCACTTTGTAGACCAGGCTGGCCTCAACCTCACTGAGATCTGCCTGCCTCTGCCTCTCAAATGCTGGGAGTAAAGGCGTACCCTGGCCACCTGCATTGTTTTAACCTGGGTTCAGGGACTGGTTCAGGCTTTCACTACAGCACTTTTATTGGCTGAGACATGCCTCTAGTCCACCACATATGTTTTAAAGGAGAATTAACAGGATTTGTTGAGAGATTGAATGTGGAAGGTAGAAATAGAAAATGCGATAGCAAGAATGAGAAATCAAGATGAGTCTTAATTTTATGGCATAAGAATAGTGTGAGTGGTGGTAACATCCACTGTGATGTAGGAGAGAATGGGAATTGTTTGGACATAGGAATTTTGAGATTTAGACTGAGCAGTGTGCATATTGGAGGAAGAGTATATGGCCAGAGGAAAACACATTGTGTTTGGAAAAGATATGTAAGTAAATGTATTCACTGAGGGATGGCAATTAATTAGAAAGAGAAAGACTGATGAAATGGATTGTATTTATATATTTTTTTTCCCATGGAGAAGTAACATGCCATTTTATAACTTTAGAAAGATCACTTTGACAGAAACTTGGAAGTATATATTATATATAAATTATATGGGGAAGCCTGGGTTATGATCCATGTACTATGTCAGGCAAAGAAAATGTGAATTTAGCTGAATAGTATAAAGATGTAAAAGAAGAAATGCAGTGTTTTAATTCATCCAAGGACCAGAAGTTCTTTGTGAGCCATTTTCCTTCTTTTATTATTTTATTTATTTATCTGTCTGTCTGTCTATCATCTACCATTTATTTTTGAAGCAAATATTTAATGATTCCTTTTCTAATCCATCCAGGATATTTTTGTGCCCTATACAAGAGTTGTTGATATTTTTAAAGGTGCAAAATACTTTCTGACTAATTTAATTGGATTTTTTCTTTAACCCCAGCATTGTAGTATAAGAAAACAGCAGATGGAGTCTAGACATGAGCTCACTGGTTCAGAATGCTTGTTGCTCTAAAGGGAGACACTTATAAACACCTGTAACTCCAGTACCAAGGGGTCTAGCATCATCTTCTAGCCTCTGAGGGCATCTGCACACATGTGTATACTCACACCGACACACATAAAATTAAAGAAAAAATAAAAACAAACAAAAAACCCACCAAATGACTTTAAACAATTTTCAACCTGTTAAAATTTTTACAGTACCCTTTTGGGCAGGAACCCTGGATTTTTGCATTTGACTTGAGAAGTGTCACAAGACTGATCCATTGATTTAAAACTCTTTATAAACATGTGTGTAAAGGAGAGATGGCTAGGTAGGTACAACTGTATGCTTCACAAGCAAGAGAATCGTACTTTGAATCCCAGCCCTCACCACTGTGCATCCCTATAATCTAAATGTTCAGGGAACAGGGATAACTCGATGGCTGACAGCATAGCATAAGATTCAGCGAGAGACCCTGTCTCAAAGGTCTAAAGCAGAGGAGAGCAGGACACCCAGAGACCTCCTCAGGCCTACCAGGTGCCTTTCCCTTTCCTTCTGTTGTCTGTCTCTCTGTCTCTGCCTCTGTTTCTATCTTTTTCTTTCTCCTTCTCCAATCTCTCATACAAACCATATGTTTTATTTAATTTTAATTATAGCTACCATCATAGCCAAACTTGGAAAAATGTTCAAGCAACAGAGCACCTTAGTATTCAAAATAATAATAGTTGTAGCCAAAAGAAGTATAACATGTTAATTATTTGTAGTATTTTAACCAATATACTAGTTTCTTCATGTTAATAATACTCTGCATATTTTTCGAAAGCATTTTAGACTCAGTAGTGTTTGCATTTCGAGGATTAAGACATTGACATTCTGATGAATTTGAGGAACATTCTCAAAGGGACAGAGGATTCAAGAGTTATGAATTAGGCAATGCCCAGAATGTGAATAAAATCATTCATGGCACAAGACCTTAATCTAATCCATTCTGAAAGAGGCTGGAACTTCAGCTTCAGTGTAGATTTAAGAGGAAGAACATAGAATATATTGTTCTTTTTTGTAGGAGTTAGACTGATAATAACCACATGAAGTATCATTCTCCTGTGAGGAACATGGACTTTGGATCCAAATCCCAGCATGCAAATCCCAGATTAATTACTTACTGTGAGATCTTTTAACTTCTTAATGACTCTGTTTCCTCAGTTACAAGATGAAGAAAAAACACTTTGTAGTCAGTTTGGACAGTAAGAGACTTAAATGAATTTAAATACAGCAGTGATTAGAAGTCTTGTGATATGGAGTAGACTAAATGAATGTTTTCATAGTAATTACTACCAGGATCAATATTAGTTTTCAAAAGATCCCCTTACCCTTCAAATAATAATAAAGGATGTGCCAAATAACTTCCAATAGTGACTCAAAAACTTCACTATCTATATGTGTAAGCATTGATTTATTTCATTTTACATTGTGTGTGAGAAAGTCAATGAAGTTTTAGGATTTATAACAAAAATGTTAATCATAATTGTGTGATTTTTAGATATTCTTCCATTAATGCTGTGTAATTAATTTCTGTAGGTATTTTTGTGGTATGCTTAAAGTCTTAAAACCTAAGGTGATGTGGTTTTGTTTACAAGCCTCTTCTGTGTTTGAGATTTTCTTTCTGACCTTTGTCTTATTTTAATCCTTTGCATTAGAATTAACTAGCTTTCATGCTGTTTAACTTCCAGTGCCCTGTGGGGGGATTTTAACTAAGCGCAAAGGGACTATTTTGTCTCCTGGATATCCTGAACCTTATGACAACAATTTGAATTGTGTTTGGAAGATCACCGTGCCAGAGGGAGCTGGCATTCAAGTAAGAATGCTTATTTATTTTTCTTATTTTTTTCATTTTATATTAAGAATTAATATTTTCAGAAATGACAGAAGGCATGTTATTTCTTAAAGTTGAGCAAATCGTTTGGCTTGACATGACTAAGTTTAATAGACATATATTTACCATTTTTAACCTGAAAATAAAATAAAGCCAAATCAAGTTTTCAAGAAGACACATAATAATAAAAACAACAACAAATGAACAAACAAAAAATCTGCCAGGCACAACAGACTCATGAGATGAGATAGCTCAAGAGGTATGAATAGTAGAGATTCAGTTTGGCCATTTCTGGCCTAAATTATTTCTATCAAAGAAAAGAACATGCTAAGGCAAAAATAAATTCTTTACAGATATACCTCCAGTAACTTACTCCAAGTAGAATCCATCTGCTAAAGTTTCATATCTCCGAATAGTCCAATGCCATAATAACCCTGAATAGATTAATCAATTGAAGAGGTCAGTGACCTCAAGATACAATCACCTCTCCAGGACATCTCTTCTGAACATTGCTTTCCAAGAGCAAATATTCAAAATAGGAAATTGTGAGGAATATAAGAAAATCCCAGACATTGGGTATTATTATTATTAAAACATGACAATAAATGTCACAAAATGAAGTTTTGTTTTTTTTTAGACTATTACATTCAAGGTTGCCAGATGGTTCAACAGGTTAGGCTACTCACATGGAGGAAGAAGATACCCAGCCACTGCAGGGAAGTCTCTGGTTGTTAGATTTGCACTGTGGCACTCTCAAAGTTCTAACACACACACACACACACACACACACACACACACACACACACACACTCAGAGAGAGAGAGAGAGAGAGAATAAATAAATAGATGAACAACATGATTTGATTTTTTTTTTTAAAAAAATTAAAGCTATCCATGGAACATCCATTGGAATCTTGAATGTCTTGATCATGTACAGGTCACATGCAGGTAACTACAGCCACTGTGAGTTTATAAGTATGATGTCTCCATCATGTTCAGAAGATGGCATTTCACAGGATGCTTCCCCTTGCTCTGGCATTTACATTCTTTTTACCCCTGCTTTAAAAATGTTCCCTTAGCTTTGGGAGTGGGGTTGAAATAGGTGTCCCATCTACATTTGAGCACTCCTACTCATTCACAGCCACTTTTTCTGAACTCTTTGACCAGATGTAAGGTCTCTATATGAATCAGTACCCACTGTAAAAACAAGATTCTTTGTAAACAGTTGAGAGCAGCAGTAACATATGGGCATAAAGATAACTATTTAGAGGACAGTTAGACAACATGAGTGTTTAGTAAAGCAATAGCAATAGGTTCCCACCAGGGCCAATGACCTCCCTACCCCTGACCTTTTGACCAGTTTCACAGCATCAGGCACAAATTCTCTCCCAGGGACAGGCCTCCAATCCTACTGAGAAATAGTTGATTACTATTACTATTAGTATTACTATTAATTACTATTACTATTACTATTACTATTACTATTACAACATGTCAATATTGCAGCAGTGAGAACATCATTTCATACAGGTTGGTATTGTAGCATGCAGAATACCGTGCTGAATAAGAAAAATTATGATTTTTCTGCATCCAGGACCCCGCATGGCACATTCCAGGACTCTGAAAGTTACACAGCAGGAAAAAATTTTCTTAGTTAGTTGAGATCGATTTCTCTAGGTCCTCGAAGCCAAAGCCTGTGGTGACTTCAGATAGAAGGTTGGACCATCTTGTTCTGTGATTAATCAAGCGCATTGGTAATGACCTGTGCTGCTAGGAGAGGCCTCTGCAGTGTGTGTCCATGTTTAGTAATTCATAGGGTAGTGTCCCATAGCTGCTACTAACATTTTGATTTAATAACTCATGTTTTCTTGGAGCAGTATTGTTCTCACATGCAGAATACCTCTGATCTCACATACAGTCATACGTATGTAGATAAGTAGCTTACAAAGGCATGGGTGTTCATAAAGCTTTTTTATACATCCTTAGTTTCCTATGTAAACTTTTAACCCACAGTAAATCTCTCCTCTCTTCTAATTTAATATTATAAATTATTACAGGTATTCCATTATGCCCATGCCCCCTTTAAGGCATCATTACCTCCTTCCTTTCATGAACACTTCCTGGATTTCTCCCAAATACATATTCTGAAAAAAAAAAAAAAAGAATCAGCAAAGACTTCAGGATTGTTCATACCCCAGGTTGTACTCTGAAATGTGAATCAGATAGAACTTTTCTCAACTCATTTACTTATAAGGTTATGAAGGATGTCCTTGATTATTCATATGCTATCAGCTTATTCATTTTGATGCCATCATAAAATGATAATCTTGAAAACTCGTATTACTCTCTACTATCATGTCCTAATTTTGGCAATCGGGAGTGGGGCTTTAGTACCTAATGCTCTAATCAAACTGCTGTCCCATGAGCACCTGTGCGATTAGGTCCTTTGCCTTGCTCATCTGTGCATTGAGATAACACAGCTAAAGCCTGCGGAGTCTCCTTTCACTCTCAAAAAACTCTCCCCCACTTAGTTCTTACTTCAATATTTTCATGGATTTCAATAACTTTCCCTCTCCTGTGCTAACGTTCCTAAAAGTCCGAGGTCCATTTATTTTAGGTTCTATCACTCTCTTTGCAGATCTTTACTTACATATTCTCAGTAACTTTCAAGAGCTAAGGATGACCCAAAGAATAACAGGTTACAAGTACCAAAACAAATAACAACAACAAAATGAAACCAAAAGCTCCTTTTTTTCTCTGTATGATGACTAGTACTAGTGATAGTGTTTGGAAAATATAGGAAGCCCACATCTCTAACCCCAGCTTTAGACTATGTAAACTAGCAAATGGATGTTTTCAGCTAAATTTATCGTTAAGCTCGCCAATGGTAACTTTATGATTTTTTCTCAAAATGATTCCTCTATTGTTCTTTCTCTCAGGATGACTTTTCTCCATTCACTTTTCTCTATCATTCTCTGTATGAGGATGTCCCCAATGCTGTTCAGTTTTCAAGCCAGAAACCTTGATTTTTATTCTGTCTGATATTGTGTATAACAAACTGAGCCAGGACTGTCTTTTCAGGTGTCTGCACTTCTTCCCATTTGTACTTTTACCACAAAAGATCAAGCAGCTCTCATCTTTGTCTTAGACATATCCTTTTCTGTCTGTTCCTGACAACATGACCAAGCAACAAACAAACAACTCCTGGAAATTCAATCCCATACTACCTCCTTCTTACTCATAGCACGCGAATTTCACCTTCCCTTCAAATCCTCGACAGCGGTTGTACGCTTCTCATCTTTTGAAGTTTGTTAGGTTCACAACTTCCATCTCTATAACAGCATGCCATCCTCTTTCCTGCAGACACCGTGAATGTTCTTTCCTCTGTCTTTGACACTAGCCAGTATCCCTCCTTATTTGCCTTCACCTTACTCTCGGTTCTGTCCAAAATATATTTCTTTGATAAACTTTCTATGAACTAGATAAAAAGGTTAAATTCCCTGTTATATGTTTGGATTCTAACAGCAATCAGATTTTCCTATTATCTGCTAATTGTCTGGAAGCTCCCAAGGGCTAGGGCAGCGGCCAGGACTGTTCTGGCAGCTACTTCAGAGCCTGGCACTACAAACTCAGTAAATAATTTTAGAAAAATCAATGGACACCTCCTCAAGCAGTGGATTTGAAATGATTTGGAGAGTTAGCAGTGCATAATGAACTAATAAGATACCTGCAGAAAAACTGTTATATATCACTCGTGCTAGGCAAATACCCTCAAAACTGTACATGTCAATGCCAATACAACCCTACTTTGGAAGTACTTTATTTAATGATTCCACTCAGAAAACAGAAGCCTATTTTAGAAGACTCTTTAGAAATCACATAGCATGAAATATATATTGGACTCTTAAATACTCTGAAGGACAGTTTAGCACGTTGAAAAATAACTCCCCATATTGACTCTATTTTAGGACATATTTCTAAATTAAAATCTGTCATGTTAAACACATATTTACTACATCTCTCATGTTTTAAACTTGGCTATTTACTGTTTTATAACTAATATACCGGTTTAAGCAACATTTAATTTGGGGGATATGGAACTATATGAATATTTAATGAATCAAATTTGAGTTGAAATATATTAACCCTTGGTAGAAAAATTTAGAAAAGGAAAAGAGACAATTTATGATTGAGAGTCCTTTGGGAAAATATCAACATAAAGAACAGTTTGCCATATTAATATAATGTGATAAGTATGTAGCAAGCAATATATTCATTTATTTTCATTTTTATTTTACCAGAGTGTTTCCAAGACAATTCCCAAGGGACTATATTTAACAAGAAAAGAAATATTTGTGAAATTATGGGGAAATATTTGTCACATAATTATTATCAATATGAAATTTCCTAATATGTTATGAATCCACAGTAAAGTGATATTTGGTTTTTTTTCTGATAAATACCTGCTTTTAATAATTAGAAACATACTGCATGTATTAGTGTTTCTATTGCTGTGATGAAACACCTTGACCACAAACAACTTGGAGAGGAGTTTATTCGGCTTATACTTCCATATCACTGTTCATCATCAAAGGAAGTCAGAACAGGAGCTCCAGCAGGGCAGGAACCTGGAGGCAGGAGCTAATAGAGAGGACATGGATGTGGTGATATTGTGTTTGCCAAAATATTGTGCACCCTAATAAACTTATCTGGGGTCAGAGAACAAAATAGCCACAATATTAAACATAGAGGTTAGGCAGTGGTATAGTACACGCCTTTAATCCTAGTATTCCAGAGGCAGAGATTTGCCTGGATCTCTGTGAGTTCAAAGCCACACTGGAAACAGCCAGGCATGGTGACACACACCTTTAATCCCAGGAAGTGATGGCAGGAGCAGAAAGGTATATAAGGCATGAGAACTTCCAGGAACTAGTGCCTGTTAAGGTTTTAGGCTTTTGAGCAGCACAGTTCAGCTGAGAGGCTTCCAGTCTGAAGAAACAGGATCAGCTGAGGAATTGACAAGGTGAGGCAGCTGTGGCTTGTTCTGCTTCTCTGATCTTCCAGCATTAACCCCAATACCTGGCTCCAGGTTTGTTTTTATTAATAAGACCTTTTAAGATTCTTGCTACACATGGAGGGGTGCTACTTACTGTCTTGCCTCTCTTGGCTTGCTCAGCTTGCTTTCTTATAAAACCCAGGACCACCAGTCCAGGTACGGCACCACCCACAATGAGCAATGCCCTCCCCCATTGATTACTGATTAAGAAAATGCCTTATATGCTTGCCTATACCCAGACATTATGGAGGCATTTTCTTAATTGAGGTTTCCTCCTCCCAGATAATTTTAGCTTGTTTCAAGTTGACATAAACTATCCAGCACACTCCATCATAAAGCTAACCTGCTGCCATGGTGACCAGTTTCACCCAATGCAAACTTCTCAAAAGGCTCAATGAGTGCCTTAGTCTTCCAATGTCTCTTACTTGAATTTGTGTCATTGTAAATTCTGAGCCATTTATTTGCATATCATAAGCGATTCCAGAACACCGCCTGCTAGTTTTTTTTTTTTTCCTGGCCATTTCATCTTATACCCAATATGGTTTTATTATATCAAGCTATATTTGCCTAGAATCCCAGTGACAAATTGTATCAGAATTCTCTGAATACCACAGCAGATCACCCCAAACCAATAAGCTATTTAACCACTTAAATATTATCTTCTCAATGTACCAGAAGTGAGTGTCCAAATCCTGCGTCAGTATATAAGCATAAAACTCCCAGTAGATCCTCTTCTATTCCAGGTCTCTGGGGAAGTCTCCTGCTGTCTCCAGCACTGAATGGCAACACACATCCCTTGGCTTCTGGCCCCATCCATCTGATTCCTGCCTCTGTGGACACATTGCTTTCTCATCCACCTCTATATTTCTTTCAATAAATTTTTTTTCATGTATCTCAAGATTTTTCATTAAGTCACATCAAAAAGATGCACACACACCCCTCTGCCAGCATGCACACAAGGGAATATTTATAAATTCCTGGGATTAGGATCTGTCGTTTCTGGGACACACTGACAAATCCAGAATTAAACAACTGTTCATCGTCTTGGACTTGTAGTAGGCCTTCCTAAAGATGCTTTTTTTTGGGGGGGGGAGGGGGTCTTCTGCTTCTCTGTTCTGAGTAACTCAGGGAAAACAGAAATTGTTCATGAATAATTTGTCATAGTCTCTTGTTTACATTCCATGTCAGCACACATGGCACTGAAGAGTTTCTCTGCCCCTCTTCTGCCTCCTGTCTGGTTCAGTTGTACCACTTTCCTCCTCTCGTTCCCCACCACAGTTCAGTTCTGCACTTGAAGAGAAGTCTTGATTATATGGCCCCCCCTTTGCAATCCTTTTGTGGAAAAACTGAAGGCATAATTACACTCTCAAGTGTATAATTATTTTGCCAGTGTTTAGTTGTCAATGACTGTCTCTCACCATCTTTCTCAGCTAAGATTTTGAGTTTTCAATTTATAATATACATTAAGCTTTTGATACACGTTATCTAGCTTAATTCTTACTGAATCTGTGAATTAGACAACTTATTCACAATAACTTC
Organism: Peromyscus maniculatus bairdii; assembly: GCF_049852395.1. NCBI lineage: Eukaryota > Metazoa > Chordata > Mammalia > Rodentia > Cricetidae > Peromyscus > Peromyscus maniculatus. Next base: position 15,513,139 of record NC_134871.1, read on the forward strand.
TGTGAGCAATTGGAAGCCCAGAGAAAATTTTCAGCATCTCTAGTTTGAAGCTTGTGCAGATGGAGGTTACCAAGGACTTTCAAACCCAGTGACCCTGGCTTGTGTTCACCTGTATCTGTCATTTGTCATGAAGCTTTACTCCTTGTCAGTGTTCTATGGTGGACTCATGTTCCCTCTTACATAAATACTCTCTCCACTGTGTCTAAATTGGATTACTGATAGTTCACTAAGTCCAGCTCATAATTTGATTCAACCACAGTAGCACACACTTCATAATTTCCTTACTTTGGAAGCTTCTCATTACCCTGGGCTCAGATCAAAAGTCAACTCCTGCATGAATCTTTACAAGGTATTTTTAGTTCAGTACACTGTATATATATATATTTTTACTCACAACTGAAGAAAAGAAAAGTTCAGACAAGAATCAGGAGTGAATTACTGTTTAAGAAAGCAGTGGTTGGAGCTTTCCTTCTTGTTCTGGAACACTGTGTTAGATCAGGTGCCAATCACGCAGGCAGGATATCTCCTGCCATGTGGCACTCACCCCTGGAGCAGCCATGCCAGCATCCACTTGAATAGGAGAATGACAGGGGGCTGCTTTGCAGAAAAGAACTGCTTAATGAATGGAATTGTCAAAACTATGTAGCAAATGAGTGCCTACACTTAAAACCGACTCCAGTTAGCTAAAATGAATGCATTTTAATAACGTTCTTCCTTTCCTGCTTTAAAGCTCCAGCACAGCCTCTAAAGAGCAGAACGGAATCCACAGTTGTGAGTTCTGTGGGTTCCTAGAAACCTCATACTGTGCCAAGTGAGGTACACCAAAGTAGCACATGTCGCTTTCTTTAAATAAAATTGAATAGACACAGAATCGTAGCCCAGTGTTTGCCTTCTCAACTTGAGGGACTTTCAAGGTGACTTCACTATTATGACCACATTAATAAGACTAATCTTTGGAAGATGCATACAAATCTATTATAAAACATTGTTTCTGCCAGTCTATATTGACAGCCATGTAAATATTAAAGAAAAAATTGAATGGATTTTATATATGGAAACAAACTGAAGGGTAAGCCTATTGAAAATTCATTACAAAGTTCTCTCTGCTTGTGAGCCATGGGTCTGTTTCTTTCCTAGCACCCAAGCAATGAGAAAATTCACAAGTCTAATATTCAAAGCATGAATGTAAGCTGGTTGTTTGGAGCATGATTGAAATCCTAGCACCTTAACCCAAATGTTCAATAAAGATACTCTCTGAGATGGCGACAAGCAGCTTCCATGTTATATCCATCCTGTACACTACCAGTTGCCCCATAAGGCTTCTCACATACAAATTAGTTCACGGAGTCAAGTACTACAAATGTCCAAGATTGGTTTTGTTGAGTCATCTATCAAAGTCCACAACTGTTTTGGCTGTCCCTGAGATCTCCCTTCTAATGGATACCTCTAGACTGGAGTATCTGCTTAGAAACATTAATTCTCACCAGGAATTGTTATCTCATAGGTCCAAGTTGTTAGCTTTGCTACAGAACATAACTGGGATTCACTGGACTTTTACGATGGCGGAGACAACAACGCACCAAGACTGGGAAGTTATTCAGGTAAAAGAGAAATCCGAGATCATTTTAAGTGAAAAAATAATCAATGGCACGGAACAAGAAAGAAAATAATTCCTACAAATTCTTTCGGGCTTACCTATAAACCATACACAATGAACTGGGTTACACGAAGTTTTAAAATAGTGAAAGCAATGGTAGTATGCCCACTTAAAATTTCCAGCATGCTAATTATACTTTTGAGATATTTATTGACCTTTTTATGCAAATAGTAATATTTTACTGAGTTATGATTCATTAATACTACATATACCTTATTCTTAAGATTTAGGATGAATGAAATAATAGTAATTAAAATATGACTATATTTTTGTTAAGTATGATATTTTCATCCATCAGAATACTATGCTGTCATTAAAATAATTTTAGAGACTGAATGACATGCATATGACATAAAGTAGTATTAAATGATCATAAAGGAAATATGAAATCACTTCTTTGAAATGAATACAACTTTGTAGAACTAACATGTCTTTATAAAATCATACTAGAGGGAGACACAAAGTGAAATAGCCCACCATGTTATTTAAGAGATTGGATGCTTTTACAAATCGTCTATGAAATTTGCTAAGGTTCTACAGATGAAATGTGTCACATTCTAAGTTTCTTCCATCACATTGCGGCAGAAGTAAGGATTTTTATTTTGTGATTTTTAGTAGTTACATTTTAAAATTTCTAGAAGCATAAATACAAGCTAAACTGTGAACTTAGTTTAAATAATATATTGAATTAAGGGTGAATGGCTTTAATCTTTTAAAGAGGTTTTGAAACGGCAGGTAAACAATTATCCAGAATCACTAATGAACAAAGGAAATAATTACCTAGAGCAGAAGTGGTATGGCTTAAACATAAATAGCATGTTAGATGTAGATCCAGACAGAAGCACAGTCTTGTAAATCTCTGTGCATAGTTACTTTTATGTTTTAAGTTCAATGTTATTACTACCAGGTATACTGATGAGCAAAGTGATTAAAAGGAATGCCGCTGTAAATCTTCACACTAGCTCTGTGTGACATCTGACTAGCTTGTCAGACACCTCCTAATTTCATTCCTCCATGGCTCTCAGTACTGATTGAAATTACAGAGATTAAATTGCCGGAGGCTGTACATCTACAGTTAGGTTGCGAGCAGGACCCAGCTGGAGAGACTCCAAGATCGGAGTTCTTAATTACTAAGATCCTCTAAGTCCTAAGGCAGGTCCAGTGACCTCTCTGGCGCCTGTTTACCTCCCACTTCTGTGATGACCGTGATGCCACTAAGAAACACAGAGTCAGATTGGGAACAATTAAACACCAAGGTGCAGTCTATAAGTGCTTCTTTCCATTTCCCCTCAGGAGGCTCAGGACCTCTTACACACTCTTGTACAAAGCAAGTGTAAAGTCATTCTGAATGCTCCCAGGATATCTGCAACACTGACCACTCATGCTCTTTGGACTTTATCTCAAAACAGAAATGACAGTTATTTTCAATGCATGTCATTTAAAACTGGGTTGGATTCTTAATTTTTTTTTTAGTAAATAGGCAGGAACTAATTTGTTCAGTCATGTATTTTATACTTTCAAATTCAATAATTGGATGGAACAAGGTTCATTTGCTTCAGAAGTTCAGAAATCCATTATAGCGCATCTGCTGAGAGACAGGCTAATATAATTATGTAACTAGGATTTTTTTTAAATATACTGTCAGAGAAATATAAGAAAACATATTCAATCTGTTGCAGAATTATATACATACATTTCATTAATAACGGTGAATTCATGAATGTCTGCTCTGAAACTATGCAAAGTCTGAAGTTACAATGGCTAAAAGAGCACATGAACAATTTTTAAATAAACTTTATTTTTAATTCATACATGTGATATAGAAATTTCCATAAAATTCAAAATGGCTTTATTTCTGTGTGTTTACAAATTGATGGAATTCTCTGAAGTCATTTCACAGGTATTACTCCCTGGAGACAGGAACAGTGAAATAAAATAGGATAAAGGGGGAAACATTTCTGCTAAGTTTTCTCAAATGTTTTTGACCAATGCACCGTTTTAATCACAATGTTTTGGCTGGTTACCAATTTACTTAGTATCTTTGTTGTTGCTGTGACTTTTGCACATGACCCTTGACCCACCTTCTCTATTGTCATTTCAGGGACAACAATACCCCACCTTCTAAATAGTACATCCAATAATTTATATCTAAATTTCCAGTCAGACATCAGTGTCTCCGCTGCAGGATTTCACCTTGAATACACAGGTAAAGGTAACTTACATTTTCTAGGAAACTTAGAACAGGTTTGTTATATTCTGATTTGTTTGCCTTTTCTTTATCTTATTTTATTATTATTCGTTAGATGCTTATTTGTTTTCTAAAGAGAGGCAGAAACGTCAGGGGACCAATTGGGAGGGAAGTTGGGAGGAACTGGAAGGAGTAAGAAGAGGATAAACCTTAATCAAAATATAGTGTATGGAAAACATCTATTTTCAATAAAAGAAGCAGAAAACCTGTGAAGCAGAACAAAATAAAATACCAACAAACAAAGTAGACTCTTGTTTTTATACAAATGACATCAAATCTGACAAAGCAAACAATCAGTCTGATATAATGTTTAAAATTTCAAACCATTCTGTCAATTCATTTGAAAAAATATATGTGTATAAGATGAAGGATTTTTGCCAGAATTTGAATAGTGTTTTCTCTTTTAATATTAGAAGAAACAACATTATATTTACCCTTTTAATGAATTTATAATTGTGCAATGCCCATAAAAATCTGGATGAGAGCTCTAAAATATATTCTTGTGAACGGAAATTTTATGCTGGCTGATTAGTAATTCCCATTTTGGATTCCCACTAATCTCAGCAATCACCATTGCACTGTTTCTTTAAAAGTGGCTATTTTAGTAAGTCATATAGGTGGAACAAGCCATATGTGTCCTTTTGTGATTGGTTAACTCTGCCTTAGTTAACTCTGTGCCGTTGCATGCGGAGGATATTGACCATTGACTGCTCTAGCTAAGACTCTAATATCACGGTGATCAGAAGTGACAAGAATGCACTTCTGTGTCTTCTTCCTGATCTTCCACCAACTGCCTTCCATTTCTCACTACTCATAAGATACCTTTGGTGGGCCTTACACATGCAGCTTCCATTTGGTTGTAGTAAATAGCATGTATACCTACTTTGTTGAGTTTTAAGTCAGGACAAAATATTGCCATTTTTTTGCATCCATTGATAAGATCTTATTTTATGTTACATGTATTGCTGTGGAATTTATTAAACCATCCTTTCATTCATATAATAAATTTAATTCTGTCATGGAGTATAGCTGTCTTAAGAGAGTGTTAAATTTACCCACTAGTATTTTGTTGAACATTTTTGCCTCACTGTTCAACAATGACATTTACTTTTCATCACCTTTTCTTGAATTGTGTTTTGTGTGGCTCCAATGGCAAGATGATCCTGGTATCAATAAGTGAATTTGGAAGTGTTCCTTCCTATATAATTATGTGGAAGAGTTTGACAAGGGTTGGATGAACTCATTGAATTACTTTGGAAAATTCACTTATAAAGATTTGTTTGTTTCTGGATCTTTCTCTGTTGGGAAGGTTTAGAATAATGATTCAATGTCCTTGCTCTTGGTCTGTTAAGTGTTTCCAGTTTTGTTTTTATTTTTTTATTCAGTCTTCAAAGGGTTATGTTTCTAGTATTTTTTTCTTTTTGTCTAGTTTAGTTATTCAACTTTTTTCCCTATAATTATTCACTGTGTTTTCTTGTGTTCATTTACAAAATTTCTTTGGATTCAGTTACAATGCTTCTCCTTTTATGAAGAGAATTTGTAAATTGAAGTACAGGACACTTTTGAATTAGTTACTTTTCTTATTGCTGTGTCCAAATATGTAGCAAAAGTTATTTGAAGGAGTAATAATCTCCTTTGACCCTTTCTTTTTCACTTTTCGAGTCAGTCATCCTAGTGAGAGTGGAACAGTGGGTGTTAGGGTGGTGGAAACATGTGCTGTTACTATGGCAACAGACAGGAAGGAGAGAGCTAGCCCAGGCTAGAAGCAGGTTTAAATTGGTAGGCAGGTCCCACTGATACATGTCCTCCATCTGGGCTCCACGTCCCACAGATTCCACAACCTCCTCAAACCATGCTAACACCTGGAGATCTAATGTACAAAGAAATTTGTCTAGAGAAGACATGCTACACTTAAACTTTAATGATATTATAGATAATTTCAGATGGAATTAGAACAAGTGGCTTTTCTTCATATTCCAATTTTTAGAAAAGCATTTAAACAAACAAACAAAAAACCCAGACAAACAAAATAAAGAGTTTAGGCTTGTTGCTTGCATACATATATGAGATGTTGTACTTATCTTACATCAAATGTATTATACATATAATTAGGTTACTATGTGAGGGATGACTTCCTTTTAGTCTTAAATGCATACTCCATGCAAAAGGATTAGCCATACCACATAGCTGTGTCCATTTAAGATATCATTTTGTCCTATAATGTGTCAAATTCCTAAGGTATTCTAAGCACTCAAAATCAATGTGTTTATTAGATAAATGAATTGCTATATCTAGTACTTAAGTGTAGAAAGTATAAACTATATGAAATTGACATATACCAACAACAGTATGACAACACTGAGGCTGATGTTTGTGATAGAATTTAGGCAGTTCTATGTACATTTGGTATTTATACAGGCCTGGTTCTTGTTTTGTTTTGTTTTATCCTGGCATGATCAGACACCTAACGTCCTGGAAATTGAACCCGTGCCTTCTGGAACATCAGTCAGTGCTCTTAACTGCTGAGCCATCTCTCTCCTATCATACAGGCTTATTTGTTGACAATACCTCTCTATGTATTATCACCTCAACAGCCCTGAAACACCATGGCTTATGCTAGATAGAACGACATTCCTAGAGGAAAACAGAGAGTCTGAAATGATATGCATGTATTAGTAAAGACTAGTTATTGCATTTAGCTTTCTGTTACTTTCATGGTAATGGATAATCAACTTAATGAAAGAGGATGTTTATTTTGGAATACACATTAAGTTTCCAGTTCTCAATTAGGCAGGTTTGTTGCCTTTAGGGCTCTATTGATTATTTCAATTGTCAATAAAAGGGAGTATATTGTAGACCATACATCTTCCACCTCATGGTCAGGGAGAAAGAAAATGAAGACGAAGAGCCTGGGATCCCAAAATCTCTTTGAAGATCATGCCCCTGACACATAAGACCTTCTCTGGTTCACACCTCTGAAATGTATCATTCCTTCCCAATAAACCCTACCAGGGTCTAAGCCTTTCCCATGCTGAATTTTTTGGAGGACAACAAGGGTTCAAACTCTAACATTCATTAGTCAATACTACAGCTATCATCCTGTTACTATGAAGCTCAGAAACAGCATATGTATTTTTATTTTAAAAAAATGTAACAAATGTGAGAAGATTCATTTATTCAACCTGTATTTATTTTGAACACCTTTTCTATGACAGACACAAAGCTCAACACAAGAAATGTGAAGATAAGTATGGTCCAGTCCCCCTTGAAGGAATATTAGTCTAATAGATGAAGCAGAAAGGTTAAGAAACAGCACATTGCTACTCACACACTGGGAGAGGGATAGGTAGAAGGCACCAGTTAAGAAGTACTCAGCTCTATGTCGAAAGTTCACAGAATATTTCAAAGAGGAGGTGACACTTGTGCCAAGTCTTGAAATCTAAGCAGAAGTTTCAGCTAGACGAGAAATGGAGGATATTTTGGTAGAACAAACTTCACGTTCACACAGAGCTGTGGAATGTGGCATACTAGGAGAACTGCGTCTATTTCCGTAGAGCTGGCACGTAAGGGCTGAAGAAGCAGTAGTCCCTAAAGCTGCTTCCCAAGGCATGCGTACCTACCTCTTACTTTATTCCAGGGAATCTAGTCCAAAGCCACCTTTCTTTCTTGTAGTCATGCATAAAGCAGAGCAGTAAATGATTGTATTCATAAGTAGCTTGAGGAAACTTTATTAAGCCTTTTATGTATGGCATCTGCACCTCTACAATGTGTTATTGGGTGCAAAACAAATGATTTGTTTATATACAGTAAATATTTTGAGATCATTTGCATCCAATGGCTACTTAATCTTATATTTATAACTGTTGAAAAATATTATTTTCCACAAATAAGGGAAATTGAGCTAGATCCTAATTAAAATGTAGGTGCTGTCAAGTACAAGTTGTGTTACTAGATCGTTAAAGGTTTGGCTAGTCGAGAAAAATGAATGAATAATGACAAAACCAATATCTTTGACAGAAAAAGTCATATCATCATAGATGCAACTGAAGCATTTGAAATACTGATCTTTGCTTTAGAAACTAATATTTAGTGCTCTGTGAGGGACACTGATTTCAGCTGCAAGGAACTGGAAGGAAATGAGGTAAATCACTTTCCTAGATGTATGGAAACTTTATAATGTGGATTATGTCCATAGACTGAAATATCAATGAATACCACTGTTTTTCCACACTAAATTTCTGTATCAGAATAAAAATGAGACAGAGAACTTACTGGTAAAGCATGAGACTCTGAACAAATCATGTATAAGTATTTCACATGTCATTGCTTTAAATAACAAGACTATTGACTCTTCTACTGACCTACAAGTTGTTCAAAAGCAATAGATTTATTTAAATCCATATATTATAAAGTAAATGGAATTCTTTGGGTTCCAGCTGATCCTCAATACAAATCTTTAGAAGAAAACATTATTGTAATATTAAGAACAATGTTTAATATTATTTTAGAAATTATGAACTAGTGTCCAATAAGGAAATGATAAGCAAATATTTCAAGCAATCTGTTATTAATCATCCCCACAGCAAAAAGAAAGCATTAGTTTATCACTCACTTTTATTTGGAGCAAAACTTTAAAATCTTCCTGGATTAAAGTAAACAAAATTATAAATATAAGCTAATGCTAATACTGTAATACTGTAATACTGTAATAAAAAGCCCATAAATATAATAAATAATAATTTTACTAGATGATAACTTCTGTGGGAGAAATGACCTTTTGGATAAACTAAATAAATTCCTGACAGTAGATGGGTGGTATTGTCTCACAGAAACACTCCAGGCATGTGTGCTGTTTTTTAAATCAAAGTCATTGATTAAATTAAAATAGAAAAGGAAGGATGTGGTGCCATAGATTAGGAAATGAAGTTACAGATCATGCACACGTGGAAGCGAGTAGGGTGGAGGGCAGGAAGGGAAAGAAAAGAAAGGAGGAAATGACACTCAATGTTGTAGGTAGCTTATCAGTGCCAGCAAAACCCCCAAAGTACTTTTAATGAATAGCAAAGACTTTGGAATAGTCTTCATGTTTCACATCTGTTTTTCTTATTGACAATGTCAGCAGCGTAGTATTAGTGAACTCCTGAGTTGAATTCAAACAGAATGGTGAGAAGCAGAGCATGACAATTTAAAGTTTAGGTATAGCTTTACAGAAGTAAAATCACTAAGTTCTTCTCTGGTTTTTAAGAACAGCTAAAAGGAGTTATGACAATCGTCCTGGCTCCCAGTTAGAAAGACTGACTGGGATTAAACTGTGATTGGGGATTAATGCGGCATGTTGTGCTGAGCTTTGGAATCTTGTCTAGAAGTGACCAGGAAGGCTGACGGCCCACTCAGTGAGAGCTCAGGGCTATTACTTCATATAGCACCCTCTACCCAAGCAGAGACGCTTTTGTTGTTGTTTTCAAGGAATTCATTTTGTTTATGGAGGAACACATACATTTCTATCAGGATTCAAAAATATTGTTTTTATTAATAAACTAATATCTAGTTTGTGGACATATATGAACCTGTCCATTGTTGAAGTGGATCATAAAGTAGACTTGAAAGTTTCTTTTTTCCAGACGTCCTGAAAAACACTTTGAATTATACTGTTGTTATAAAGCCATCCTGAGGTTCTCTTAGGTTGGTGTGATTATTTTCAGTCCTGTCTCTGAAAGGAGAGATCCCTCCCACTCCTGCCCTTTTTTCTGTTGTATTTCTTTTTTTTAGATGCTGGCCCAAAGCCCAATATGCTTTCTCTGCTACCTTGGGCTTTTTTCACTCTTTCTCTGAAGCCCTCCACCTTGTCAGGTGGCTGCTTACAAATGTCATTTTCTCTATATCCCTCCTTTGGGCAGCTGTGCTGATTAAAGCTTCCCTGCCTGGGGTTTGTTTTGATTTTAAGCACTAATCAAATCATACACAAATTTTATGAAAAGAAGAATAGGAGGAGGAGATGGGGGACGAAGATGTTCATTAAGAACTGAGACATAAGAGAACACAGATTTAAATATATAAAAATGGATACATAATCATTGCACATATTTTTAGGAATATTGAAATATATCAATATATGTATATATTATGTAGTAATCCAGATAGGGTCATTGGCACACATCACTTTAAACATTTATCTTTTATTTGTTGGGGATATTAAGAAGCTTTTGAGCTACATGTTTGGAAATATGCAGGTCGGTATTGTTAATCATTGGTACCCGAGTGACCATGCTATGGAGTATTAGAAGTTACTCCTTCACGTCTAAGCTTCTGAAAGTCATTATTCATCGTCTTTAGACCTTCCCATCACACTTTTACTACCTCTTAAATATTTAGATTTTCTATTTCTAAGAGATCAATTCTTTTTGCTCTCACATGTGAACGAGGGCACAGTGTATTTGCTGTATTGTGTCTGGCTTATTGCACTTAACATAATATATAACATATCATTTGTATTATCACATATTACAAGACTTAATCTTAATGGATAAACAGGATTCTACTGTGAATATGTGTCATGTTTTCTTTTTCTGACACTTAGGTTGGCTGTGTATCTTGACTGTTCTGAGTAATGTTGCAATAGGGATGAGACATCTCTCCATCCTGTGTTTACTTTTCTTTGGGTATTATAGTAGCAGCAGAACTGCTTGGTCACATGGTAGCTGTTCTTTCAGTGTTTTGAAGAATGTCCATAATGTTCTCCATAATGATTTTAATAATTTACATTTCTACTCAAGAATTAATTATTCAAAAATCCAAATTTAAATACCTATACATAGCAAAAGTGGTTATGCAGTTGGATATTTAAGAAAAATAATTGAGTAGCATTTATGTGTATGGATGAGACAGTTACATTACTTTTTTTTATATGGAGAGTTTACCTATTACACTGCATGTCTTGGGTAATTCAGTTTTGGAATCACTGAAATAAATGTTCTGCCCACAGGGTTACATAAGGGGGGAAACACAATAAGGAAATTAGAATCTCATAATATCACTATGAATACTAGCAACAGATGCCGAACACTTTCAGGTTTTCTATAAAAAACAGACTTTTTTCCATCCAAGAAAGCAGACTTTTACTACATCCCTAAAGAAATATTTTAAATAGTAGGGGTTTTAGGAAACAGGGCAGGTGTTCTGTCTTGGGAATCAAAAATTTGGCTAAGATTCCTTCCAGAAAGCAAAGGTTTTACCCATCTGATTTGTCAAGGGAAAAAATAGCAATCTAGATTACGGATAACACAATTACTACACAGAAAAAAAATCATCTTGCTTCTTTCCTTTGAAACAGCAAATGCTTGTGGGTAAGCTCATTTTTAAAAGTTGTTTACAGTCATCTTCCTCCTTTGTTCTGGGCATTCTTGCTTTGGAATGCCACCTCTGGTATTATGCTCATCATTACAGCAGATGAGATGGACCCTTTTTTCTGCTCTGTGCATCTTTTCCAGAATTTCCTATTATCAATAGCTCTAGATATTGATCATTTCCTATCATCATATAGCTGTGTTCTACTAAATAAAGACAGCACCCTCAAACTCCTTGCTCCAACAAGAACTGACTGTGTCACTTTTCTCACAGGCCTTTACCAATATTCTTCCACTTACATGAAACATTTTTTTTTCTTTTTAGATTTTATGCCTTTGCTGTCACACCCTTACACAATTCACAATTCCTTCTCTCTTGGTGATACCCACTTTGATGCTTCCTTTTCTAGCTAAAAGACTCTTAATTGTTATTACCCAAACCAGCCAAACTCAGAATTTCTTGTTCTGAATCTTGTTACTGCTGCCTTTTTGCCTTTCCTTTTAAACATTACATTCATTTATTGTTTTTATTAATACACTTATTATTTATTTTGGCATGTGTGTTTATGTATATTTGCATATGCTGGCTCCACAGCATATATGTGGAGGTCAGTGAAAAAGTTGGGGCAGTCCATTCTCTCCTTTCACCTTTTGAATCCTGAGGATAAAATGCAGGTCATCAGGATTTGCAATGGGTACATTGACAAACTCATCCCTCATGCAACAAGCCCCTTATGCCTTCATAGTGCCACCACAATTATTCCCTCAGCCACTTCTCAAAATTTAAGTCTGTGCCTTGTTAACATTAGAGAATAAAAGAGATAATGTGCTCCCGCCCCATGTGTCTTACAGCCGATCAGAAGTACATAGATGAAGATGATGATGTATAAGAGAAAGAAATCATGTACGCAAAATTTCAGAAAGCAGAAAGCTCCTGAAAGAAAAGAGGAGCAAGAGTTGAGGACTCAATAATGTGAAGGCTGGAAGAGGGGCTGCTGTGGAGGTCAGGGGAGATTCTGCAGAGGGGATGATATCTAAGAGGCTTGCTGATAAGTCAGGAGAGTGATGAAGGGAACACTCAAAAACATACAGCCAACGGAGGTGTGAAGAGAAAGGAGAGGAAAGGGAGGAAGGGTAAAGAGTAAGCATTTCTCCTAGCTGTAATGACACCTCTTTTCCTGGAATGATACAGCCTTAGAGGAGAGAAAAAAACTTCTACTTTCAAGAGACTGCCATGGTTTACAATTATTAATGTTGAGATAATGATTTTAATTAGTATCCTTGAATTGTCTCCCTTAATGAGTGTTCTACGACTTTTGGGAGGTATGTTCCACAATTTTATTTCCAACAGAAAACAACACAGTGGGATGCTCTTTTCCATTTCAGTAAATAACTCAGAAAACAGATCAAAATGTGTAAGTTAATCGAGGGGAGCGTATTACTTTGGGTAGTGGTGGACTGTGGCATGGCGTTTTCATCACATACCCAAGTGTCTGTCAGAAAGCCAGCTGCAGCGAATGAGCTAGGTTCCAGTAGGTTTTATTTTAAATTTATTATTAATGAAGAAAGAATAGATGTAGGAAAATAATTTCTTTATAAATAAAGCTAAACTTTTAATTTTTTAAAAATAAAATTGTATTCTTAGGAACTCATTGTATATAAAATTTTATTTTAAAGGAAATGTTTTAATTCATTTTTTTATATAATATAGTTGAAACAAATGTTATTTGAATAGTTTCTAAGCAAAAATATTTTGGATTCACATAGGTTTATCTGTTCATAATATCATTGGAGGTGTTTTCTGGTCACATTTCACCAGGCATTTAAACCATAGCAAGATCAGTTGTGAGCACTTAAGATGGCTTAGGTCCTTTGGTACTGTTTACCACCTCATCATCATTATTGTAATGGCATAGTGAAGATCAGGTTGCTGTTTTACTTTCTCCATTTTGCCTCCAACTCCTGACATGCTCAAATGTGTGGTACTTGCCAAGCACTGTGCTCCACATTTCATAGACATTATGTTTGATTTTGGTAAAAATCATGAATTCAGATGGAAGTCCATGCCTGTGTTCCCAGCACTGGGGAAAGAAAATCATGACATTGGGGTAGTCTTATCTGCACAGTGAGATGCTATATCATGAACACCAACCAAGAACTGAAAAATAATCCTTTAAGAACTGAAGATGTCACTCAGTGCTGTAGCATAGGCTCTCATTTGGGATGCTGATTTCCATCCCCACAAACAGAAAGACAGACAGACAGACAGACAGACACACACACACACACACACACACACACACACACACACACACACACACACACACGTACACTTGCAAGGAAGTTAATGAAAATTTATTAACCCTAGTTTCCAAATATGAAAAGTGAATTTTAAAAAATACCCTTAGTCCTGGGAATTTTAATTAGCAAGTACCACAGTTTGTCTCGGGAAATAAATGGTGGTCTTTAATCAGTTTTTGTGGTCCTCTTCCACAATTTGCGTAAACATATTGTTTCACAGGTGAAAACAACCAACCACTTCATCAACTTTTCAAACCATAGCTGAGCATGTACTTAGTGTTTAAGTGCAGGAGGCATTAATTATGAGAAAGGACATTTGAAAAACCTTTATAAAATAATGAAATCATTAATTAATATGGTTATGCTACTTAACATTTCTCAGATAATCATGTATTATAATTGTCTTGAATGGCCTTAGAATCTCTCAATGACACATCTTATGTCAGAATTCCATCTGTTTTACTGAGATTCAGATGAATATATGTATTTTTACCTAGTCCTTTGAGTTACCTTCACCATCATCAATGGATAAGAATGCTCTGCATACTTTAGGTGATGCTCAGAGGAGGTAGTAATCATGTCTTCATGATTTTTGGTGATGAAGTCATGGAAGGGCTCACTAAAACAACAACAACAATAAAAGATGTGTGTCTTAATTTTGGTTTCTATTGCTGTGAAAAGACATCATGACTACAGCAACTCTTATAAAGGAAAATATTTAATTGGGGCTGACTCACAGCTTCAGAGGTTTAGTTCATTATCATGGAGACGTGGGGCATGGAGACGTGCAGGTAGACACGGTGCTTGAGGAAAAGCTGAGAGTTCTACATCTTGATCCACAGGCAACAGGAAGTGAACTGGGCAAAGCTTGAGCACTTGAGATCTCAAAGCCTGCCCCCATAGTGACAAGCTTCCTGCAACAAAGCCACATAAACTCCAATGAGGTCACACCTCCTGATAGTTCCACTACCTATAGACCAAGCATTCAAACACATGAGTTTATGGGGGCTATATCTATTCAAACTACCACAACATTTTATCAGAACAAAAAGATAGATGTGGATACAATATGAGTTGGAGAAATTTACTGGAATGCATCTGAACACAGCCTAGAGGTTCTGTGTTTGGTAGCCTTGTGACATGAAAAGTTCTAGATTTTTCTAAAATATCTTGTCTTTTCAATTATAATATGTATTCTAAATTGCAAGATTGTTTTGAATTAAATGAGATTATCCATGTAAATTCTCTATTGGAAATTGGTATGTGCTAAAACCACCAAAAATTATTTATTGCAAGAACGTTGAAACATACTGTGGGAAGTCAAATAGTAATTTTTTTATTATTTTATTTTATGTGTATGGATGTTTTCTGCATGTATGTCTTTGTATCACTTGGAGCAGCCAGAAGAGGGTGTCAGATCTTATGGAGCTGTAGTTAATAGATGGTTGTGTGCCACTAAATAGGTGCTAGGATTTCAATGTGGGTCTTCTAAAAGAGAAGCCAGGGACTTAACTGCTGAGCCATCTCTCTAGATCCAAAATAATACTTTAAATGCTATAATATTTGAAATAAAAACTTATGAATTCAGCAAATACTCTCTTATGTAAACAGGGAAAACCTATTGAAGGGTTTCTTGGAGAGTAACCTATTTTACATTTCTGAAAGACTCCCTTAATTTAGAAATTGAGCAATGCTTAGCATACAGAATTCTGGCATAGGCTGTCACTTCATGATAGAAAGTCTACTCTCAAGGCATCATTGTGATATGCAAATTAAATTTTGTCAGGGCGTATCAATGTGAGGTAAATAGAAGAGGCTAAAGGTCCGGGTTAAAGAGAGATGGTGTTTCTTTGGATTTCAAACATGTGCTTTGATTTTTATTTTATAATATACCACTTCCTATATTTCCATGGTTTGTGTGATTCACCTAGAGAGCTGGACTTTCCTTTTCCTCTGAGTTTTAGCTCTTAGCAACTGTCTTAAAATAAATCTATGTGGATCACATACCTTGAAGTGGATGAATAACAGTTTTAATCATTCTGCACAAATTATTCTCTTGAAATATTATAAAGATTCACAAATAGTTGGATTATCAGGCTTTTCAAAATTATAGAGTTAAGATATAAAATAATACATTCCAACTTCTCAATTAAAATTTACCTCAATTACATTTTCTGAAATTTTGATACTTTTTGAAAAATGTTACCATATGTTTATATATAATATGAAAACTGAGAAAAGAAGCCAATTACTCCTTTTGTTAAGAATAAATAGTATTAGCAGGGCGGTGGTGGCACACGCCTTTAATCCCAGCACTTGGGAGGCAGAGCCAGGTAGATCTCTGTGAGTTCGAGGCCAGCCTGGTCTCCAAAGCGAGTTCCAGGAAAGGCGCAAAGCTACACAGAGAAACCCTGTCTCAAAAAAACCAAAAAAAAAAAAAAAAAAAAAAAAAAAAAAAAAAAAAAAAGAATAAATAGTATTACTGAACAGGAAGATGGTAGAATGAAGGAAATCATATTGGCTTGAGATCAGAAAACTATAACAAATAAATCAGATTTGGGGGCTGTATATTCTTTCCTTTCAAGATGGAAGCATTATAGTGTTAGCTAAGAACTCTGGTTTGTATTGTGGTATTTTATGGCTTCTGCTATCATGTGTTGGCATAAGCCACATCCCCCTTTGCAGGGGGGCTATTGTTCAACTTTCACACAGATAAATGTGGATGGACTAAATTCTCTTGGTCAGGCACAGGCACTGATAGTCCTTGTCTTTTCCTTCCTTTCGTTCTTTTCTATAACAATGCTGGATGATAAAACTCAGTCCTTGAATGTACAGTTTTGGCCATTTGTTGTTATACTGCTTGTTTTGTTTAAAGGAAATGGTCTCTTGGTTGTAATTATACATCTTTGATAACCACATTTGTTACAAAAGAAAATATACTTAATTGATGGGTTGTCAATAAATACATGTGTGGTCTTTTCCATTTGAGAATTTTCATTTTCCAGTTGTCCAATTACTTAGATTTTTACAGAACATTTATATTTCTCATTTGGGTTTAAAATGTTTATGTGATTTTAATAAACATATGTAATTTCTTTAAACTTCTCAGGCATACATTTCATAAAGATTATATATGACAGATCCACAAACAACATGATCTTAAATGGAGAAAAAATTTGTGGGTGTTTGTTTTGTTTTGTTTTTGAGACAGGGTCTCACTAGATAGCTCTGGCTATCCTCAAATTCACTATGTAGACCAGGTTGGTCTAGAATTTACAGAGAAACAGCTTTCTTCCTCCTGAGTGCTGGGATTAAAGGTATGCTCTACTAAACCCAGCTTTGAGAACATTCTGAAACCTATCTCATTAAAATCAGCAAGGAGACAGAGCTGTCCACTGCTTTTACCCTTTCAGTATAGTGGTTGAAGCACTGCCTAAAGCAAAGAGACAAGAGAAGAAAAATAAAGGATACAAATACAGAAACAAGTCAAATTATCCATATTTCCATATTTTTGAGATGATATATATCTCTATATACATATAATATATTAAATCTTTGTATATAAAAATATTACACATACACATATATAAAATCTCTTATCTATATAAGACTCCAGAAATTCCACTGAGAAACAAGAAATGATCAACATTTTTAGCAAAGTGGGAAGATTAAAAAAATCAACTTACAAATATTAGAAGTTGCTCTGTGTACCAATAACAAACATGCTCTGAAAGAGCCCAAGAAACAATCCTATTCACACCAGCATCAAAAATATGGAGGAATAAACCTAACCTTACAGTTTAACTTCTATAGTGAAAACTGTAAAATATGCTAATATAAAATCCTTTGGTGACCTTTGTAGCATCTACAATTTAGTGTACAGAGTTTTGTTTTTACTTTATAACATACATTTCACAAGGAGGAGCCATATACACCAATGAAATAAAGCCTATAATCCTTTGAGGAACTTTAGATGTCTTCCAAGATCCAAGAACACAGTCTCCTAGGTAGACCTCGGTACAACTCACATATTAAGTACAATTTTCTCTGCTACTTACCAATAATAAAGTTGTGCTAAAATTTTTGGAAAATAGGGTGGTCTGAAGGTGTCTCTCTATCCTTTTCAATAAATGTAGGGTTAGACTGAATACGTAAAATTACAAAAATACTACCCAGGTTTGTAAATGTCCAGCAATTTATCTCTTTGACTCTATCTTATCATCGAAGCTTTGTTTCAGCACGAACATTTTATGGCTTTCTGTCCCTAAGCAATTTGCTTACGACTTAATGCATTAGGCCTTAATGAGTTTATTTTTACAATCACTAAAATGCTCTCTTCCCTTGAGCTAATTACTTAATTGATTATTTGAGAAAAACAGGGATTTTAAGATTAATTATATTTTTACTCACACTAATTTTCTTGTTGTTCCTTGCATCTCATAAAGTATTAAATGTAGAAACATTCTCCACCCAAATTATATTACTAGCATTTGTCATTTCTAATTTTAATTGCTATTATGACTGAATATATCCTGTGAAATAAGGATAATTAATCTTTATGAACACATTTTATTCCTTAACCTATAAAACCCTTACAGATTAATCATACTTTATCTTCTTTTTTTTTCTTTTGATTAAAATTTATTTCCTGTTAATCTTGTTGATTGCCTTTTTTGGAGATGCTTTATAGTTTTCCCCATTCTATTGTCTCTATAAAAATGTCTAGTTACATCTTAATACCACTTTTCCTGGTCCCTGGGTTTTCTTATCATAAAGCAAGCTACATTTTTACTGCCTGGGTATGAAAACACCTCTCATTTTAAGCCAATACAATGTGGAAGGATTTTAAATACTTATATTTCATGTCATCCTTACTTAACATAATCACTACTTATTTTTCTTATTTGCGTATTCTTAGAGTGCCACATAAAATATATTTATTTTCAAAAACATAGACTCTCGTGACAACAGAACAACTCCTTAGTAAGGTTATCTAAAGTTCAAGTTGGTATTCGGACCTCTATCCTAAAACCCTTAAATATCAGTGGGATATTGATACATTCTCACAGCAATAGCATATGTCAAGTACCATGTATTTATTACGTCCTTGAAATACAGAAACATGTCCATTAAGTCAATATTTTCTCATCCTATTTTATTGCTTAACGAACTTAATCACAGAATATCTGAGACTCAACCAAATCAACAATAACACAAACAAACAAACAAAAAATTATAATGCAACTACTGGGGCCAGAAAGCTCATGAGAATTTATCTGTACATAAATTATCTCTTAATCAGACAGAAGAAATTATCAAGATTAGAGGGCAATTTATAATTGAAATTCTGTCTCCTGATTTATCTCCATTTCTACCTGTTTTCCCCAGAGCACATAACTTGAGGAAAAGCATTTTGTCATTTTTTTTCCAAAGAGAAAGAAAAATTGTATTGACTTTTTTCATTTTATACATTGTTTTCTCTGCTAGAGAATCATATATCACATGCACTGGACCTTTCATTATAATGATTTAATAAAATATATAAACTTTCAGCACTCATAGGATCTATCACTCATAAAATAATTCCTTAAGGAAAGGTCTACATTTATTTTCTATTTTATACTGTACTTGTACAACTTTTTATTATTACTTTTTAACATCATGCCACACTCTTGTCCCACGAGACATTTATTTAGAGAGTGATTGATTTTATACTACATGTGTCATATCTTTGCATTTCCAGCATCTCATGTAATGAAAAGGCCAAAACAGGAGCTAATTGTTTATTTAATGAGTAAATGAAAGATATTTACATATTAGGATTCAACATTTTCCACTTACTTTAGCGTTACTCTAATTAAAATGAAAGAAGCAGTTTGGATTGCTGAATAATTAATACAAAATTTACTGTTTCCTGTGCTAAACATGAAAGAGAGCAACCATACATTAATAAGAAAAATATTAAGAAAAACATTATAAACAAGTGAAGCTCTCAGCACATGTGTTCCACCACCATTGCCAGTCAATTACTTGTAAAATTCAGAATCACTCTTTTAAAAGACCTGACCTTTGTGTTAGTCTGGTGAGATGTATGTTAAGTACTTGACTAATATATTATTAGTAGATTGATTACTTCTGAAGCACATAATGCCAGAGGAAAAATTCTGGCACACTTAGCAATACTATTTTATACAATTTATACAAATAGTCAGACTGATAGAGTGTCTCTAATTAATGTGCTCTTTTGTGATCATGAATGCTTATATTAATCTCAAATTTTTATCTTTAAATTTAAAAATATGCTATTCCATATTAAAATTCTAGTGTATATTAAAAAGTAATCCCTAAATAGTTTAATATTAAAAAATAATTATTTGTGGAATTAGTGATAATTAAGTAATGTTTACTATTTAAAGGGACATATGATGTTGAGTGTATGTATTTTACTTAGAATGAAACCTTTGGTATCACTTAATACAATTTTGTATACAAGCACAAGTGATTCAATGTCTGTTCCTTCTGTATTTACAAACAAAGCTACTATATTTTTTCTACTCAAGATATCAAGCCAAATTTGTGAACGGGATTTTTTTCATTTACAAAAAATGAAAGTTGGAATCCTTAGATGAATTTATATGTTTTCTTCCCTGTCTCTCATCTCAACATCTTAAAGAAACATTTATGTCATGATGAAATACAAGGAAATTTATCTTTTTTCTATAACCTATCTATAATTCATTTGTCATGTATCTATCAATCTATCAGTCAATCAATCTATCTAGCATCTATCCTGTATCTAACATCTTTTACCACCTAGCTCTCCATTTTTCAATCCACATTAAGAAGATGATGTAAATCATGACATTTTATTTCTAAAATTGTTTGGGTTGATGAAAGCATTAGAAAAGAATAATGTTTTATTGCAAATAAATACTGGAAATTTGAGAAAAAAGAGAGTTTAGTTTGTTCATTCAGGGTAAATTTTAGTAATGACTTAACAGCAGAAATAATTGTGATTTTTAAAAAAGAATACGAATTTGAACTTGAATCCATTTTTTAAAATTTAAACAGTAGACTAATTGATCCTACTCCATTTAAAAAGATTTATCTAGAGAGGGTTGTTGAAACCCCAAGACACAAAATTCCATTCATGAAACTTAAAAGGTCTTATTTTTTTTAAAATGCCACTGATAAGCAGAGGTTTAACCTTGATTAACTGAGAGGGAAACTTTGCCAACATGTTTTGCAAAAATTCTTTTTTGTTCCTTGGGCATTCCTGTAAATATCCTCTTGACTTTATCATTTCACTAAAAGAAATGAAATTCCTCATGGAAATATTTTGAGTGAATATTTAAGCACTTGGAATTTTATTTGAATAAATAAATATGACAATAATGTTAAAAGGATTATCAGAGATTTTAAGTTATTTTAGTGCATATTTAAAAAATTTACCAGTAGTGTTCCTGTCTTATCTGATTTCCTCATTAATCTGGGTAACTGTCTTCCCTGAAAAAAACAGGTTCAAAAGGTCTATTTTGTGCAATTCAATATGTTCTAGAAAAAATAGAAGAGTACATGAACTTTTCTCCCAAACTTCTTTGATGGCATTAATTCTTGTTTGCGTCTCTTTTATGATATGCAAATATAGCTTGTGTTGCCATAGATAATCTGGAAATGCAGAAACATAAACACAATTCATGTGCAAAGCAACTTATTCAAACATGAGAAGTCTTATATCCATGGTTCAGATTCCATAATTTTGTATCATTTCTTTGATCATTTTTCTCTGTGAATACATCCATGTAAGAATGGTTAACTTAAAATTGTCATGACTTAATAGATAGAACTTTTATCCATTTTTAACATTAAAATAATTTTGCAACCATTTTGTCATGTTCCTAAATATGTTTTAGCATTTTGTTTTGCAACAAGGGTCTGAGGGTCTCAGTATTCTACTGTTTTGCTATCAGATAGCTTATTTATCCTAACTCCAGAAAATAAAGTGATTGTGGCTGCATATTGATAGCTTTCAGTATATTATGATGTAAAAATGGGTGTTTTGTGGAAAATAAAAGAAAAAAATGAAGGTGTACAAAATTTAATGCTTATGGAAAGAATGATTACAGGGACATTCTTAATACTGAAAAGTAATAAATTATTTCTAAAAGCTAAGAAAATACCAAAGAAAAGTTAAATCATGCTGAAAAATTTTAAATGCCATATTCTGTAGGTCACTGAAAGATTTGAAGACCATCTATCTATCTAAAATATATCTCTATATGATCTGGAAAGCATACCTAACTATCTACAAATTTGATTGTTATAAATGACTAACCACTAACCTATTCTTCCTGATTACCCTAATAGTTAATAATAATAGCTTTCAAAAACTAGAACTTCACCCTACATTTCCAAATGAACTTCATAGACACAATACCACAAACAAAAATAGAAACATACATACAATATGTTGTAACAAAAATAACCTTAAATTTTCATCAATATACCAAATTCCTTTAAACAAGAGTAGAAACATATATACAGTATAACAAAAATAACTTTAAATTTGTATCAATATTCTATATTCCTCTAAATGATAACAAACATCCATAACACACCAAATAACCCAAAGCCTCCCATATCCCTCTTGGGAATGTGGACATTATGTTCTCCAAACTGCTTCCTGTTGTCTGTGGATGAACTATCTCTAGGGTCCCAGAGAGCAAATTTTGAGATAATGACCAAGGCTTGGGAAGACCAGAAGTAACCTTTGCTGACAGATATCACTTGTCAAGATTCAGGAGGCCTCACCTGATCAAACCTGATCCATATTAACCCTGAAGGAATCTACAACTTCTCATCTCCTGTGGGAACAAAACTTCAAAGCATTTTTTATTTCCATTTGACAAATATATTTTTTAACTTTCTAAAAGTTAAGGCATTCCTAAAGTATATGAGCTGATTTATTTCAGCTGTCCCCCTTTCAATTCCAGGTGTCTTTGCAGCTGTCCTTTCTTTTTCAATAATCAAAAGATTCAAAATCAATATAATAACATACAAGATGCAGACTCCCTGTGTATTTCCCATCTCATGTGGCTTTTTTTCTTTTTATATTACCTTTATCCCCTTTTTAAAGACAATTTTAAACTATTTCTTTCTTTCTATGACTGTCTATACTCATATTCTCCTTTCTTAAGCCTACGCACATTGTAAAACACACTGGGACCTGTTTAGAAAGCTTTTCCATGGACTTCTTTTACTGTGAATCATTTAGCCTTTTTTAACTGTGTGAGCAAACCTTTAAACTGCTAGCCTACACCTGGATTCTCCAAGAGCAGCTCTTAAAAGCTAAGCCTATAGCTCAGGGCCCTAGTCATAGGTTAGTGAATGAAAACTGCTTTCAACCTTCCTAGCTCTGGAAGCCAGCACCTATGTTGCCACAGGTGGTTTTTATTTAGCTTGCCAATTTTATTTAGGACTGCCAGCTGAACAGCAGTGTCTCTTAAAGGGACTGTATCTCCCCCCTCCCAACTTTCTCAGGGCCTACCTAGGTGGGTATTTGAGCCACGAGTTGAGCGCCAAAATGTTTTAATTCTTTCTGTCTCCTCCTCCTTCCTTTCTTGTTCCTTCTCTGGCTACTACTTCTCTTTTCTCCCAGATTTCTTCTTCATTATAATCTGTCTGCCTGCCAGCTCCAATTATCCTTTCTCCTACCTTGCTATTGGCCATTTATTTATTTATTAGACCATCAGGTATTTTAGACAGGCACAGTAACACAGCTTCACGGAGTTAAACAAATGCAACATAAAGGAAACAAACACACCTTTAAATAATATTCAACAAAATAGGTTGAAGCATATGCATGAAAATAGCTCTTTTTTTAGAATTTCATATAATGAATACTATCATTTACTTCATTTCTACTCTTCCATCTCCTACTTCCAAGTTCTGTGTATATCCAACCCCTCACAAATTCATGACATCATCTTTGTATTATTTTTTATACATATACCTAAACAATTGTGCATGCTTAAATATAGCCATCTGAATCCATTTGGTGTTTTTCATAATTTCAGGCTAACTACTCATGATTGGATAATCTATTAGGAGGTTCATCACTAGAAAAACTGAATTCAACCTCTTTCAGCAGCCATTAATTGCCTATAGCTCTTCATGTAGAAAGGGCCTTTTATGGTTTCCCCAATCCACATTGGCATGTCATCTGGTTTTGTCCCTTTGAATGTTTTGTTGATGTGACCATATTTTTACAATATCATAGTTGTAGTTTCCCTATCTCTTACAGAAGGTGCAGAGAAGATGATATCTAATAGTAGAGAACCTGATCTTTTGATGCTCAATTAGCATTGAAAAATATATCTATATCATCTATCTATGTATCTATTTATGTATGTATGTATGTATGTATGTATGTATGTATGTATGTATCTATCTATCTATCTATCTATCTATCTATCTATCTATCTATCTATCTATCTATCTATCTATCTGTTTGTTGAGACAAGGTCTCTCTGTGTATCCTCGGCTGTCCTGCAACTTTCAATGTAGACCAGGGTAGCCTCAGATGGTTTTTCTACTTCACCCTCTCGCTAACCTGTCAGTTATACCTGTTGTGAAAGAGAAAATGAATTTCTGTAATAGAATAACTTTGATATATCAACAACTCCAGGATAATTCTCCTGTTTAGAAGTAGTTGACCAACATATAATGAACTCCACAGGTGGTTTTTTTTTGTTTTTGTTTTTGTTTTTGTTTTTGGTTTTTTTTGTGAGCTTTTATTTGGTTACAGTTTGTTATTTTGTTTTGTTTTGGGGGTGTAGTTTTATCTTGTTTTCTTGATTTTGTGAGGGTCATTGTTGTAGTGTGTGTTTGTTTGTTCCTGGAGACAGAAAAATTTGGTTAGGTAAAGAGAGGGAAAAGATCTGGAAGGACTTGGAAGAGAGGAAACATATGACGAAAGTATATTTAAACTTAAAATAGTTTTAAATAATAAAAATATAATAAAAAAGAAAAAAATAAATTGTATCTGTATACAATTTAGGCAGCTGAATATGCATAGTTGAAACAATCATCACTTGAACGTTATTCACATTGTTCTCATTAAATAATTTTAGCAATTGGTTTGGATTCCTGTCCTGAGCCACAAACACCAAGCAGTGGAATAAAAGTTGGAGACAGATACATGGTTGGTGATGTGGTGTCCTTCCAGTGTGACCAAGGCTATTCTCTTCAGGTAAGGTACTTGTAAAACCGGTGTCTTATCAAGAGTATCCTCACGTTGTTTTTTGGCATCTTTCAACAAATCAGTAATTACTAATCCACACGTTTTGGTATAATCTTGATTTATAGCTACTTTGATTTTTCTTTAAAAGCAATGTTCAATTCATAAGTAAAATATATATCTTAGAAATTGCTGGAATAAACTGTTACTTTGGATAAGTAAAAAATATGAGTTAATAAATTGAATTAAATATTTAATTCACTTTCTAAATCTATTCTGAATTGTGGCAGCTGA
Source organism: Peromyscus maniculatus bairdii (assembly GCF_049852395.1). Classification (NCBI taxonomy): domain Eukaryota; kingdom Metazoa; phylum Chordata; class Mammalia; order Rodentia; family Cricetidae; genus Peromyscus; species Peromyscus maniculatus. Next base: position 15,538,221 of record NC_134871.1, read on the forward strand.
CTTCCTGAATATTTAGCATTTGCAAATAATACCATAAAATTCTGAAAATTAGTGAAAATCCACTAAAAAATTACCTTGATAAAGAACTACATTTTCAGAAGGGCTCACGTAGATAGTCTCCTAAAAATCTCCACATTTTGGCCTTTTGTGAAATTTATTTTTAAAAATTAAAGGAAATAATAAATTTTACATTCAAAACAATCAAATTTGTTAGGCAGTAATATTTAATAATAATGTTTTTAATTTTTAAAAATTACATCATAATTTCTTAGTCTTCCTAGTCCCATAAGTTTTATAGATTTCATATTTTATTAGGATATGTAATATACTTTAAAGTCTTTAAACATTTTTATAATAACTATGACAGTTCTTTTATGTGTCTCCTGTTTCATATTCTACCAATGTATTACAAAGCACTATGCACTCAGCCATTTCAGCTAATTTGTTAACAGTAGACCATCTTTTGATAGAAGAATATTAAAACCACAATTCTGTGCTTACTTGATATATTTTTTCTTTCTATCAAGACTTTGCAGTTTTTTATTTCAAATTTATCCAAGTATGTAAAATTACCTCTCTTAAGTAATGCTAAAGCTCAATGATATAAAAGTGACAGTGTCTACATGTATCTCCATGTACATATTACTTTAATCATTCAGTATGATATATTTCATTCAATCTTTTGTAAATGTGTACAAAACTACATTGTCTCAATTTTTGTAGGGTCATTCTCATATCACATGTATGCCTGGACCAGTAAGAAGATGGAATTATCCAATCCCCATTTGTTTAGGTAAGTGAAAAGACTGTAAAATTTATGTTTCTTCAAATTTAAGAGATTCAATTTATAACTCATGTTCTAACTTATTTGCCTTTTATGGAAATGTCATTTTGATATATGCTGTTTTCTTTTTTAATTTTAAAATTTTACAACCTTTAATGCACATCAGTGGGTGAGAAAATGAAGATAATAATAGAATAAATTTGCTTTTATTCCTTTGTCATTTTCTTAATATGACATAAAAATAATAACAACCTCAGAATAATAATTGAATATCCTATTGCTAGCTATCAAGCAAAGGCAAACAAGAACCTAAATCAATCAGAATTATATAGCAAAAATACTTTAAATAAAATTAAAATACAAAGTTTACTGTATATGCTGAAATTTTATGAAACCACATGGAATACTTATCAGTCTTTGATATCCAACAGTAGTGTATTCAAAGGTGAGCTCAATGCAAAATAGCTTTGTAATGTCTTATTCTTTGAGTTTCTGTTTGTCTCTTTATAGAAGGAGACAGCAATGTTGGCCTCACAGGTTTATTTTGAGGATGTGGGGTAGAATGTGTTTAAAATGTTTAGCTCTGACCATGGGTCACATTATGGACTTAATGGTATCTAATGTAGTGGAATCCAAGTTAAGGGTTTCAAAGTAGTTAGTGTGTGTGCTGCTTAAAAAATCTAATAAGCATGATGGTGGGATATTTACTGACTAGCAAAATGTATCATATATTGCTATATATAAAAAATGTAAAACAATTCACAGTGTTATGCTATCTTCATCATATACATGTAGAAGTACTTGAGCTATAAAAACATGAATTAAAAAGTTTATTTGTGAGTGGAGTATTTTGAGGGAAGTTTTTTTTTTAATTTTATTTTTACTTTTTTTTTTTAATTCTACGTAATAAGCTTGGGTTATAAATGCTAAAAAATTTGAAAAAAAAAACAAAACAGTGGCCAGAACTAGAAAGATAATGAACAATGTTTTGTTAATTTTCTTGTTCTGCTAAAATATCCTGCCAAAAGTAATTTAAGGGAGAGAAGGCTTATTTAGCTCACAATTTGAGAACACACAGTCTACCATGGTGAGAAACTCAAGACAGGAGCATGAGACATCTGGTCATCTTCCATCACAGTCCAGAAGCAGAGATTCTCAGTTAGCTTTTTCCCCATGATGTTAAAAATTGATTTGATTTAATGACCAATGAACTGACAGTTTAAAGAAAAGAAAATCAGCCAGGCAGTGGTGGCACGTACCTTTAATCCCAGCACTCTGGAGGCAGAGCCAGGCAGATCTCTGTGAGTTCAAGGCCACCCTGGTCTACAGAGTGAGATCTAGGACAGGCACCAAAACTACACAGAGAACCCTGTCTCAAAAAACAACAAAAAAAGAAAGTCATTTTTGAAATTAATGATAATACATTTTTGAAAGAAGCATTTATAAGTATGCCGACTCTACACATATAGATGTGTAAAGAAAGAGAAAGAGATAATATATAAGTTAGAGTACACATATCAGACTAGTTACCAAACATCACATATAGATAAAACATCCTTTGGATCAGTGTTTATGGAATACAACCCAAAGTTTGAATTTGTACCTGTTGCCAATCTTAAAAGGAAATTGTAAGTAAGTATTTAAGTAACAACCATTAAATTTGATTTCTTTTACAACAATTAACAGTCTTCTATTTATATGTCTGATAAGAAGATACATTAATCTATGCATTTGCTTGAAAGAATGGCTTCTACAATGAAAATATTCATTAATATAATATACATTAAATAATTATATCCACCTTGTATACAAAGTTAAATTAACGACTTCCCATTTTATAATATTCCCTTAAATTATCAACAGTCACCCTTCCATAGGGATTCCAACATAGGCTTATTTATTGTGTCTGACTAAATTTTCAAATATATGTGTCTTTCTTTGTTTATATTTCTTTGCTTGTTTGTCTTGGTTCTTTTAAGATAAAAAAAATAGCTAATAGCTTTCTTCAAGTTCTTTATTGGGCTTCTTTCTTACAAACAGGAAAAGGAAGGCTGTGAAAATGACTTCCTCTTTAATATGGTACTGATAGCTCAAACGGTTGTCTTTCTTTTAGTCTAAATTACTTTGTCTTTGGAATGACACAAAACAGCAGTAGATGTACTTAAGAAAGAAAAAATAAGCTGCCTGCTTACTTCGCACTGTGGAAAGGAACGTGTCCTTTTTGCTTAAGTGTATCATTGCATGAGAAATGTTACTTGCTGAACAATAATTGACTTAAGCTGCACTTTGTTTTTTTTTTCTGAGTAATTATGCCTTTTGTGCTGTTTTAGAAAAGTGAATTACCAATTAACTAGCATTTGCTAAAAGAATGGGGACTATATTTCATTTTATCAAATGGTATTACCTTACATGATTTTTGAAGTCTTAAAAGGATTCCAATAGCTTTTTAAATATACAAATATATCCCATACTTCTGCTTTACGTGAGAATTCTGTTGTTTTGCAGCTCAGTGTGGTGGTGCAATGTCAGATTTCAGTGGTGTGATCCTCAGCCCTGGTTTTCCTGGAAACTATCCGAGCAGCTTAGATTGCACATGGACAATAAAGCTGCCCATCGGCTTTGGTATATATAAGTATATGAAAGGAGTTTCAATATTTATTAATGCAGAAGTATATATGTCCAATAAGAGCATGTAAAATATTCATATGTTGAAGTTTCATTCATGAGTATATTAAATTATGTTTATTGAGGAATACAATTTTAGTAAGTTTTGCTTCATCAAAATATATTTTACTTGGATTGTTAGAAAAATTAAAGATACATGGGTGTTTTTATTTGTCTCTTTTTTAAGTTATATATATATATATATATATATATATATATATATATATATATATATATAATGAAGCATAATGTTTTACATTATGAACACATTGTGGAATGGCTAAATTAATCAAATTGTTGTGTGTTATGCCATTATTTATGAGACTTTGTTTATTTGTCTTTTTGAGAGCAAGAGCAATTGAAATTTTATTCTCTTAACACTTTTTTTTCACATATATGAAGATTTATTATAGAAAATGTAGTAATTGAGAAAAAATGGTAGGGAGGTACTATTTGACACTCTTTTAGTTACCCAAAATTGAGAACTATGAAGTTGGTATTAGAAGAGATATGGACCAATGACAGCTTTGACATATTAAACACAGCATTTTCTACAGCTCTGTTCATAACAGACATAGGAAACAAGACAAATATGAACAATAGAAAAACACACAAACAGTTACATAATGAAATGTTATCTGTTCATGAAACTAATTGATCTATTTTTATACCACCATGAATTGACTTTTAGTAACTCAAAGAATGAAGACACAATTCCAGAAGATCTTTCAATATGGTACCCTTTTGAAACAAAACAAACCTGCTAAGTTCTGAAGTTTTTACCTATAGCTACTGAAGTGACATTTCTTAGCTTTGCTTCATGCTCTAAGACTATTTAAATTTGGAGAAATTGGACAATCAGGCAGACAGTGGGGAAAATTGGATAGTTTGCAAATCCCCATTTATAAGTCTCAATTTAGAAATATCTGTTAGCATTGCATTTTAATCTGATACATAGAGCTATTATTGTTCAGGTTTAGAACTATGAAATTGTTTCTGTTCTCAGTACATTTTTTTTATTGATCTCCAGGCAAACTTTATTTATTAAAGCACAAATAAAATATCACCACATTTCAACACAAATAAAATATTACCACATTTCCCCTTTTTTGTCTAATAAAATAAAAAAGTTATAACTAGTATAAGAAAAACTATATACAATAAGTACAATAACTATATACAATATATATAAGCAATAAGTACACCAGCAATGTCTAGTCCATTTGCATTTGACAAATTCAGAGTAAATATTCCATTATCTATCCTCTTTTGGTGAATCCAAAGTGTACCTAATTCACTTATATTACCAGCAGAAAACTATCTTATGATGTGTTTCAAACTTACACACTTAACACCTCTTAGTGAGTTTCTTTTCTGAATTTCTTAACAAGGAAAACTGTAACTATAACTATCTAACCTTCAACTCCCTCAGAGACCCAAGAAGGAAATAATATTACCTAGTAAAACAGGAAGTGCAAACAAGTGACTTCCAAAAAATGACAGAAACAGCCAGCTTCCTGGACAGTCACCCAAGGTTCCTCTTCACATTGTGGCATCATCTTTGGCCTTCAGGCTTAGCATATCTGACAGATTCATTAGTGAAGCAGGATGTGTGCAAGGCCTACAGTTCAACTCCACATTTGGTGCAAGTATTCTATTTACCAGATAAACTTGAATTCTGCCAGTGTCCTGTCATGATTCAGAATTTTAAATTCTAGATAATGCTGGTCTTTTTGAAATTTAACTTCCCATTCCTTTCAGCTTGTGGGTGGCTTCATCTTCTTTATTAAATGCCAGTCTACCATTGAGAGGTTAGACTTCATTTGCCTAGTTACTCTTTCAAGAATAACTGTTTCAGGTACTGTTCCACTGCATACCAGAAGCCATCGGTCCACTGCCTGTTCAGTTGCCTTCAAAGAAAGGGGTACTGTACCTTTTCTGGATTGCAAAGCCACTTCAGTGATAGTACCATATTGTCCTGGCCTCAGAGGACACTTGTTGCCAAAGCTTCAACCACCCTTGTCTTGGCAAGGATTGGTAGTCTTTTGTTTTGTGTCCTGTTTGTCCATTTTGGATAGCATACTGTCAGCAGTCAGTTCAAGGGCACTTTGTTGCCCAGTGGCTAACTTTTTCCACAATGAAAGTTAACTCTGCAATTTCTTCAATGCCCATGTCTTCTCTGAAGTAGATTGATGCTGCCAGGAGCAGACATGTCTCATAGTCATAAAAAAAGAAAAAAAATCTATGTTATTAAAACATTTTCAATGCCATATTCTTAGATCTCTGAAGGGTATGAAGATGACCTATCTATCTAAATATATCTCTGCTTAACTTTGAAAATATACCTAATATGACTACAAGTTTGATTATAATGTCCAACTACTAACTTTCATTTCTTTATATTCTAATAATTGGTAATAATAACATTCAAGGATTAGCTAATTGCATTTCATTGTTAAATGAACTTCTCAACACTTTTAAGAGCATAATATCATATTATGACCTCCAGTCACCATGTGGAAAGGTGTATTTCTCTAATATTTTTTGTCTGACATTGGTGTACTTTAACTGTAACATATCCCAGTCTCCCCTCTTCTCCTGGCTTTTAGGAAGCACACTGTAATCTCTACTGATGTAAATTCACTTATCCAGGATTCTCAGCTTCAGTGAGGTCATGTGACCTGTGTCTTCAGCTAGGCTGAATCTACTGAATATAATGTGCTCCAAGATCCTCTGTGATCTGTGGTCCCAAAACTAACAAGGATTCCTTTCTCTCTCACATTAGCATTTCTTTGTGTGTGTACACAACACATTCTCTTTAGCCACCCATCACCCGCTAAATATTTAGATTGACTCCACTTCTTGATTTTTGTGAATAAGGCTCCAGTGACTGTGAAAGTACAGACAACTGTTTGACATGTAGATGTTATTTCATTCGGATTGTTTCCAGAGTGAGGATGGCTGTATAAATATGTTGAGTGTGCTTGTGCAAATAGTCTGAGGTAGAAACATGCACTGAGGGTATATCCCACATAAAGTTCATGTGACATTATTTTTTGTAACTATTTTCTTATTGTCATAAGCAAGTAGTACACGGACAAGCTTTTTTTTGTTTGTTTCTGGAAATTATTGAATTCATCACGTTATCTTTGTAAGCAAGCCAGAATGTACATCTACAAAGTGGTATTACACATCTAACATTTAATTTAATGTTTACTAAGTCTGAGAAGCCTAGGATGAGCAGTACTCCCTGCAGAACTTTAGCTAAGACGTTTGGGTTTGCAGCAAACTCAGAGTTCAGATCTGTTGTTTAGTTTTGTGGCAGTCTCGTGTAGCCTCAGCTGGTGCTGTACTCACTATACAGCCTAAGGAGCTCTTCCTCTTGTCCTGCTGCCTCCAGTTCCCAAGTGTTATAAGCACGCATCACCATGTGCAGATCTTGTGAACAGCCTTCTGCAATAAAGTTCCAAGTACACGGCTGCAAATTGGCTTGTCTGTTGCTGTGCATACACGTGCGCAATAATTCCAAGCAGCAATGTGACTGCTCTTCCTTCTTTAGGTGTGCATCTCCAGTTTGTAAACTTCTCTACGGAAACCATACATGATTACCTGGAAGTGCGGAGTGGATCCTCAGAAACGAGCACTGTGATTGGCCGACTCAGTGGTCCTCAAATCCCATCTGCCCTGTTTAGCACAACCCATGAAACCAGCTTGTATTTTCACAGTGACTATTCACAGAACAAACAGGGATTTCATATTGTGTACCAAGGTAAGATGATGGATAAAACATGAAAGGTGGTTCAGTGGTAGCAGTGTGGGCAAGCATATGCAAGGCTCTGAATATCATCTCAGGAGTTACTTAACTTAATATAAGCTTGTTGGAGTTGTCTTAGGAGTTGAAGGAAGCTAAACTAAGCAAGCTTCAATTAGGAAGAGTAAAAAAAAATCATGCACTCTCCTCATACAATTTTGTTTCTTTGAACTCAGAAAATACTAGGAAAAATGTTTTAATTTGTCTAAATCATAATTAAATTAAGCAAGACAAAATAATTAAAAAGTGAAAGCTTGACTTCGAGGATAAATTTTTACTTTCACCTTATGTTATACATAAACTTTTTGTCTTGTTATATGGATATTAGAATATAAGACAAACACACTGATGGCTGTATTACATTAGATCCGTGTTCAAGGAAACATTGAATGGTTTTGAACAAGATTTTTATTGCCTTTGAGGAAAGACTTTAAACTGAAGTTGAGCTGGATTAAAATCCTCAGTCTCCCTGTTTGAGCTAGTGCAGTGTAGGTCTTCTCCATTATTTCTTCAGTTGTTATGGGTAGTATATTTCAGAAACTCCAGTTGAATTTTATGTGATAAAATGATTGTAAAGTATATACCCTGTCATGGGCCACAAGAATATGAAATAGTAAGTCCAGCTTTATATAATAAACTATACCTTGACCGACCAAGGTGTCCTTCAAGAGGGAAGCCATTTATCCATATATATTTGGTGTTATTAAGCTTAATATTCAGCTGTTTCTTGCTATGAATTTTTTGTGCTCATAATTCCCCTAGAACGGTGTGTATAAGCCTCCTACTAGTATTTGGATAAGTTCACACAGGCAGGGCCTTCTGCCTCCAAGCTCCCTGCTCCCTTTTTAGCATTTGAATTGCGTATCTGCCTTTGCAAACATCCCCACTGCCCCAGAGCAACTTCTTAGAACAAAGGGTTTTCCTTCTCACCAGGTGCTTCAAGCTGGGATGCAGATTGACTTGCTATCAGGACTCCTACCCTGCCCTGTCAGAAAACCGGCAGCAGAGAGAAACAGAGGCAGTTTTATTTTCAGTGACTTAGAGATTTCTTTACCTATCACCTGTTAGTTGTAGTTTGAGCACATTTATGATAGACTCGTAATGTCTTCACCTAACCACATATGAGGATATATTTCTAGCACATACATTCCTTTTCTGATTTATTCCAGTTCCTATCTATGTCCACCTTTACTCACTCCCCCTTTGGGTTGCAAATGAAGTTAACCAGGAAGTTTCTGGTGGAGACCTTGCAATTCTTGTGTTGTTGCTGTTTTGGGGGAGATATAGACTGTTCCCTTAGAGGACTAGAGAGAATTATGATGGCAGGCAAATAAACAAGTTGAATGAAAGAGCTCCATGCATCTGCATTCATTCCCCGCCATTGGTAGTGTCTCTCCTGGGCCCCTTGGAAGGAAATTATGAGGCTGGACCTCAAAATTTCCATTAATACCCTTGTGCATATCATGAATGATTACTCAAGACACTTACCTATTATTATATATTACTTCTGATCTTATATATCTGAGCCTTATTAGATAGAGATTAAAACTTAAAATGATAATTTACACAACATAGTTGTAATAACGGAGATGAATAGAAATGTAAAAATTATGTTATGTCTGCCTAATTATTAAGGACTATCATGAATGTATATTTTGGGGGTTGTCTTTTCAGTACAGGGATCTTTGAAATTCTTATTGATTTACCTTAGATGCCTATACCAGTAACAACACTTCACCATCTCCATGAAAAATAGAACTAGCTTCAAGCTTCAGAAAATGTATTTTTTTTTAAAACAGAGAATTTATTTTTTTTCTCTTGTGCTACTAGAAAAATCAGAACTGTGTGTGTGGTAAAGTCTAGATGGGTAGTTGAATGTTTATGTATATAAGTATTTTGTTTGCATGTACGCAAGTGTACCATTTGAGTGCCCAGTACAGACATAGCTAGACGACGAGCATGTTCGATTCAGTGGAACTTATGCTACTGATGGATGTGAGTCACTGTGTTGGAAACTATTAATGATAAAGCTTCAGATAGTTTTAGGATTTCATGCAGTTAAAAAATAAAAAATGTATTAATGACAAAGCACCCGGGGCCTGAAAGGAAATGGGGGAGTCTCTGCCATCAATGACAGACAAAAGGGCGATACTATCTTATACAAAATGACAAGAGTAAGAACAAATGTATTTCAGTATTAAAAAACTCACAATAATCAAAATATAAGAGTTCGGCAGAGATACTTCAGGTTGTTCATTTAGAGAAACAATTTTAAACTTCAAAAGACTAAGAATTAGGCTTACATGTATGTAGTTATTCTATTCTATGTACAAGTGGCATAACCACGAAGCAATTACATTCTATTTAGGGAATCATAATATGTTTGATTAAAATTGTGGCTGTAAGAAGAGTTTGCATCTCTATTCATGTTCATAATTTAGATAAATTGCACCAGCGGGTAAGGCAGTGATGCATTTTTATGAATTATCATTTTAAATACGAAAATTATAGATATGAGAGGAAATACTCATTACACTGTCTCTGACAGCCTTTACCATAGCCCTAATTAGTATTTATATAATAACTAACCATGAGCAGTATCCTATCGATTACTAAGTTATAAATAGTACTCATTTGTGGTCTTTGAAATTCAGGAAAGAAAAATGCCCTTCTTTCTCATTTTTATTTTCTAGCCTATCAGTTGCAAAGCTGTCCTGATCCTCGTCCATTTCGAAATGGGTTTGTAATTGGCAATGATTTTACTGTGGGCCAAACCATTTCATTTGAATGTTTCCCAGGATACACATTAATTGGCAACTCAGCCCTCACATGTCTTCATGGAGTTAGTCGGAATTGGAACCATCCACTTCCAAGGTGTGAAGGTAGGCTTTTAAACTGAAATTATCTTTTAGATGATGTCATTTCTTAGTAGTTCTTGTGGGGACATTCTTACTTGTTTTACTCTCTGAAGCATGACATCATTATTTTGTTTTTAGTTGAGGAATTTATAATAATAGAAAAAGGTGAACAACAAAAATCCCACATTGGCTATATAGTATATTAATAATAGCAGTATTAATATTCCAGTGAGAGTAGATTATTAACATTTTAGACACTTCAGAACTTCTTTTATGTACATGGGAGGAAAAGGGATCTATGTTTTTGACATCACTATGGTAAACAGAATCAAGATACAGGTTTTTATTTTAAATTCCTATTCTATAAAAATAATGTTGAAAATAAAATATGCAATATTTATAGCCTTACATGTAGACATAATATGAGAGAAAAGTTATATTTGCATTAATGTACAGTATTTTAAATGATTACTGAACCTTGCAATCACCAAGGACAACATATAATGTCACAGACCTCGTGTAGAAAAATTAAAGAAAAATTATTTGTACATTCTCACCAACTAAGATAAAACAGATACACTATAATTGCTGAAGAACTATGATAACTATGTTATTTATCTAGTACAAGTTTGTTATTAAAAAATGTTTATGGATCCTTTTCTGTAGCTCTTTGCGGTGGGAATATAACTGCAATGAATGGTACCATTTATTCTCCTGGTTATCCTGATGAGTATCCAAACTTCCAAGACTGTTTTTGGCTTGTAAGAGTCCCCCCTGGGAATGGAATCTACATCAATTTTACTGTTCTTCAAACAGAACCCATCTATGACTTCATTACTGTATGGTAAGTCAGCACTGTTCCTTTTGCTTGATTAAATTATGAATGCAATTAGGTCAAGATGAAAATATATCACAATTTTTTAAATTACAAACTACCATCTGACATTTGAACTGGCATGATAAGTGAGGGAGGCAGTATGGATTTTTGCAGAATGAGACAAACATGATAAACAGACTTGAGAATATTATTCAAGAAAGAAACAGAAGCTTCATGAGTGAAAAAAAAATTAAAGTCATTATTAGAAAATATTTAAGGCAAGCAATTGTTATAATATGTTTACAGAAGTCTTCTACTCATAAAATCTGGTGAAATATAAGATCCTCTATTCAGGTCATAATTGTGTTATGTGGTTATTAAATTCTTGTCATGATAATTTATTATACAGTAAAAATAATTACACTATTATTGTATCAATTGAAGCAACTTATTGCAAGTATAAAGAAAATCTTTGAATTAATCACAGATGGAAACATTGTGTGAGTTGTAGGAGCACTAATTGTAACAGTCTATGACTCTCAAGATTGTTGTCAAATAAAGTAACAGGAGAAGATACCACAAGTTTAAGAAATTCTGAGTGCCGATTAAAAACTAAAGTCAAACTTATTGATTACTGTTAATATGGGCACATTTCATTTAGATAAAACCATAACTCATTTATATGTTTCATATTTTAGCATATTATTACTTGTGTAGGCTCATGGCATACCAATATCCTTTTTTATTCAAAGATTGTTTTACTTTGCAGTTAATGTGATGATATGTGATTATATGCAATACCTTCATTAAAATTTATTCAAAACTCTATAAAACATCAGTATCATTCTCTCCTTCTAAACCCATGTCTAATAGGGATGGACCTGACCAAAATTCACCCCAGATTGGTCAGTTCAGTGGCAATACTGCATTGGAATCAGTATACAGCACTTCAAATCAAATTCTAATCAAATTCCACAGTGACTTCACAACAAGTGGCTTTTTTGTGCTCAGTTATCACGGTTGGTATTATCTAAGTGTTTCTATTTCATTTGGTACCATTTAAATTGTCCTGAAAAATTGAATGTAATATATATTTATCCAGTGATTGAAAATGTATTAAAATCTGACACTTTGATCATCAGTGTAACTTATGCATTTCAAATACATTTACTTGCAAACCATGACCTCTTCTAAGTACTTAGGGACATTAATGTGTGAGCAAATGGATATAGGAAATAAATCAGTCAGTAATTACCCAGCGGAAAATAATCATTTTGCATGGAAACCAATAAAAGAGAACCAGCTGTTCATATTTTACTGCATGTAATTTGGAGACAGCAATAGATTCTCTATACGAAAAATGTTTAATCTAGTCAACCTGCTGTGAATTTTTCTAAAATTAGCATCTAATAACTTTTTGCTCCGGATCACATTACTCATTCACTTACACTCTTGTTTCAAAACTATATCTGTGCGAGAATCTTACACTTTTAGAATATGAATCCAGATCATTAAGTTTATGGCTTTTATCCCTGTGAAGTTACTGTGGAGTCTCAATTTTATTTGGTTATATGGAATTTTTCTGTGTACCCTCTTTATAGAGCATTCACTCTTTGAGAAGACACATTTCTCACAGAAATCTCCCTTTATATTTGTATGCTTCAAATTATTTGTATTCATTGTAAATAACAAATGTTTATTTATAGTAATTGCATTTTTATGTGCTATGCCCATGGCCTTACAAAAGCATATCCTGCTTTACATAGCATTGTCATAATAATCTAAACATTTCACAGGATCTATAATCTACTAAGTTAAATGTGTAAAAGTTTTATGAAAACTGGACAATGGACAACACTTTGTATATTAGTATACAACTTAATGTGTCATAGTTTAATGCAAAGTAATGAAATATTTGATGCTTATGGTTTGCACTATGGAAAATCCAACCATATAAAATATGATTGCATTTAAGACACTTAAATTACACTGAATGGAGAAACTGAGGACTACATGATACTGGAGCTGTTTAATTGAACATTTATATTCCACTTGGATGATATCTAGCTAGTTTCCCCATAGTGACCCTGAATATCAAGGCTGCATGTTCATTATAGCTTTGCTACCTAGAAAGTGGGATGTTCTTCAGGGACATTTGCAGACTGCTCATTTGTTTGCTTTACGAAAGCCACCATTGATGCTGGAGAGTGTATAGACCCAACTTGTAGCTCAAACAATACATACTTTCTCCACTAGATAATCATAACTTAGGAACCACTGAGGAAGAAAATGAAACAATTAATTGGTTGCTGATGTATTATTACTCTTTTGGTAAATTGCTACCCACATATTTATCATTTTACAGTTATTAGTGAATAAGAAGGGAGTCTTCCTTAATAGACTTTCACTGAGCATAAGATAACCCTGTGGCAAGTCCAAAATTCTTACAAAATTGAAGACAATTTTGTGTGTTTGTGCATGTGCATGTGTGTGTGTGTACGCATGTGTGTGTGTGCATGTGCATGAGTTGTGCCTCTGTGTGTGGTGATCAGCGAATCCCTTGTGGGAGTTGGTTCTCTCTCTCGAGTCTGTAGGATTGTGACAGATTCAGGTCATCAAGCTTAATGTTAGGTGCTTTAAACCCATAAGCTATCAAAATAATCCCATCTTGTACTTTTATTTCATAAATTAAAAGATAGGTAGTTATTTAGTTTTTATTCTAAGCTAATTAAATAGGGGTTGGAAAGATGTCTCAGTAGTTAAAAGTACATATTGTTCTTTCAGAGAACCATGTTTTATTCCCAGTACCCACATGACAGCTTACAACCATCCACAAGTCCAGTTTCAGGGGATCCAACACCCTATTCTGACCTGGACAGGTACCAGGCACATACACAGTGCACAGACATTCAGACAGAATCTTATAAATATAAAATAAACTAATAATTGTAAAAGTATAAACAAAATACATAAACCTAAAATTAAAGCAGGATACTCTCTAATTTACTTTTCTTTAAATTCTGTTTATTATAAAGTTCCATATACCTTCCACTTTCATATAAAACTGTTTTCTTGGGTATTATGTCTTTACTTTATTAATTTGACAGTTCAAAATTTTCCATGTGTTTTATTTTTTTAAAATATATTTTAAACTATATTTTTTTTAAAGATTATTTGTTTATTTTATTAGTGTCCTGTGAGAGTGTTGGATCCTCTGGAACCAGAGAGTTACAGACAGTTGTGAGCTGCCATGTGGGTGCTGGGAATTGAACCCTTGAACCCATGTCCACTGGAACAGCAGCCAGTGCTCTTAACCGCTGAGCCATGTCTCTAGTCCTCATGTGTTTTCTTAAGGTCATATTGATCATTTAGGATTCACTGATTAATATGTTTTAGTATTCTTAAAAGGAAATGTTTCCCTCTCTTTATTCTGCTTGTTATGAGATCTAGCCAGCTCTATGTCTTTTATAAACCATTATCATCCTAATGTTTTTCACACTACATTTATAATAAGCTTTAAAAAATGAACGATAAATGTAATGAAAAGAATACAAAATGCAGGCTGGGTGTAAGTGACACATGCCTTTAATCTCAGCTCTTGAGAACAGAGGCAGGAAGATCTCTATGAGTTTGATGTCAGTTTAGTCTACAGAGCAAGTTCCAGGACAGTAAGGGCTACACAGAGAAACTCTGTCTCAAAAAACCAATCAACCAACCAACCAACCAGCCAGCCAGCCAGCCAGCCAGCCAGTCAGTCAACCAACCAACCAGTCAGTCAATCAATCAATCAAACAAACAAACAAACAAAAAATAAACAAATAAGTAAATAAACAATAAAGAAAATGAATTTAAAAAAAAACAGGAGGGGTGATTGCATATGGCTTTAATCCCAGCACTTGAGATGCAGAGGCAGGTGGATCTGAGTTCTAAGTCCGAAGCCAGTCATGTCTACAGAGAAAGTTCCAGGACAGCCAGGGCTACACAGAGAAACTCTGTCTCAAAAAACCAATCAACCAACCAACCAACCAACCAGCCAGTCAACCAACCAACCAGTCAGTCAATCAATCAATCAAACAAACAAACAAACAAAAAATAAACAAATAAGTAAATAAACAATAAAGAAAATGAATTAAAAAAAAAAAAACAGGAGGGGTGATTGCACATGGCTTTAATCCCAGCACTTGAGATGCAGAGGCAGGTGGATCTGAGTTCTAAGTCCGAAGCCAGTCATGTCTACAGAGAAAGTTCCAGGACAGCCAGGGCTACACAGAGAAATTCTGTTTGGAAACAAACAAACAAACAAACAAACAAACGCAACAAAAAACAAACAAATAATACAGAATGCTTTTCACCTGACATATTTCATTTTCATTTCACTTGAGGAAATATTTTTGTTTTTTCTCTCCATTGTTGTAACCACAATACCCTGCGATGATAAGAGATTTCCTTGATGTCTACTACAAGGTCAAAATGGAGTTGGCTTATGATAAGTATTAAAAACATTTGTTATGCAATGATCTCTTGAGTGTAAAGTATATAAAACCCATTTTAAATGGCAGCTTTTGCAGACAGTGACTTTGTATGATTATTATGATAATATTAACAGCCACCATTCACTGAAAACATCATATGCTTGTGCCATAGTAGTTGCTTTCTATGTGTTATTAATTTCTGGTTTACATTGGCACATTATTAACCTTGGCTTAATAATTTTAATGCTTAATGAAAAATTAAAGAATACGGAGTAAAGCATAAACTCAATAAGCATGCTAGTATTGATAGACTGTATATAGAACATAGGTAGGAATAGGTCACTGTGTCTCCAAAGAATGATCTCTTTTCTGAAAAACTAAAACCAACACTAAAATAGCTAAAATTTATTGAGGAAGTTCTTTTCATTTTTAATAACATACCCTTCTCAATTAATTTGACCTCCAAGTGTCTCGATGCTTCTGTCATTATGACCTACATGCTGTGAACAGTAGATCGATTGTTGTGTGAATGACAGCTTGCTGCGTTTGTTTGGTATGGTGTACACAGTGTATTCTGGCCAGTGTTGTATTTAAAAAGACTGAAATCTGACTTATGCTGAAGGAATCTGGAAAGTACAGAACTGCACTTGTTGATTTAAACACAGCCATCAGTGTTAGGCTGTTTCAGTCATTGTTCCGGGCATCTTTATTTTCCAATACTGGAGTCTGTCTAAAGGAATCTCAGGTTTCCATAGAGACCATCTTACTGAGCATACAGTGGTTTCCCCCTTATTGGTGGTCAGAATTCCACCGTCTCATTGACAATAGAGAAGTTTATTGTACTCAGTAAATAATAAATAAAAAATTTCAAATATTAATACATAAAACCTAAATAAATGATATATTTTATAATTCTTAATTTTATAACATTATTTACTATTATTAATCTATTTCTGTTTTTAATACATAAATTGAATTTTATCATAGACACATGCATAAAAAATGTACTTATAGGGTACAGAGCCTAGTAACAACTATTATCTAAATGTCCCCTAGGGATAAAGGAAGACTACTGTAATGCCAGCTTGTAATTCTCATGTAATGTCATTTTTACATTATTAGAACTTCATATGGTAAAGCATGAGTTGATTCTATAGTGATACTGGTTTTAATGGGGTCTGAAACATCTTTTTAACTGAAAATGGACTTTTTTCATCAATACATCCCAAATAAAGTTTCTCCTTCCTCTACACCCATCAATTCCCATCCATCTTCCCTTTCATCTTGGTCCATCTCTGCCTCTCATTGGAAAACAAACAGGCTTCTAAGGGATACTAATATAATATAATGATAAAACAAACACAATATATCTGAATAGGACAAAACAGACAGAAGAAAAAGAAGCCCACCCCAAAAGGCACAGAAGAATTTGATATAGATGCAGAGACCCATTGGTTCACACTCTCTGGAATACCGTAACAACACAAAACCAGAAGCTATAATATACACAAAGGACCTAAAGGGCACAAGAGAAAGAAATAACTGAATATGTATATGTATATAAATATGTATATATGTGTGTGTGTGTATGTGTATATATATGTGTGTGTATATATGTATGTGTATATATATATATATATATATAATTTTTAAAAAAAAGTGTGACAGGACATTGTGAGACAAAGACCCTCCAAAGATGCCATTGTTCCCAAATTTTATGTTGTTCCAGTACTGGTGAGCATGTGGCCTACCCCTAAGAGTAGTTTCTTTCTGCAGGGAGACTTTTGGAGAAAGCTAACTTCTCCTTTATAAATGGTTGCCGCCTTTAGACATAGCTTCTGCATCAGTGCTAGGTGCATATGCACAATTTCCTTTGCAGCTCCACGACCCCACCTGGTGCAGACTCTCTAGTCCACATGCATGCTGCCTCAGTTTCTGTAAGTTTATAAATACCCCAATCATCCTTATTTAGAGGGCCTTGTTTTCTTGGTTCCCTCCATCTTCTCTGTCTCTTACACTTTTTCTTACTCCTCTTCCACTGAGTTCCCTGAGCCCTAAGGGAGTGGGTAGTATTGATGGAGACAACCCATCCATCCCATTTAGGGTTAAGTGTTCCAATGTCTCTCACACACTGCACATTGTCTGGTTGTGGTTTTCTTTATTTATAGGAGGAAGTTTCCTTGATGATGGCTGAGCAAGATACTGATCTATGTGTATAGCAGAGTATCATGGGGAGTCATTTTAGTGCTATATTACTTTAGTAGAGCAATAGTTAGTTTTAACCTAGCTCCTGAGCTATCTAGTTTCAGGTGCTTGGTTATCCAAGAAGCATCTGTTCTTGGATCCATCTCATGGAGTGGCCTTAAGACAAACTAGGCATTGCTTGGCCACTCCCTCAAGCTTTATGCCACCATTGAATTTGCATTTCTTGCAGGCATTGTACATTTGAATGTTTATTTTTATCCTTTAGTAATGTGGAGATTACCTGCAGGAACCAAGAACACTAGTCCATAAGGGTGAAGGCTCTAGGTAGGCACTGGCTCTATTTCTCTGTGTTGAATAAGTTGTGCAAGTATTATCTTCAGTGGTCTGAAGGTTCCCAGGGAATGCTCTTTTGGAATAATATCTGTTTGGCCATCTTTGAAGGATGTAGTTTCTTCACAGTTGATTCTGTATTTGTAAAAAGCATTAGTTATACAAAGATTTATCCTAAAAGGTGCTTCTGCAGATATAAAGACACATTTATATAAAATATTTTAGGATGATTTTAACTGCATGATCTCTTTGCCTTATACAAAGTAAAGACATGACCTATACATACATTTCAGTTGAAAGAGGGACAGAGAGCAGACAGACAGAGACAGAGACACAGGCAGATTCAGAGACAGACAGACAGAGACACACAGAGGAGAGAATAGTACTCATAAAAGGTTTCATATTTAGATGTTCAATGTGTGCAGAGAATGAGGATACTAAAATGGGTTGTGTGTATATGTGTGTGTATGTACGTATGTATGTATGTATGTTTGTATATATGTAAACTAAGTGGTAAAATTTAATATATAACTGCATAGATGCAATCTGTATAAGCAAAACATAATTCCATTTACTATTATTTAGATAAATAAAAATGAACCCAGTGAGTAAATAGATGTCTCATCAAAAGCACATGCTATATTTTGATATTTTGTGTTAATATATTTATCACAATTTCTGCTATTTTTGTCTTACTGTCTCCTTTAGTCAGAGATAATCATCAGTCTAGCTTTTATTAAACAGAATTGAGTTTATTGACTTGTTATAATTAGCGAGACAATGTACCATTGATGGACACTATGGCATTTCAAATCCACTGTGGCTAGATAGGTAACATGTTTTAAACTGTGTTGAGATGGTTTGGTGGAAAGATTAAAGAAGCATAGTTGTTTTCTGGACTAAGTGCTGTCCAAACATTAGAGTGGTTTTATGATCAGTTATCTTAATACATCTTTGGTTTTCCTTGATAGAAGGAATGATCTACATGTATGTTAGTGGTATGAGTATAATATTCACTCATATTAGCTGATGTAGAACAACCTTGCTCAAATGGTATGACCTAAACAGTATTCTAATTTCATAATTTTTATTGCAGCAAAGTGTTATTTACATCATAATCCAATAAGGTCAAATAATTGCCTTGTCTGCTGTTCATTCTTAGTGAAACTATTTATAATCAACAGGCGACAGCTCCTATCAGAAATAAGTCAGTTCCAAACAGCACACATCCACTTTTTTATTTTAGTTCTGAATATTCACAGTGGATTAAAGTGATATCTAATGATAGGTATAGTATGTTACTGCAAAAGCCCCACAGGATGTGGTGATGAATGAGTAGGAGCAGAAACAGAGGCCTGCAAAGAAACACTATCGCTGCTAATGCCCTCTGTTATCTGCTAATGGGCAAGGAATTCAACCACAAAGAACAGCGCCCTTTGTTTCAGACTTTAATGGACTCAGTGCTGTGTCACGATACCTTCAGTTACCCATGTGCATAGGAGGATGTCTATTCTTGCAACAGACACTGGAATTTTCCTGTGATGTTTCTGAGAGCTCCTGATACCTTTGTTTCCAGTGCTTTCTGTGACTCCTTATTCTGGAAAGTAATTAAAGGTGTTTCCTGTTAATCTTCCTCAGGACACAGATTCTCTTCTTCTCCTTAAGCCAAGAATTAGTATTTTCTCCTCTTTCTGGCAGTCACCCTCATCTAGATGCAAAGTAGGTTCTTATCTCAAATATTAATGGTGCAAAAATGACAGTTGTAAGCACAACAAAAGCACTTCTATAGTTCATGTTAACTCATTAGCAGGTTTTCTCCAAATGTGATATGTGTATGCAGATACATACATACGGATATTTCTGTTTTCCATCTTCTTTACAATTTGGGAAGCATTTATTAAAGAACTTTTACTATGCTTTCAAGTGAAACTGTTTAAATTTAGGTGACTTTAAAAATAATACTGCTAAAAATTGCAAAACCTTGTACAAAATTATCAATACCTCCCTGCCCCCCCCTGCCCCAGACCTATTTCTTATCTACAGACAGTCATACCTGACCTAATGTGAGTCAGTACTGAACTAACCCAGGACTTAGTGTCTATAATGGAGTGAGAACATTATTTTTATCATCTATAAAGAATAGTATGTCCTTACTTTGCAAAAAGGTTATGTACTTGTGCTTTTCTGGTTTGGAGAAAAAAAAATGGCAATTTGCCTGGGTTCTGTTTTCTTTTTTGTAACAGCCTCTAATAGCTCGGTTGAATAGACATAGATAAATGTGGCATTCTTTTCTGGAATTGGGTTGGATGCTGCACTGCAAAGAAAATAGGAAATTAAAAATAACCAAAAAATATGGCCAGAATCAAATTCTAAAGCTATTGCTAGGAGTAAACTTATTGGGCCAGGAACCAGATATCCATGCACATTCAAACATGGCACTTACTTAAATAATAGCGATCTTTTAAGATACTGGAACACAGAACACAATGGCTCTATGTTGTTGTTAAAGAGCAAAATGAAGCTTAAAAGCTGAATGGCATGAAACAAAATGCTTCCTTTGAGAAGAATAGAGATTGAGATCAATTGTGGATTTGGAAACCATAAAGAGCTATTCTATGCATCTTTTTTTCTTAATAGTCATAACTGGGAATGTTCTAAGTAGAGCATTCAGTGAAAAATGTAGAATAAAATATGTGCACAGACTATTTAAAATTTAGGTGACATCATTTTTTACTGCTTGGCTCCATCAGTGACTGAATGTGTTGTTTTGTCTACCACTGTTCCAGGTCAACTTTTCTCTCCCACACAGCCCCAAACACAGAGACATAAGGTGGTTTGCAGTTCAGAAATAATATGAGTTTTTACCCATGTTAAATTGGTGACTTTTGTACTAGACCTTCATATCTTCTTCAGCAGTAACTAGAGCACACTTTGTGTAAAGCAGGAAACTTAGTTTGATGGTTAATAATACTTTCTGTATTTTAAAAAATTGCAGTTAAAATATAATTACCTCATTTTCTCCGTCCTTTCATCCTTCCAACCCCTCTCATGTCCCCTCCTTCCAACTCCTCCTGTGGCCCCCTATCTCTCTCAGATTCATAACACACACACACACACACACACACACACACACACGCACACGCACACGTACACGCACACGCACACACACACACACACATACACACGTGTGTGTGTGCGCGGGTGTGTTTATAGGCTATGTATATTCAGTACTGCTTCCATGAATGTGATTTCAGGGCAGACTACTTGGTACTGGATACCGAATAAGGGGGCTTATCTCTGAGGAAGACTAATTCTCCCAGTCTTAGCAGTCATTATTTCCCTGTAGTTTCTGTGTTAAGGGCGGGGCTCCATGTGCTTCCTTCCTTCCACATCAGCATGTTTACTGATATTGTCAGCATCCAGGTCTTGTTCAGGCAGGGATAATGTTGAGGTATCATGAATAGCTTCTTTGTAATTTTTAGGAGACACTATCTCACAGAAGACTTCTTAATCCTCTGGCTCTTAAATTTTTCAGCCTCCTCTTCCACATAGTTCCTTGAGCCCTGAGTGGAGGAGTTTGATGAAGGCATCCTATTTAGGTCTGAGTGTCCCCAAATCTCTCACTCTCTGTACATCTTCCACTTGTGGATCTCTGTGTTAATTCCCATCTGCTGCAAGAGGAAGCTTCTCTGATGATGGATGAGCAAGGCACTGATCTATGGGTATAGCAGACTGTTGTTGTAAGTCTTTTGTATCGCTATGTTCTTTTAGCAGAGCAGTAAAATTTGGTTTTTCCAAGGTCCATGCCTATCTAAGTCTCAGGTTCTAGGTCACCTAGGCAGTATCAGATATCTCACAGAGTGATCTTAAGTCCAATCAGAGTGGTTGATTACTCCTACAACATCTGTACCTCTAGCACACCAGCATATCTTGCAGGCAAGTAACTATGTAAATTACAGCTGGATTGTTAGTTACTGTTCTTGTCTGCTAGGAAGCAGAGTAACTTACAGTACTCTGAACACTGGTAAGTAAGACTGAAGTCTCTATGTAGGCAGCAAACTCACTTCTCAATGTTCAATGAAATATGTAAGAGCTGTCTTCAGTAATTGCATGTTACAGTCAACTTGTGGAGAGTAACCAATAGTCTTTGCTGTAGCCTGGGATGTTTGGTTGTTTCCATGGAAACCCAAATGAACACTTATTAAAATATTTCTCAGACATTTCTATTTATTACATATTGAATATCCCCTCTCTCTCTCTATATATATATATATATATATGTATATATATATATATATATTTTCTCTCTCCTCTCTCTTTCTATATATATATATATTTCATTTTTAATTGTGTTTTTAATAGGCATTTTTGACTATTTTTGTTGGTGATATTGTTCTTTATATATCCTGTATCTTAATTTTCTGTTAGATATATAGTTGGCAAAAATTCTCTCCTACTCATGGGCATCCCCTTCACATGATTGATTGTTTTCTTACCTGGACTCTGGAGACATTGCAGCTCTCAGAGGATCTCAGAAATTTAACATTTTGGGCATGAAAATATTTTTGAGCATTTTTTCTTGCAGTACTGAGTTGTTAGTTTTAGGGCCAGAGAATACACATTCACTATGTTCTACCATAAAATCTGTTTCTGGATTATACATTCTAGTATATTAAGAACCCATTTAAAACAGCAAAGAACCTCAGCAATTTTAAAGTATATTGATGAGTGTAGAGCCAGAGTGAATCTATCGCTCTGTTATTGGAAGTTGGACAGAGTTTTCAATGTATATGAGGAAGAGTAGCTAATATGGAAGTTCCATGTAGAATTGAAGAATTATTTCAATAGTCATACTGATGTTAACATTTACTGGATAAGACATATACGCTCAATGGAAATAACACGTGTGTCTCTCTCTTCATTCTAAGTCTTTAAAAGATTTTAATTCAACTTCAGTTTTATATCTATTTTATAAATGAGAAAACCAATGCACAGATTTTTTTTGAAAATTTAATTTATTATTGTTTGAAAATTTTATAATTGTATAGTGTATCTTTTTCATATCTATCCTCTATTTCTTCCCTCCAATTATTCCTGGTCTCCACACCAACACAAATTCCTCCCAAATTTATGTCTTCTTTATTTTTACAAACCCAATCAAGAATACTTATATATGCATGGATATGGGGTCATGCACTATCCATGGGCGACATGTAAGTAGCCAGCAACACTGAAAACTGACTCTCTTTCTGCTGACAGCCATCAAATATCAGTCATTCTTCGGGTGGTGATTGGACTCCAAGAACCTCTCCTCTGCCATCCTACAATTTTTAACTAGCTTGGTATTTAAGGGTGTATAAATTTATAATTCTCTCTTTTTCTTTTTTTATTAAGAAATTTTTTATTCATTTTATATACCAATCACAGATCCCCCTCTTCCATCCTCCCACCTCTGCAGCCTTCCCCCACCAACCTACCCCCCCATTCCCTCCTCCAACAAGGTAAGGCCTCCCATGGGGAGTCATCTGACCTGTGGGGCATTTACCCACCAACCCCACAGCTCACCAGAGTTTTCTTGAGTGTGAGCAGCAGGAAATATTAGATAGAAGGATTTATTGTGGAGAATATTGCAGAAATAAACAGATAGAAAATAAAGGATAGCCTCGAGAGGGCCTGGAACCTTTTTCAATGGCCCCGACTGTCTCTGCCCCAGAGTATTTATAGAGATGCCAAAGGGTGGAGCAAAAGACCTCATCCCCCAGCACAGCCAAGTGAAGACCATCTCAGATACCTGCACTCAGGCCCATGGTCCTAATCATCCTCTATGCAGACATGCTGGGTAAAGCCACGAGGAACTTGAAAATGGGCTCCCACACTGACCTCTCTTTTTCTTTAAATTATGTTGAACTTAGACATTCAACAAGTGTTTATTAGTTATTTACTGACTGTTTTGTGCTCCATGTCAGTTACACACTCAAAAGGTAAAAGTTCGTAGTATTACCAAAAGTCTCTTTTATTTGATGCTGTATTGAGTGCATAAAAATGGATTTTAAGCCAACGGATTATGAAAGTTGCCAGAGGGAGAATAAAGATGTGAAACTGAGAATGGCCTATGACACTGTGATATAATATGATCAGTGAGGAGATCATCTCTATTTAAGACAAATTATAACACATAGTAAAATAAGTTAAATGTTAGCAACATAGAAGTACTGTTATTTCGAACACACAAAGCTTAGATACTTTTTTTTTAATCAATACTTACTTGCCAATTGTTTTAGAACTTTATGACTGTGTGATAGAGGAGTCTGTGGTAAGAGGTAGGTTGTTTGTGGCAGGAGGCAGCTTTTTGATAACTTATCTTTTAATAAAACAAAAATGTTGCTTAGTATTTAAGGAGAGTATAACTATCTATGTGGATGATATACTGGACTACTCCTGTGGTTCTTGGAATTCAAATGTTCTCAAGAACTGTTTGTAGCTAAAAATACCTGCTGGTTCATAGTTTGGACTAGATTCTTTACCAGTCTCACTCAGTATCTGCTCTTGTCCATTTCCGCTGTGGTCATTGTTATTTTTATTCCTATTGTAATGGAGTTTTTGTTAAAGTTAATGATTTTTATATGGTCTCAAATTAAAGTAATTATAGTTTGAAAATATGGCCCACACACTCTTGTTTGTTTTTTCCCCAGCTCAGTCCTGTTTTTCCTCTTTCTGCTCCCAGAACTTTTACACACAATCACCATACTTTCTGTTCTATGTTTATGTATGTTGTCTTCTCTGGGAGGTTTATTCTTCCCTGTGTCCTCCTTCTTCCAAACATAAACACACACACACACACACACACACACACACACACACACACACACACTCACACACACAGAGAGACACACACACATGCACACACACACATATGCACATACATATGCACACACACACACACACACGCACAACATACCACTACCACCATCACACATACCTCTTGCTTCAACTATTCTAATTCTACTGGTTAACTATTTGATTCTAGTCTTTCTCATCCATTATCAATGTACGTATGAGGAATAGTAATAGTACCTTTTTCAGATGCACTTCTCACATCTATCATCACATATGACACGCAGTAGGAACCTAATATAAACTTACTTGATGAACAACCTTATGAACCATGATAGTTATTGTACAAAAGGTAAAGATTTGCCAAATGCTCCCATAGAAGCTATTTATGAAGCAAGAACAAATATGAAAGACTAAGGATGGAAGAGTACAAGATTGTGAAAAACTTATTACTCAATATGATGGTGACAAATTTTTGGCTAGCAAAGCTTCTTCCTTCAATGAATATATGGTAAAGCATTGTATGTCAAATCAAAAGATTCCTGGAGGACTCATAGGAATTAAATCAATATTTCAAAACAGGACCCGGGGAAAATAAAAGTAATTAGCATGTCCAATCTCAGACTATAAACTTAAAATATTGACATTTGCTGTGTATTCGTTGTAACCAAGAATAGGGAAATGAGGAAAATAACTCCAATACTTGTTTATTTTTCTGCAATTGTAGAAGGAAATGTGTCTAGTGTGAACAAACTAAATTCCTTCTTTGCTTTTTGTGTGTGGAACTGTGTAGTGTGTGTAAATGCATGCTAGTGAGTATGTATGTGTGAGAAAAATAGAATGAGAGAAGGGGGAGGCAGGAAGATGGAGAGGGAGGGGTGACATTTACATGTGTGAGTATGTATGTAGAAGCCTGAAGTTGATGTTGGGTGTTCTGCTTAATCTCATTCTATGTGATTTGTTGAGCAAAGTCTGTGGCTGTATCCAGACTTCACCAATCCCAGCTAACTGGTTGACCAGATATCTCTCTGTCCAGCTTGGATGTAGGTTCGGGGAATCAGAGCTCTTTTCTTCATGCTTGAGGAGCAAGGGCTTTGAATATCATCTAGATTATTATCAACAGTTTAGTGATGTATATGACAGATACAAAACATAAACAGCATACTGAATTCCCATTAATAATATGGATATTTAGTTTCATGGAATTTCTGGAATAACAATAATAGTACCATGAACTAGGGGGATTAAAGCAACACATAGGTCTTCTTCTCCCCTTCTTCAGTCTTTGACAGAATCTTGTCCTAAGTTGATGCTGGCCTAGAACTTGTGATCTTTTCATTGTAGTCTCACAAATGGTTCTGGTGTAAGTGTACAGGTGTATGACACATCATCTGACTAGAATTTTATTTTTATGCCTACATTTCTGACTCTTTTTTTTCTTTCCTCCCCCTCCTGTTTTTCCTCATCCCTTCTCATCACTTACCTTCCATTCTTCTTCCTCCCTTTATCTCTACCCCCCATCTTCCTTCCCTTGTTTTTCCTAAAGACAAGCAGGCAAAGTTTCTTTTTTTGTGTGTTTTTGAGTTTTTTTATTTTGTATTACAATAATTCTCCCTTCTCTTTCATAGCTGCAAACATTCTCATATACTCCTCCTAGCTTTCCTTCAAGTTGATAGTCTCTGTTTTCAAAATCAATATCACATGCAAATATAAATTTGTATATACATATACTCCTAAATATAACCTGTTGAGTTGATGTAGTTAAATTCACTGATGCAGAAAAGTAACTCTCTGAAGTAGGAAGAGGACTCAAACGTGAGCTATTGTGTTCAAACAGTTTCATGCCTTCCCTGAAGGTTGTATGAGACCCCATCTTTCTCCTACCTTCTAATGATCAGACAGTCGTCATTGTATTGCATTCTCAGCTTTTATGTGAATCACTACAATCTCTTCATGACAAAGCATGGCCATGACTCAGCATCTTATTATTTCTTTTTACAAGGATATGTCACTTAATTAAAAATTTACCCTAATTCAATATCAGTGGAGCCTAACTAGTTATATCTACAGTGTGAAATGAAGTTACTGTAGATATAACTAGTTAAGAAATTTCTTCAGATTCCAAGGATGACACTAGTTTAAAGGACACTATTCATCCTGGCATAGCAGGTATGATATGGTACATATCTATCTACACTGAGAAGTTGGCAGAAAAAACTTCAAATCTAGAGTTATTTTAAGAAGCAGACATCCAGAAACTGAGCAGGAAAGAACTTTGTAAACTTCATATTATTTGCTAATTTTCAGTGTTTTGTTTTAATGTCAGGGAGAAACAGATGAAACTGATTTCTTCTGCTCTTCCCAACTCTAATTTCTTAGTTGGAACTCCACAGTCTATCCTTAAAGAGCTTTCCAGGCAGATCTACTTAGTTTCCACATAAGAAACTTTCTAACCCACAGTTGCCTCTTTTTTATCCTTATTTTTTTTTTATTTTAAAATCTGGGAGACATGTTAGAAAAGGATAATTGTTTATTTAGAGACTCTGCATCTTCAGAAAACCTCCAACCTGTCATTTATTTTGCTCATATTCATGGCGTTACAGACAGTGACAGGGTAATTACCAGGTTGTATAAAAGGCGGTTCAACAATTATCTTCCCTCAGGTGAGTCTACCTGGAGACCTAAATAATGAACAGTTTGACAAGTATATGGATATTAATTCATTTCAAAACTAGCCACGATTATATGTACTACACATAAAACATGATTTTGTGATTTTAATTTTACACTGTAATAGAGAAAGACATTGAGGATCATAGAAGAGATGATTAGCTTGTTGTAGATTTTGAAGTTGAAACCTAAAGTTAGAAAAGAAATGAAGCCAAAGGAATTAGTGAAATCACCGAGAGGGAGGTAGGAAAACTTTATGCAAAAAGAATTTTGTTGAGAGGCAGAGGAAGGTGGATATTTATGAGTTTGAGGCCAGCATGGTCTACAAAGCAAGTTCCAGGATAGCCAGCTCTGTTATACAGAGAAAACCTGTCTCAAAAAAGACATAAAAAAAAAAAAAAAAAAAAAAAACAATGACAAACAAACAAACACCTCACAAAACAGAAATTTTGTTCAGAATTCACATCCATAAATCAGGTAAAAGTGTTATTGTTTCTATTAAAGTGGTAAGAACATTGTTCTGGAGACCCTACCTGGCCTCATTGTTATCCCTTTGCTTCTTGGGTTGTGGCCTATGAAATTGATGGTAACTGGAAACAGAAGAGAGCAAAGCAGACTTTAGCTCACAGCATCCATTTGAAGTTGTACAAACATGGTCTTCACAGATAATAATTTACAACTTCTGGTCTATTGCACACTAAAACTGAATAAGGAAGCTAATTCTCATCATGTTCCACAAGTGACAGAAACCACAACTAATACATGAACACAAATGTGCCATACTGCCTTAAAACAATGAAATAATTCAATATTACCACAATAATTAAAGATAAAATCACAAAGGTAAGCAAAATCAGGTTTACGTGGCATTTCCAAATTTTTCCATTTTCTGGGTTGATCTCTCTTCTGCTGTACATTCAAATGAATTTTCCTAGCTATAGACTAGTGTTTCTCTATGTATCATTATTTGTCTATGTTTCAAATTCTCTTCACTATTTTCTTACAGTTACCTCTTATTTTTAGAACCAGTCCCTATAAAATCTATATTTAGGAAAGCACTTTTCAAAATTTCTAGTAATTTTTCAGTAAACTTAAAAAAATCTGAATATGTTTTTCTATCATGGACTTTCTTGTCAACAAATTGTTTTGTTTTATTCTTTAGTAATGTATCTTTTCTGTGTAGGTTGTGTTTTACTCCAAAACAAAACAAAACAAAAACAAAACAAAACAAAACAAAACAAAACAAAACAAAACAAACAAAACAAAACAAAAAACCAGCTGGGCAGTGGTAGCGCACACCTTTTAATCCCAGTACCCGGGAGTCAGAGGCAGGCAGGTCTCTGTGAGTTTGAGGCCAGCCTGGGCTAAAGAGTGAGTTCCAGGAAAGGCACAAAGCTAAACAGAGAAACCCTGTCTCGAAGAACCAAAAGAAAAAAAAAAAACCCAATCAAAGAATTATTTTATAAATAGGTTAAAGTAGAAGCAGAAAGAATTTTACAGTTCAGGCAACAATTTGCAGAAGCTAATCCATCATTCTCTATTGGTTCATCACTCTCTCTCTCTATTTATATATTTTAAAATTCCTCTTTTGGTCCTTACTAACCTGGAAATTGACTAGCCAATGAACCTTTTATAGATGGCTTTTGGTTAGATGATATGATAGGGAATCAGCCAGAATCTATCACTAAAATTTGTGTGCAAGTTTTCTTATTTTTTTGTCCCCAAATCTGTAATGTCTTCTGTGTGTTGTAACCCATTAGAACTGGAAAAATATTAAGTGTTCTCAGCATTTATTCTAAAAATTTCCTCTTACAGGAGTTTTCCTTAACCGGTCTAGTTGATGTTCTTCAGTGTTCCAGTAATACTCTTACAATAGGTGAAATAGTGAAGATGTTGTCTTAGAAATAAGAGGAAATTAACATGTTCTCATTATTCCATATACTTTGGCATGTTGTTTAAATTAGTATGTTTTTTATGTTGTGTTCTTTTTATATACCCATCTTGTCAGTTTACATAGCAAAATTTAACACATCTTAAAAAAAACACCACATTCATTTGCCTCAGGTACAAATCAGTTTCCTAAATGAACAACAATTTAGCATGTTTATAAAAATTCCCAGAGAAAATAAAACTTTAATAAAATATAGTGGTATTATTGATTTTAAGTATCATTTTGAGTTGATTTCTATGAGGTTTGGATTTAGAAACATTTTTGATGGTCTTTAAATGATACCAAATACCAGTTTAAACCATAAGCATGACTTTTAAAAGCAATGGTGATAATTGGAAACTATATTCTTCACACACGTATCTCACGTGTACACTAATGTCCCAGGATAAGTTCATATTCCAGAGTTAGATGAAGTAGGTTCGCACTGAGCTCAGCCACACAACAGCTGTGTGATTTGTAGACATTTTCACCTCCTTTTGATAGTTTTCTCTTTGGTCAAATGGAAATCATTATAGATCTAGTTACATAGATATAAGATTTTTTTTTGTGATGGTCAATTGAAATGCTATTAGCAAAGTACTTATAATATTGCCTAAAACGTCCCATAAACTGAGCTGTTATTTGATGTCAGTCACTTTCCTAAGTGCAAAGAATTCTATGATGAACCTTCAGGCTAGAAAAGCATTGAACAAATAAAGACACAAACACATATTTCTAAAATATGATCATTCTAAGAAAAAAATGACAAGGTGTTACAAACCATGTAACATGAATGAGGGAGCAGAAATGCAGTGTAAGACACAAAACTATTCTAATAACTAAAGAAGTAATTGTTTTCTCCTCTATTGTCATCTTGTTTTTAAATGAGTAATTGGAACTTTACAAATGAAAATACATTTAATTCTTCCAAAAATTTTGCATAATTTTTGATATGTGTGTGTATACATGGAGTTTCTCCAAAAGGAATAAACAAATATTGTTTATTTTTCTAGCCTACCAACTAAGAGTGTGCCAGCCTCCACCACCTGTACCTAATGCAGAAATTTTGACAGAAGATGATGAATTTGAAATAGGTAAAAGTCTTTAAAACCATTTTCAAAGAATACCCTTATAGCAGAACTATCTTTCTTAAAAAGAAAAGGGAACATGCACAATTGCAGCAGCCTGTGGGTTGATGGGGTTTGTTGAGATTATGAAGGAGAAAAAAGAATCCAAAGAAGAACAGAAACAGTAAACAGGACCTATGAACGCTGTGTGTCAAGGGCATATTGGATATGTGTTGTAATCTTGAAGAAATGCCATGAACTATACCTAGGTAATAAACAACAGCATGGCAATCTTCTAACAATTAGACACATTCTGAAGGATTATACTCATGTCAACAAAATAAATGCCTTGTGGCAATTGCTTCTATGTAGCTGGCATCCCTCATCAAAAATGGATCGGTAGCTTACTCCTTCCTTCATTTGTGGTTGATCAGCACTATCAATCCTTGTTTCTTCAATGTTTAAAGTAACCCATACTTACAATTGATGGTATTTTTGCACTGATTAAAAATGTATAAACGAAAGTAAGTCTGTTTCTAAAATGAAAGCAGCTATTCAGCTAAACTTCGTAGCTTGTCTGAAGTTCTCTTTTCTTTTCTTTTTTTTAACAGGTGATATTATCAGGTATCAGTGTCTTCCAGGATTTACACTGGTTGGAAATGCAATTCTGACCTGCAGACTTGGAGAACGACTGCAGATGGATGGAGCACCTCCAGTTTGTCAAGGTTTAGATGTTTTGCAATTATTTGCTAATTTACTTTTTGAGAGGAGATCTTGCTATATAGTTCAGGATGGCCTCAGACTTGAGTTCCACCTGCCTCTGCATCCTGAATACTGGGATTACACACACTGCAACATATAACTTGTAGTTATTAACTTCTTAAACATTTATTTTGTGTTTAAGCAGAAAAGACAAATTTTCAAAGAAAATACATGTCATTACAGTGTTGAATACTTGCCTGATAATATGATTCTGAGGTATATAATCCCTATGGGGTATTTTTAATTCAATTATTTCTCAGATGTGCCAATTAAAAAAATCTTTTATTCTTCTGAGATTTAAATATTTTTAATTAGCCTGAAGTCAGTTAAACTATGTGAAGTATTTTTGCTCTCTGAGGTATGAATAAGGGTAAAGAAGAAGGATAAAACCAAACCAAACCAAACCAAACCAAACCAAACCAAACCAAACCAAAACACCAAATAAAGACTGAGGTGATAATTCTTTTTATTTGGAAAAATATAATTCTAATCTAGCCATATAACCCTTTATTTATTACATATTAAGAATGAGAAGATGGGCCGGGCGGTGGTGGCGCATGCCTTTAATCCCAGCACTTGGGAGGCAGAGCCAGGTGGATCTCTGTGAGTTCGAGGCCAGCCTGGGCTACCAAGTGAGCTCCAGGAAAGGCGCAAAGCTACGCAGAGAAACCCTGTCTTGAAAATCCAAAAAAAAAAAAAAAAATGAGAAGATGGAGGATTCAACACACACACACACACACACACACACACACACCAAAAATCAAAGCAAAACAAAACAAAAAACAAACAACCTTTGATGGACTTTGCTATATAAGCATCACTATGTAAGGCCATGGCAGTCCTCCAAGTAACCACAACACCATGTTCAGAACACATTTCAGAAAGCTATAGAAAAATGATAAGTAAGTATTTCTGGGTCAGATACAGCTTGATGGAGACATATGTGACCCTAAGTTCAAAATGAGCAATGAAAGTTTTCATAGAAAAAGCTTAGAGAAAGGATTTTCTACTGTCCGTTGATCATGCAAAGAGACATATAAAAGAACTGGACAGGGATTTAAAGGGATTTACTATGTTACCAAGACAGCTAAAGGAGGAATTTGAAAGACTAATAAAATTAAGATGTTTAAGCATCGTTTACGGTTGATTTGTGCTGTCCATAATCTAACTCATAGTACCTGAGTATAACTGGTAGCCAATTTGAACAAAATTAAACATTTTATTATGCCACATTAGAGCTTCTTGGGTTACTTTCTTTATTGAATTTTTTATGACATATGGAAACCTGTTTCCTGAGTAGTATCATAATTGCTGACAGAAAACCTAAAACAAAAATAATGAGTCCAATGTGACTCATATCTGTATTCTCAACACATTGAAGGCTGACGCAAGAGGATTACCCAGAATTTATAAGCCAACCTAGGCTATATACTGAAGTAGAAGCCACTCTATATTACCAATTGAGACTGCCTCAAAATAACAGTAATGCATTGTTTATTATTCTAATCATGCAATATCTAGGAATTAGCATTTGCTTTTCTACCATATTGGAATCCTTATGAAATGATGAAGGATCTTCCAAGGAGTCTCTTAATGTAGCAGAAAGAAAGGCAGAGATAAACTTGTCACCCTGTGACAATGTCTTATGATCTCGGTCAAGGCTGCTAGAACCTCTTGATGTTTGTTGAGTATTCATTCTGAAGTCTAACTTATATCCACAATGTAGATGTCATTCATTCAACTCTTTCCTCCTTGGAAAACTTTTCTGTAACCATTTAGGATTATATAGGCCACATATTCATGAACAGATAAAAACAAATGGAAAAATAGGGTTTCTTCCTCTCTGGAGATAGTGCATGGGGAAATACTTCAGCAGGCATAAAAAATGTGAGGAGACAGAGCCACGGCATGATTGTTTTCCTACATCAAAACAGATAAGTTAAGTTTTAGACTCTTGCAAAGAGACTTTCTATGTTTGGATCACAATTCGATAATGCTTGATGAAAATAAACAAACTAATCTGGACAACCTTCGTATTTCATAGTCCATCTTTTCCCATGTTTTCAATGTCTCAGTTCTAAAACTGGATCTTTCTTTAGATTAATTACTATATATCTTATTCTGTCTGCTGTAGAAAATGCAAAATAAATTCAGTATTTAGTCACAGAACACTTGAGAGGGTCACTAAAAATTAATAGGTCATCCTTTAGAATAAGTCTATGGAGTTTCTTTATGAATACATTATCTGGTAAGGTATTAATGCAAAAAACTGTCTTACCTGTTTTATTTAAGTTAAGTTTCACAAACTTACTAAAGTGCTCATTCCTCTTAAAATTTCTAGAACACACCTAGACTGTTTTCATTCAATTATAAATTATTAGATATTTTCATTTTTCCAAAAGAGGAAGTATTACATTCCTATTCAACCCTCGGGCCCACTTAGACCTA
This sequence comes from Peromyscus maniculatus bairdii, assembly GCF_049852395.1. Classification (NCBI taxonomy): domain Eukaryota; kingdom Metazoa; phylum Chordata; class Mammalia; order Rodentia; family Cricetidae; genus Peromyscus; species Peromyscus maniculatus. The sequence continues at coordinate 15,571,873 of NC_134871.1, forward strand.
GTAATAGTATGTTTATCACTACACTTTATAGTCACTTTCAAAAATCTGAAAACTAGTTCTGCCTCAATTTCTTTTCAAATATTTCAAGTTTTCCACAGTTAAAGAGTAGTTCTACATTCCTTAAGTTCATCATTTTTTCAATTCTTGTAGAATTTGGAAAATTAACTCAAAAATATTAAGTTGTCTAAAATATTAAACTGTACTGTAAAAATTATGACTATGTAAGTTGTTTATTTTAGTAAATTCTATCCATTATATTGGATGTTTTCAAGTATAGTTCATTTAAAGAAATTGTTAAGGTCATGACCTAATTATTTTTGATGAGTTTTAATATCAAATTATAGAAATTTATGCATGCTAGTTCAATTATGAAATGGTATGTGATTTATTTCCAATCTATCAGAATCTTAAAAATTTTGCATTCCACTGTTCTCTTGATCACTAAAGTGTCCTCAGTGAAAATACTGAAACTGTGGTGCAACCTAAAGTTAAAAACATTTAACAGTGTTATATACTGGAAGTTTTGTTATAGTCATATCCTTCATTTTAATAGAAAGTTTTGGTTTATACTAGCTTTAATCCTGTTTGATATGTATGGGTTTATTTATCATATTTATGCACAATATGATTCATAGTAAACAAGTCTACACTAAAATCTCTATGATCTTTTACTTAATTTTTTTAAATGACATCTTTGGAGTAAGAAAGGCCTAATCATTCAGCTATTCTCTGTTTTGAAACCTAAATTAAAATACTATTTGTTCTAATATACAAATGATATGAACCCAAGATTAAAATTCATTGTCTTTGGGTGGGCATAATAGAACGTGATTATATTCGTGATTATATTGTTTTGTTATTCTCAGTATGTCTTATATTGTAGAAGCAATATGATTTAATAATTTGTGCTTTTGTGGGCATGTAAGAGCTAACACCAAGAGCTTCAGGATAACTGGTGACTGGGAATGGTATAAAGTCCTTAGGGCTTACTCACTTTCCTGAGACCAGAAAGAACGGTGCATGATATAAGCCTTGAGAGAGTGGTTTTTATTACTGGACCATGCACCTGAGTGAGTGGAAAGTTTAGAATGAGAAGAAATTGAGTTGAAAGTATGGGACTGGCATATAGACAGAGTAAGAAGGAAAGGTATAAGAATACAGAAATAATTAGGGAAATGTGAAGAAGTAAAAGGAAATGAATGCATTATCTTTTATTTAATTATATGTTTCTCATAAAGAAGGCATTTTCAATGTAATGGAGAGAAGAAACAAATATTATAAATTTTTAGGTCTTCACATCGTATTTTAAGTAGCTCAATAAAAATGTTTAACACAAATTCTAGCTATTGTCTTCTTTGTGGTTAATGAGCATAAAACAAGTATTTGGTATTAAGAATACAGTCTTTGTTTATGTTTTAAAATCCTTGTAATGATGCCTTCTTTCACAGTGCTATGTCCTGCCAATGAATTTCGACTGGATTCTACAGGAGTCATATTGAGTCCTGGCTACCCTGACAGTTACCCAAATCTGCAAATGTGTGCATGGAGCATCTCTGTGGAAAAGGGCTATAATATCAGCATGTTTATAGAATTTTTCCAAACAGAAAAGGAATTTGATGTTCTTCAGGTGTATGATGGTAACCATGGGTTATATTTACTGGATATTCATAAATTTAGTCCAAATACTCTAGCTGTACATATGAATGTTCAGTACAAACAATTGCTATGTCACTTTTGTCTTATAGATATATTTGAATTAAATGGACTCTATTTAATATGAAGATTGTAGTTAGATTGATAATTTTTATGAATTATAGTTTAAAGAAACCATTAAAATGCTTAGTAAATTTATTTTGTATTAGGTTTCCCTTATTGATAAGGTACATCGATCGGGTTTTAAACCACTTTAATATTTCATACTATTTTAAGCATATAAACACAGGAAATAAACGGGGATATAATTATATATTTGTATCTATATTATATTATTTTCTCTCTAAAGGACCAAATATTCAGAGTCCAGTGCTTATTTCTCTCAGTGGAGATTATTCAGCTGCTTTTAATGTAACAAGCAATGGTCATGAAGTATTTCTTCAATGGTCCGCAGATCATGGCAATAACAAGAAAGGCTTCAGGATAAGATACATTGGTATGTGATGTTTAGAATTTTAGCATCTATCTCACCTCTGTCACTGTTGAAATTGTTAGTAAATAGTTAAAATGGGGAATAAGAAAGGCTCAGCATGGGACTGGAGAGATGACTCAGCAGTTAAGAGCACTGGTTTCTCTTCCAGAAGACCCAGGTTCATTCCCGGCATCCACATGGCAGTTTTCAACTGTCTATAACTCCAATTCCAGGGTATCTGACATGCTCACCCAGATATATATGCAGATATATGTGCAGGCAAAACACCAGTACTCGTTAAATTTAAATAAATAAATTTAAGACAGGCTCAGCAGTTAAGAGCATGTATTGATCTTTGAGGTATCTGTATTCTTTTCACAAGATGGCTCACAACTTTCTGCATCTCCACTTACAGGAGATCTGACACCCTCTATTGATCTCAATTTGCAGTAGGCATGCATTTAGTGCACATACACGCATGCAGACAAACACTTATACACAGAAAGTAATATAAACAGAGGAATCTAGATAATATTTAGTTCAATGTTAATAAGAATTACAGATCCTCCATTGTTGCTTTTTGAATGAATTAGGGTGCTCTTTCTGTACCTCAATTTCATTCTGTGATGAAATAATTTCACCTTCTCCTTTCATTAATTATCTACCACATTAAAGGCTTTTTGGGGAGGGTAGGGTGGGAAAGGTCTGAGTTATCTTTAAGAGGCTGGCCACTGGGATTTTGACCATTCCCCAATGAGTATATGCTCAATACAAATTCAACCTGGTATATTTTCTTTTCTTTTTGGGGAGGGCACAAAGATGGGAGGGTGGACCTGGGAGGAAAGGGAAGCAGGTGTGTTTGGGGTACATTGTATGAAATTCTCAAATAATCAGTATAGATATTCTGTTGGGAAAAAAAAGCTCATAAGGTATTTAAAACTTAGGTTAATCAAACTGAATCTTTCAATTCATTTTTTCAATAGATTTGTTTTCTTTAACTGTCAGAAAATTGTCATAGTGTTGTCAACATATCATATGACCTTTTAAATAACTATTTAACATTAAATTAGTTTAAGCAGAAACAATGATGTGATTTTAATAATTATATTTTGTAATAGTTAATTAAAAATCTCTTATTTTGAAAGACAGAATTTTGAAGACACTTAAAAACCATGACCAAAAATGCTCTTATTATTGTTCCTTTGAATTGAATAACAATTAGAAAGCTGTGGCCTCAAGATATATATTTCATGCCATGATGTCACCACTTTTTATGTTCTTTCCTTTTTATAATAAACTATACTATTTTTGACACAGTAATTATTTTTTGAGGTGTTTGAATAAAAGCTGTTCTCTATTATAGGAGGGATGCATTTTTTTCTTTACTTTAATCCTATATGATAATAAAGGCTGCATCTGGGCTAGAATAGTCCGGAATCAACTACGCATGTCTTTCCTCAGTGTTAAAATTGTGCATCCCAGGATGCTGATCACTATGAATTGTTTCAACTTTAAATGCTTTATAAATAGTTTTAATATAATTCTGAATCATCAACAAATAATACATTTCACTGATAGACTATATACTCCATCATTTTTATGAATTTCAGTATAATTAAAATTGTACACATCAATAAATATTGTATATATCTCTACAGATAATGTGCAGACAAAATAATCCTGCCTAGTTACTTTTATTTTAAAAAGAATGAGTTAATAATTATAATTAAATGGTAATGTTAATTTGCTTACAAATTATATAGCCTAATAAATTTAAAGAAAAAAGAACATTATTAAAATTAAATATATGTTTGAGATACTCTTTTTTTCTTTTTTGGGGACAGGATTTCTCTGTGAAGCTTTGGAGCCTTTCCTGGAACTCACTCTGTAGCCCAGGCTGGCCTTGAACTCACAGAGATCTGCCTGCCTCTGCCTCTCCCTCCCAAGTGCTGGGATTAAAGGTGTGCACCACCACCATCTGGCTGAGATACTCTTAACATTGTATTTAATCAGTGTTTTAACCATATAAAATGTGTCAATTTTATTTTATTACTTTTATGTTAAAAATATTTGAATTTTGTCACATTAAATTTTGTTTTATATAATTGTCACAAATTAAAAGGGAATTGTTAAAACAAAACAAAAGTATTAGATTGATTATGATATAAATCAGTTTTTATTTATATTAATATCTGTGCCAAATTTTGATATAGATATAAAGAAAAACATCATTTTTAGCTACCAAGAAATATTTAATATGTTGAGGATATACTTTTTCCCTGCTAAAAGTGACAGTTTGTGACATATATATTCTAAAACCAACCTATTCATCACTATTTATTTTCTACTTTCTATGTCCTCAGATGATGAAAATATTTTAAAAATTAACCATAACATAACAAACTGAAAAGTCTCCAAAGTATACACATGGTAAAGCTACTTGACATTATCTTTTGTCATTTTTGATTTCAGGAAAAGCAAAGTTTTATTTTATTGACAATTTTTATAATTCTGTAAGTACTCCATCAGAAAGGAAACTGTAATAGAGTCTCAAAGATGATCATGAAGTAGGAAGGTATATTTTAACACCTGTCAAAATGAGACTCATGCCCTACTATGATACATGTCTCTAGAGACATGCCCTAGTATGACATGTCAACAACAAACTCTACTATTTTACTCCCAAACTGTGACATTTAGGCCCTTCAGACACCAGGTAATTCAGTTTCTTGAATTAGACGATATATTGCAGAACTTTTGGACATCCACAGGTGACAGAAAACATTTAAAGGCAGAAGACATGCTAGATGACAGTCAAAATTATGAGAGATTCTAGGGATAGTCAATCATCCAATAAGCAATTTAAGTAGACATTTTAAAGGAGGTTTGAATGTATAATGGTCATTGAGATAAAGTAACAACTGACTTATTCTTAAGTAAGCACTAATTACATAGTTGTTCATAAGCTTGGATGACAGAGAACTTCTAATTGCTAATTAAGCACTGTTTATTTTTTTCCTTTGAAAAGCCTTCTACTGCAGCACACCAGAATCCCCACCTCATGGCTACATCATCAGTCAGACAGGTGGACAGCTGAACAGTGTGGTTCGGTGGGCCTGTGATCGAGGGTTCCGACTTGTTGGGAAAAGCAGTGCTGTGTGCAGAAAATCCTCCTATGGGTATCATTCATGGGATGCACCTGTCCCTGCCTGCCAAGGTGAAGTATCTTATCCCAAAATAGAAACAAAAATTAATAAAACTTTGACCTTATCTTTTTTATTTTAAGCACAAAATAGACATTATCAAACATACATATTCAGAAGCACATCATAGAGGCATTTCTGGAAAAGAATCATAAAGACACAAAATTTACTTTGTCATGTAAAAAGGCAGGGGAGTGTTTGAGTTAGGTAGTAAAATTAAGCCAAAGTAAACTTAAATTATACAAAATAATGGCATGCAACTTAACTCCCACCCACCTGAGACAAGGATTTCTGTGTAGGTCTGTTGCCTTGGAACACCCTCTGTGGACCAGGCTGGCCTTGAACTCTGAGCTCTGCCTGCCTCTGCCTTACAAGTCTTGGGATTGAAGGCATGCACCACCACCACTTGACTTAAAATGCATTATAAATGATTATATACATGCACACACATTTATATATGCAAATGTGTACACATATGCATGTATGTGCATGCATTATAAATTACATATGCATGTAATATAGAATATAAAGGTCTCTGTAGCAACACTGAATGTTCTAATTTTAAAATAACAGAACACTTTCTACGAATAAATAATGGGTTGTAACTATCATCTAATTTGAGAGAGAGCTTATAGAAAAAGCAACTGTAGAATTAGTCAATTAAAATATAGAATCAGCTGGGTGATGGCGGCATACTCCTTTAATCTCAGCACTCGAGAGACAGGGGCAAGCGGATCTTGAGTGCAAGGCCAGCCTGGCCTACAAAGCAAGTTCCAGGACAGACTCCAAAGCTACACAGAGAAACTCTGTCTCGAAAATACAAATTATATATATATATATATATATATATATATATATATATATATATATATAAAATCAGACAAGTTAAAATTATCTGAGGACTAGAAAATACCAGACATCTGCAATAGTTTCTTGTATTTACCTAGATTTAAATTTCTAATTCATGTAAAATTAGCTCCCACAGGTATATGTAAAGATACATGACGTGAAGTAATTATTGCTTCTTTAGTGTAGAAAGCAGTAACCTGTGGGTTTTCTGAGTAACATCATTTCTCTAGCAAGTTAACAGGTGAAGCACTGACATCATGCAAATGAGGTATAGTTTAGTGTACTTCAATATGTCTACTTGCCTTTGACCAATGAATGGCAGGAATATGTGTAATTTCTTAGTATATTATTTTTATTTAAGATTCATTTGGAAAGAAATAGTTGACATCATGTTATAATAGTAGGAAGTAAAATTATATGAAAATGGCCTCAAATCACATATACTTTGAATGAACATTAAAAACTTTTGATATTTGAACTTCATTTTATAGTTACAAGATTTTTTTTATGTCTATAGGTTTTTTATGTATGTGTGCATGCATGTAATCTTTATGTAGGCACAAGTTTTGTTTTTCACTAGGTTTAATTGTGTATGTCTGTGTTCCTCTCTCTCTCTCTCTCTCTCTCTCTGTGTGTGTGTGTGTGTGTGTGTGTGTGTGTGTGTGTGTGTGTGTGTGAATATCTTCAGGTGAGTTTAGGTGTTTGTAGATACTGGTAGCTTTGGATGCTAGAGCTGGAGTAGTTTCAGGTGATTGGAAGCTGCCTGGTCATGACAATCTGGAACTCTGACCATACCGCCAAACCACTGGATTTGTATTAAAAAAAAATAAACCCAAACTTTTTGAAAATTTGCAATTACTTCCTAAAGTCAATGCTATAATTTTACGCTATATATTATATATAGTTTTAGGTATATAATATCACACTTAACATGATGTATCCCATTACTTTTTTTTATCATTTTTATTTATAGTTTTAGATTGTAATAACCAAGTTGAAGTATAGTTGAAAAAGAAGGCATTTGATCTTGTAAAATTATGCAATATTTGTTGTTCAAAACACCTTTCTCACAAAATTGATCTCTTGTTTTCATCAAAACCTTCAAAAAGATTATTTTGTAAAAATATATTTGTTGTATGTTTGACCTATGTGTTTGAGTATTGCTAACTAGGTCACTGGGAAGAGCTGTTCATGGAGTACAAACTCGTAATGTCATCTTTGTTTACTTCCTTTAATGAATTATTCTCCTTGCTGGTCAATATCTTAGACATCTTAACATTTACTTACTTCAGTTTTAGTTAATCTATATGAGCAAATTATAACTAGAAAATTCCTTTGGCTTTCTGTGTTTGAGTTTCTGTAATTATTTTTTTCTTTTAGAATGTTAGATCGCCCCTTATTGACAAACACATAGGAACCAATATTAGGAACTGAGTAACTCCATCCCTTTATACAACTAGGAACTCTTGCTAGTATGAGGAAGAAGCAGATTTATAAGCATTGCCTTACTTTTTTCCCCCAATATAATATTTTTCACTTATGATTTGGGAATTTTGTACAATGAACCACAATCACACTCACTTCCCATTCTCCAGATCCTCCATTCTTCTACACTTATTCCCTCACCAAAAAGGAAAAAAAAATCCCAAGGCCAATTTGTGTTGTCTATGTATTCATCAGAGCATGATCAAGCTCTTAGTGACCAGCCCCTTAAAGATAACTGAGTCCCTGATAGACAGGAAGGCAGAGGGAGGGGCCACAGATAATTTAATAAAGATGCAAACTTACAGCTTTGTTCTCACTCTCCTGACCCAAGACGATCGTCTGACTGATTTTCTGTTTTATTTATTTATTTCATTTTTAAAAACACTATCAGCGCCCCTTTTCTATTAGGGATCTGTCGAGTTCCAATTCATTCCAAATGGCTTAAAGTGGAAAACTCTTATAAGTTAAGGCTTCTGACATTTTTAATTTAGTGATACACAATTTGTATTTAAAGATCAAAAATAATAGAAAAATACTAAGGTTTAGAAGTGTTGCCTAGTAAATGTCATCAAGTATGTTGATATGGTTTTCATATACTACCAATTACATGTTATTTATTTCAAAAAAATCCTAAATGAAAAAAAAAAAAAAGATAACTCTTCCCAGCTTCCAGCCCTATCAGAAGCCATCAGATGGGAAGAGCAACACTTCAGCGTCTTTATCATAAGGACTCTTCAGTGGATTCCTGTCTGGACTGTTTCTTTCTTTCTTTTTCTTTATTTCTTTATATATTTACTGATTTGATGGGTGGAGGGTGTTGAGAGGTTACCACAGAAGCTTTCAATGCCCCTCATTCTCAATTATGAGTCTGCTGTTATCAATACACTGCAAAAGAAGCTCCTCTGGTAGTAACAGCCAGCGACAGCATGGATCGAGGACGTCCACACAGCAGCCGGAGGCTGCGTGAAACGCGGTCCTCACTATGTTCCTGGGTGGCAGCCCTGATCAAGCACATCAACATGATCTCCAGTGGCTACACAAACCATGGCTATCAATGGCCTAGAATCACTGATACCAGCTTGGCCTCTCGGGGCAATAGAGATGACAGGCATCAACACGACTCACAGCAGAATCAGGGACCACAGACACAAGGCAACATGGATGGCCACCAGAAGCAGTACAGACCATGGAAGACTTCCCAGTGCACCGAATCAAGAAAATTAGCCATTCTTCATCTTGGATATCTTTTTGTTGCTCCGTGTCAGGATGATTGTACTGTACGTCTGGGCAGCACATTCCGGGGGCAGAACCTGCATGAGCTCCAGGCTGAGGCACATTATCCTTTCAGGCTCTGTATAAATTCTGTTTTCCTGGCCTTCTGTAGAGAAGCAAACGTGACAGCCTCTCAGAGATGATTCTCCTGAACAAGTTGTATTCAATCTTTCTCTTTTTTGAGCTTGAAAGCTGTATTAGTCATATATATATGTATATATATATATACATATATATGTATATATATTTACATAAAAATAAAATATATGTTATTGGTGTAATACTAAGAATTTTACATATTTATTATATTGGCTTTAGTAGAGTGGGATTCATTAGAAAGGATTTATTTGAATGGCCTTAGAGGTTGTGGTCCATTTAGTCCAACAAAGGCTGTCTTCCAATGGAAAGTTTAATAATGAGATAGTTTTTCAGGCCACGAGGCTGAATATTTCAGCTGGTCTTTGGTATACATCAGAGTCCTGGAGAAGCAGGTTCAAATACCAGTGAATCAAGAATGAGAACTGCTGTGGGATGGTCTGTATATCAAATCTGTTGCTCTGATTGGTCAATAAATAAAACACTGATTGGCCAGTGGCCAGGCAGGAGGAAGTATAGGCGGGACAAGGAGGAGAAGAATTCTGGGAAGTGGAAGGCTGAGTCAGAGAAACTGCCAGCCACCACCATGACAAGCCGCATGTGAAGACACCGGTAAGCCACAAGCCATGTGGCAAGGTATAGATTTATGGAAATGGATTAATTTAAGCTATAAGAACAGCTATCAAGAAGCCTGCCACGGCCATACAGTTTGTAAGCAATATAAGTCTCTGTGTTTACTTGGTTGGGTCTGAGCGGCTGTGGGACTGGCGGGTGACAGAGATTTGTCCTGACTGTGGGCAAGGCAGGAAAACTCCAGCTACAGAGAACAAGCAGACAAAGAGAGACAGCCTGGACCTGGCATAGGCATTGGAAACCCCAAACTTATTTCCAGAGACACACCTTGTCCAATATGCCACTTCTCATCTTTGTAAACAGTTCATTAACTGGAGACTAAGCACACAAGTATATGAGGGGCGTTTTCATTCAAACAGCCATAGAAGTTAAAATGGAGCTACCTGCGAACAAGATATTTGTCTAGTCATCTGACAATGGCATGGTTTACTTCAGGTCTAAAATACAGCCAGTTTTTCTAGACATATGAGGAATTTATACTATTTAACTACATTTATATTACCACCACCTAGGTTCAATAATTGTGTTCATTTTTGTTTACTTGTGCATGTGTGTGTGTTCATGTATGGCACGTTTACTTTCATATGTGTTTGTATTCCTGAGCATGTTTGTATGTGTGTGTGTGTGTGTACTCAGTAAATACCTGGTCATTGGTAAGGAGTATTGGGGAAAGAGAGCTTATTAAAAAATTACAGTTCTCCACATGATTATGTGAAAATATAAATATTGATGAAATAGGTATCATGGGACCATTTACTTTGCTAAAAGTAGGTTAGAGATTTTGTAATTATAGAAAGGATAATAACATAATTGTTTGAAATTGCTTATGTAATTTCTTGATTTGGTGTTACTCTTCTATTCAGAATTTTTAGGTCAGGAAATCACAATAGATTAAATTATTCTGTAATGTGGATTTTTTTGTTCAGTTTTACATGGTTTATATTGACTAAGTTATACTCATTATGTTCCATTCATATATATATGATGGATTTTACAAAATTAATAGTAAGTTTATTCTGAATTGAAAGACAGATAAACAGGAATGATCTTCATAATAATTAAATGAAACACATTTTTCTGTACTTGATATATTTTACTATGTTGAGAAAAGTAAGTCTAGAATTATTTACATATAACCTAGTTCAGAATCTAAAAACGATTTTGATTTTTAAGGTAGTGCACTAAAGTAGATATACCCGATAATACATACTAAATCCACTTGGTACTGAGGTGACACGTATACAAATACATTAACATGTCTTCTGGAAGTACAGGTAATCTTATTTTTCCCTCTTATTGAAAATAGCTATTTTCCGTATATATATCCTGATTATGGTTTCCGTCTACTCCTCCCAGTTCTCCCCCCACTTCCCTTCCAATTGCCCTTCACTCCTTTTCTGTCTCTCTTAGAAAACAGGCTTCTAAGGAACAATAATAAAATAAAGTAAAGTACAATAAGATAAAGCAAAAATTAATATATATCAGAATAGGACAAAAGAAATAAAAAGTAGGAAAAGAGCCCAAGAAGAAGCCCAAGAAGGAGAAACCAGTATGTTCACACATTCAGGAATAATGACACTGATTTAGAGGGCCTTGTTTAATTGGTCGTCTCTATCCCCTCTGGTTCTTAACAATCTTTTGATAGTCTTCCTCTTCCTCAGGGTTCCTTGACCCGTGAGGGAAGGAATTTGATGAGACATTCCGTTTTGGGCTCAGTATTCCAAAGTGTCTCTCTGCTTAATGTCTACCTGTGGGTCTCCATATTTGTTCTCCCCCTGCAGGAGGAAGGTCTCTGATGATGGCTGTGCTGTATTTTTTATTTTAATTTACCTTTTAATCTCTTTTTAGAACAATAATATTTGGTTCTACATGAGGTCCCTGGGCTCTCCTTTCTCAGGGTCTTTGTCATTCAAGCAGTTTTGGGTTGGAGTTACAACTCATGGAATGAGCTTATAATAAATGATATAGTAGTTGGTTACTCCCATGAGGTTTGTACTATTATGGCACTAGAATATCTTGTAGACAGGACACCATTGTCAATCAAAGTCTTTGATGCTGTTTAAATGAATTTTATTACATTTATGGTTTTAAATGCTGCCAAACATTAGCTGGGGTAACAATGCAATTGTTTATTATCTAGGAAATGCAGATTAAATAAATGTGGGGCAAACATTGACAAGAGTTAGTATATAGAATTTCTATATAATATTTTGAAAGCATATAAAATGAAATATATATGTATATATGTAATTAATTATGACGACATAACATAGAAAAGCTAGTGCTCATCTAAATTAAATGTATTATAGTTTGAAACTAAGCATTGCAAATGAAATTCAGAAAGATTTTGGTTATGTTTAAGAGACTAGATTCTGGCCTACTATTTATCAAAGAAGTCCCATGTGAACCAAACTATCATTAGTCTTTATCACACATGATGATTGTACCCATGACAAAGAAAAGGCATTTGGGTATAATTAACTTTTTTGTTTTACTCATAGACAACATAAAAATGAGAATTTCTGGTCTCCGTACATGATACTTAGTAGTTATTGATTATTACTATCAAATTAGGCAATCTAACTCAGTGCTGTGCAGTGTGTACTAATCACACCATATAATTACCTGACTTGCATCCCCAAATAGTCTTTATGAATGCTAATATCAAGATACATGATTAAAAGCTGAGAGAGGCCAAGAAAGAAAGCAAGAACAGTATACAGAGCCAACAACTTAAATTCTTATTATCAGTTTAAAATAAATTATTCAAAATGTACAGTTCAGAAAACACCTTTTGTGATATACTGTGAATCTCCTTTTGGAAACATGATAGAATCCCAAATAATTCTCCATGATTGACAGTTACAGATTTCATGAAGTTGTTTTGCATTTTCTGTTGCCATAATTATGTATGTGTTTATTCTAGCAATTTCCTGTGGGATTCCGAAAGCCCCAACAAATGGGGGAATACTTACAACGGACTATTTGGTTGGAACTCGAGTTACCTACTTCTGCAATGATGGATACAGACTGTCATCCAAGGAACTCACCACAGCCACCTGCCAATCAGATGGAACATGGAGTAACCATAACAAGACCCCTCGCTGTGTTGGTATGCACATTCATTGAAATTTGTCAGTAGTGTGCAATTTGTATGCTATATGACTTGAAACTGTACATACTGTTGACTTTTAAAAGCTAGTCCCTAAAATGACCTAGGATGAAAATAAAAGTATTTTATAATCGTTTTTGTACTATGAAAGACTGAAGGACAGAAAATAGTCATTTTATCCATTTTCCAAAATTCCAAGTATGTATAGGTATCAAGTGTGATATATTTATGTAACCATTTAATTTGCTTTATACAATGGCATTATTAATAAACTGTATACAGAGCTTAAAAAAAGTATAATGTTTGTCTTAGTAATGTTCTATTTCAATAAGCTAAACTCTGTTTATTTTCAATAAACTAACCTCCAACAGTTCCTGGGAAAATGGAAGTAATTAATGATTAATGTGGAAAAAATAAACATGTTGTTAGTAGAGCACACTAGAGAATGAACTAAAGCAATGGCTACCTAAAGGACCTAATACATTTTAGATATCCGTAAGTAATGAGGTAGATACTTTTGCCTTGTTAGCATCTATATTCTTTTATTTTGTACAGTTGTTACATGTCCAAGCATCAACTCTTTTACCTTGGAACATGGAAGATGGAGAATTGTGAATGGATCCCATTATGAATACAAAACAAAGGTGGTTTTCAGCTGTGACCCTGGTTATCATGGACTTGGTCCTGCTTCTATTGAATGCCTTCCTAATGGTACTTGGAGTTGGAGAACTGAAAGACCATACTGCCAAAGTATGCCTAGCTTGTTTTAGAAGCTCTTTATGGGGGTTGAATTTCATGAATTACTTCTTTTCCAAAACATAATCAATGCTGATGTTTAGAATGATTCTTTTGTATTTATGAGTGCTCCCCTGAGATGGGGCATCCACATGTTGCCCAGCCGACCCTCAGAATCCTGGGCTCGAATAAGCCTTCCCAGTACCTGGATTCAAGTGTGAACCATCACAAGTAGTGAAACAATGTCATTAATAAATTTATTCGGGGGCTGGAGAGATGGCTCAGCGGTTAAGAGCACTGGCTGTTCTTCCTGAGGTCCTGAGTTCAATTCCCAGCAACCACATGGTGGCTCACAACCATCCATAATGAGATCTGGTGCCCTCTTCTGGCCTGTAAGCATGCATGTAGGCAGAACACTGTAGACATAACAAATAAATAAATAAATAAATCTTTAAAAAAAATAATAAATTTATTCTTATTATACTATAATGTTTACTCATTATATTTACTAAACACTTTGAATAACTTGTGAGATATGGCTGAAATACTTATTTTAGCAGCTATATTATATTCATATTCATAGTGTACTTAATAGTTCCTGGGAAGCATTTTTAGTTTTTTATATGTATTAAATTCATTCTTTTAAAAATGAAAGCAAATGATGAATTTATCATTTTAAACAGGCTACAGAATCTGTAACTACAGAAATGGTCTTTAGCTCAGGCAATCTAAAAACATCTGATTTCATTAACAGTGCTGTATGATGTATATTCTTTCTAACTCTCATTTCTTGAATAAAAAAAACATAATACTTATTTTGTAAAGCTGTTGAGACGGTTTAACGTTATTACATGTTTGAAATAGCAGCTAGATCCAGACTCACATGAACCTAAAAATATTATTTAATCAAATTGCAAATTATCAGTTGATTTGTATATATGTTTTTCTATGTGGTCAGGGTCTAATAAAAGCCACCTAAATAAACAGAAGATAGTCAGTTGAAATTCTTTCCAACTTCTTTTGCCTAAAATTATCCCAGAAGACACATTAGACTAAATCATTCCTTTAACCTGAATCCAAAACGAATCTACGTCATAAATACAGCACCGACACCCATATTTTATAAATAAATAAATGGTCAAATGAGAGTATGATATTTAATAAATTTAATACTTCAGATAACTAGTGTCTGTGGATAACATTTCCTTGTAACCATGAGTGTGATTTATAGTTTATTTTCTAAATCTCTATGCTAGCATAGGTTATACTTGCCCTGAGGCTTGAAATAATAAGGTTAAGAAATAATGACAATAAAAATATATTTCTAGATATTATAATATTCTACTTCATACACATAACGTCAATCTTCAAGGTTTAGGAAGATTTGGACTAATTAATTATAATCTCTCCAATCATAAACAATAACTATTAAACTATATCATGTTCTTTTTCTATTCTCTCACATCCAAATGATTTAAAATGCCATTTTTGGAAATAAGAAAATCAATTCAAAGATAACTCAAAATGTTAGCAGCATGCTGTTGTTGACAAGTGCATTTTAACCATGTCTCATGTGTGTTTACTTACTGTTTCTAAGTCATCTCCTGTGGAGAATTACCGACACCTCCAAATGGAAATAAGATCGGAACGCAGACTTCCTATGGCTCCACAGCCATCTTCACGTGTGATGTGGGATTCATGCTTGTGGGTTCTGCTGTGAGGGAATGTCTTTCTTCTGGTCTGTGGAGTGGATCAGAAACTCGATGTCTAGGTATGTGATTTTAATTCACTTTACCTTCTCTCCCAACCAGCAAGAGAACAGGAAACTGAACCTATTCCCTGACATGAGGTGGCAACTTTGATTCATTTAGGAAGGTTGTAAAAAAAATCAGAAGAGGTTTAAGGCTAATATGTCTCATGTTAAAAAACAGATATCCCTTGAAGTCATTACGAGAATTTCATGCCTTTATGGGGAGACTCACTTTCTATGTGAAAATAGGGCTATAACAAATTACTGAAAATGTCTGTACATAGAGTTAATTGTAACCCATGGTCAGTTCTCTTTTCAAGGAATTGCTTAAGATGATGACTAAGGATGAAAATAAAATCTACATTTCAGTCTTTCTCCTCTTTTAGCTTATAAAATTGCAAGATATTTGAAACTATTCTTTAAAACTAATATATACACACACACACACATATATATATATGTATATATATATATATTTTTTTTTGATTTTTCGAGACAGGGTTTCTCTGTGTAGCTTTGCGCCTTTCCTGGAACTCACTTGGTAGCCCAGGCTGGACTCGAACTCACAGAGATGCGCCTGGCTCTGCCTCCTGAGTGCTGGGATTAAAGGCGTGCGCCACCACCGCCCGGTTAAAAATCTATTTTTAAAAGTAGTTTTAGACCATTGGATTCTTTTTTTGTCCTTAGAGCTTTCTCAAAAAATCTGCTCAGAAACAAAACAAAACAAAACTGAACTATTATCCATTTTTTTTTTATTATGAAAAGAATATTATGGTTTATACCACACCCCCACTTTGAAGAACTTCAGTAACTTATTTGATATCAAGAAATTACTACGGTTTATGTTTATTTTATTTATCCAAAATAGTTTCGAGGTATTACATAAAATATTTAAGTGATAAATAATGTTTGTTCATTCATTTGCTAGAAGTTTATATATTAATTTCAACACTGCTTCATATTATACACTTTTTAAAAATGCTATTACAGAATGAATGGTAGAAGAGACTATCTTTTGTTATCATATATCGTATTCCTAATAAGTTTGAAAATGTTACATGAATACAACATTGTTTAAAATATAGAAGGTTTAGTTTGAGTAAAAACTTATTTCTAACAGCTGTAATTGTAAAATAGCTTCTTTATAGGTGAGGACTCAGCAGTATCTACTATAAATCAACCACACAAAATGTAAACAAATACAATTGTAGTATACTAATGTGGGATTAAGTGACCAAAATAATATTTTAATATTTCCTGAAGTAATTTTACTTATACTGATTTCAAGTATAAATTCTTAAGTATACTTATAAATTGGAAGATTTGTATGTAAGATATTTAAGAAATATATTTTATAGTTATACAATTCAGTTAACAATTATTGAATTTTATGTGCTATTTTGTGAAAGTGTATGAACTATCTGAATTTACTGCCACATTACGCTCTAGCTATGCTCCCTGGAAAAAGATATTGAAGAAATATTTATGAACAAACCACACTTAGAAGTCAATGGAGACAATATCATTGTAAAGCAATATATAGTAAAGGCTGTATCATTGGCATTTAATATAAACTCATAATGAGGCTGAGGGGAGAAAGGTTGCAGACAATGTAATCCTACCGTCCTGCACTAGATATCGACCAGAAGTATGCATTCATTCTCAGCTTACCCTCCTGATCCAGAGATTCTTGCCATAGTGTGGTCAACAGAATATTCTTCTGATTATTCCTCTGGATACAGTACCTTTATTTTCTACTTTGTTGCTGGAGGGCTTCTCTCCAGGTTCCCCAAGCCCCGTAGTCCCACAATCCACATATAAAATAATCACTCAGATGCTTATATTATTTATAAACTGTATGGCCGTGGCAGGCTTCTTTCTAACTGTTCTTTTATCTTAATATAACCCATTTTTATAAATCTATACCTTGCCACGTGGCTGGTGGCTTACCAGAGTCTTTACATGCTGCTTGTTCTGACGGTGGCTGCATTGTCTCCCCCCTCAGCCTTCTGCTTCCCAGAATTCTCCTCTCTCCTTGTCCCACCTACTTCCTGCCTGGCAACCTACTTCCTGCCTGGTCACTGGCCATCAGTGTTTTATTTATATAGAGCAATATCCACAGCACTACTTCTCACTGGTTCATATGGGTTTTGTAATTGGCAAAACAACAACAGATGCTTATCTGTCTCTGATCCATTATAGAACTAGATTTTTGTTATATTTGCTTCAATACCCATTTATCTTTCAAAGCTTAAAAAACCATCAACATTCTCATCAATAAATGTTAACATAAATCACATTAATCAATATTAAACATCTTAGCATCTGTATTATTAGCTAGAATCAATATTTATGTTTCTTTTTTTCTTTTTCTTCTTTACTTTTTTCTTTTCTTCTTTCTTTCTTTCTTTCTTTCTTTGATAGGGTCTCTCTACATAAATCTACCTGCCTTTGCCTCCAGATTGCTGGGATTAAAGGCGTGTGTCACCCTCATGTACCATCATGATGCTATCCCTTCCCCTTCTGTTCTTATTTTGTTAAAAAGAATATGCCATTTTATACACACACACACACACACACACACACACACACACACACACACACATATATGGCTGTTATATATGTATATACAGATCATATATGTGTATATATACAATATGCCATGATATATGTATGTATTTTGTACTCAGGCTGAAGCTGCGTTAAGGCATTTACACCATATGTTAGTTCTTCCTGTTATAAAAATTTCTGTGAGTGAAGTCCTAAATATACTAAAGCCTTCTTGAATTCTACTCCATCTCATTGTTGTAGGTATCTGTATTAGTTGTTTCATTCCGGCACTGGATTCCCTTAATGAATAGGGTATATTGCAGTTAGTCTCTACTGATAGTCACTGGAGTATTTTCTGGTCTGGGGACAGTATTGTCTGGTCTGGGGACAACTTGTATGAAATTGAATTTTAGTAAAAGTTTTTTTTTTGGTAACATATGCATTCATTTCTATAGGTACTCAGAAATAAAATTCCTCTAATATTATTTATACCCTCTTCATCACCAGATTTGAATTTGCATTGTTTTCTGATTTTTGGTGTCTAGCAAAATTTCATTGACTTTTGGGCCATTTTCAGATTTCCCTTTATGATATGGGTGATTACTTTTATTGAAACACATTTTGATTTGAACTATAATTCTTAATCAGCTCTGGTTATAATATCGATCATTGCACTTAATGAGCATTTCTCCCAATCTGTGATTTACTTATTCATTTCTTAATAAGAATTTTGATAAGCATGTTTTCAACTTTGTTAAAGATACAGCTTGATGATTTGTTCACTTTCTTCTTTGTTATCATCTGCTTTCAGCTTAGTGCTTTCTTCCTCCAATATTAATTAAAAAAATACTTTGTACTTGTTTGTTCTAGAAGGTTTCTAGATCGATATATTATTCATGTGTTTCAAATGTGTTGGTGTATTTTTTTAATGATGTAAGATTAAGGTTATTTTCTCTTCTAGAATGATCAACACTGGTAAAAATTTCATAAGAAAAATTGATATCCTAAGTTTTAAAGTTTGTCAAACTCAACCAAGAGTGGCTTTGCAGCTCTCAATTCATAAGGACAGTTTTACATGTATCAATATTGAACACCTGATCTGTCAAATATCTATTTGAATACTTGGTTTTCCTTGATATTTAACAACAGCATTATTATAATTTTAGCACAGAGGTCTTGGGTGTTTGTTGCTAAATTCAAATTTTTCATTAATATTTATAAAATAATTATATCTTTTAAATGTTGGATACTAGTGTATACAAGAGCAGTCAGTTAAAATATTTTTCTAGTATTGTTGACAAGCTTGCTAAATTCATTTCATTGGTTTTAAGAACTTCTAAAAATACAACTATAAACATATGTACATCTATTTATATATGTGAAATGTCATTTAACTATACATAGTTTTGCTTATTGTTTCTCAATGTCCCTCTTCCCTTCTTTACTTTTTCATTACTGTGTAATTTTTTTTTTGTATTTGTTTTTCAAGACAAGATTTCTCTGTATGACAGATCTGGCTGCCCTGCAACTGGCTTTTAGACCAGGCTGACCTCAAACTCAACTGAGATCTGCCTGCCTCTGTCCCCCAAGTGTTTGGATTAAAGGCATGCACCAACACCGCCCAGCTTGTGTAGTTTTTTATAGAATAGTTTTATAAGATAACTTTAATTTTTTTCTTTTTCTTTTCAATTGTGGAAATGAATTATCATAGATTTTAATATCTTCCTATGCTTTGAATCCTATAGCCCTTGTAGTGGTGTATCTTTATCATTGTAATGTATAATGGTTTCTACTTCTTCTACCAATAAGGTTGGTTAGGAGTTTAACAATGTTGCTGCTACTTTAGAAGAGGTTTTATCCAATGGTTACATTACTCAGTAGTATATATTTTTTGTTTTCTATTTTTTCTTATATTGGAAATTGACAAATATTTTCTTCTCTCTATTTTGTATGGTCTTATATTGTTTATTTTTTAGTTTTATATTTAATTAAGACATTACATTTTCCTTCACCTTATAACCATTCTTATGGCACACTTCCAATTCTCCTACTCTTTCACAAATCTACAGCCTCTTTTACTTAAATTATTCTTGTTATACACACATATACATTTAGATAGATATAAATACAACTGTCTGAGTCTACTTCATATTGCTTGTATGAATACAATTTTTATGCCTGATCACTTCATATTGGATATCCATTCATGGGGCTCATCCCTGAAGAAGATAATACTTCTTCTCTTGGCACTCATAGCTCTTCATCTAGAGTTGGGTCCCTGTAAGTTGTCACCTATCCATAACAGCATGCCATATGGAGTTATCACTTTGCAGGTCTTGTTTAGGCAGCCATATTCTTGAGATTTCATAGATGTAGCCTCCATATATTATATAGAAGACATAATCTCACAGCAAGATTCCAAAATTATTTGGCTCTTATCATTTTTCTGCCTTTTCTTCAGCAATGTTCCCTGGGCCTTGATTGTACATGTTGTGTTGTTGATGTATTAATTGAGACTCTGGACTCCATAGTCCGTTATTCTCTGGATTTTAACCTGTATTGTCTTACAATAATGATTTTCATCTCCTTCAAAAAGAAGCTTATTTGATGAGAGGCAAGAGTGATCCTTATCTGTGGGTCTTATAAGTATTTGTAAAGCAGTTAGGAAGTGTACTGGTTTAGGAAAGTGTCAGTAGCAGATTTTTCTCTAAGATGCACAATCTCACTAGCCAACGGTAGTGGCTGGGCCTGGAGGTTTGATCTGTCTTCTTTATTTTGTTGTTTATTTTTCTCTTCTTAAAGAAAAAAATGTAAAAAGTAATGGTTATTGTGGTAGTATTGTGTTCCCCAAAATATTGTGTACCCTAATAAACTTATCTGGGGTCAGAGAACAGAAAAGCCACTAGATACTTAGGCTAGAAATTGTTGGCACTCACACCTTTAATCCTAGCATTCCAGAGGCAGAAATCCATCTGGGATCTCTGTGAGTTCAAGGCCACATTGGAAACAGCCAGGCACCGTGACACACACCTTTAATCCCAAGAAGTGAGCCTTTAATCCCAGGGAGTGATGACAAAAACAGAAAGCTATATAAGGCATGGAGACCAGACACTAGAAGCATTTGGCTGGTTAAGCTTTTAGGTTTTGAGCAGCACAGTTCAGCTGAGAGCCATTTGGATATGAGGACTCAGAGGCTTCCAGTCTGAGAAAACAGGACCAGCTGAGGAACTGGCGAGGTGAGGTAGCTGTGGCTTATTCTACTTTTCTGATCTTCCAGTGTTCACCCCAATAACTGGCCTCAGGTTTGATTTTATTCATAAGAACTGTTAAGATTCCTGCTACATCTGGTGCCCAACGTGAGGCTTGAACCCACGACCCTGGGATTAAGAGTCCCATGCTCCACCAGCAGATCTCTGTGTGTTCAGGGATACAGTCAGCATGGAGATCTGCTTAGCTCTGTCTCCCAAGTGCTGGGTTTAAAGGCGTGTACCACCACCGCCTGGCCTCTGCTATGGCTTGCTATAGCTCTGACCCCCAGGCAACTTTATTTATTAACATACAAATAAAATCACATTTCAGTACAAATAAAATATCACCATAGGTTATATCACATTTTACTTTTTAATTAGAACACATAGACCAGACTGAGAATATACATACTTGGTTAGGATATGCAGGTCCTGTTCAGAGACATTTTGGGAGAGTTATACTAATAAATTTTCTTCCTAAATGCGTTTTACTCTTTATTCATCAAAGTTTTACTTGTCAGATATTCACTTCAATATATTTAAATTTCTTATACCTTCTTTGAAACCATTCTACTAGGTGATTGTTTTTATTTCTAAATTCTTGATATTTTCAGAATGTGTCTTAGTTACTTTTATGTTCTTTAATTCTGTATGAATGTTTAAATATTTAGTAAATTAATTATGTACATAAAGAATAAATAAAATACTGAGTCACATTATTAAAACACTGTTTCACAAATTTCAGCGGGTCACTGTGGAGTTCCAGAACTCATAGTGAATGGTCAAGTCATTGGAGAAAATTATGGCTACAGAGACACAGTTGTGTATCAGTGTAATCCTGGTTTTCGTTTAATTGGATCTTCAGTGAGGATATGTCAGCAGGATCACAATTGGTCTGGTCAGCTTCCATCCTGTGTGCGTAAGTAAGCATGACAAAAGAAATTAGGAACCTCCTGCATTCTGAAATAGTCAACAAATCATGTTTTTTTTTTTTTTACAATGCAAGCTAAAGACTTTTGTTATTTTACGATATTTAGATGACAGTGTAAACTAAATTTTATGATGTGTTCATGTGCACTGCTATGCAGTAATTCTTCAGGATCATATGAAAGTGTTTATTGGGATAATATTAAATTTTATATTCCTTATGTTTTTTTATGAAGACATAATTTAAGTTTGAAACCCCAGCATTTGTTGTAAATATTTACAAGAGAACATTTGTGTAAGTATGACATGTTCTCAGCATGTTTTTAACATAAGGACTTCGAGTTGTTGACACCACTGTGTAACAATATCAACACTCTTGTGATGTGAGGCTACAAAGCTTTTTCTAGTGGAAATTCTTCTGGTAAATGTGTTTTAGTAATTAGGATGCTATAGCTAGCTCATCAAATACTATCCAGATGAACTGTAATTAGTGGAGAAAAAAACCATCAGACATCATATGGAGAGCCATTGTACTGATGTCAGATCCACTGCTAATTATGTCAGTTAATTCTGGTAATTTGCTTTTTCAGAACTTTATTTCATAAGCAGTTAAAAGTGTTTATTTGCACTATGGTTCCCTTTAACTTCAGAAACCATCATATTCATATATATATATATTAAATATATGAAGTATGAATAATATGTTGTGATAAGTGATGAAAATAGTTTGACCAATATCAGAAAGTTTTTTATAGCTATATTTAGAATATTTTAATATAAATATAAAACTGTTTGGCTACACATACAATTAGATATTTAAAATTATATTTTAATGAAAACATTAAACATTTCAATAAACCTTTGGATGAAATTATGCATGAATTCATACATTAAAGACATAATGGTGCTGGAAAGAAGATTCAGTGGTTAAGAGCACTGGTTTCTCTTTTAGAGGACCAAAGTTAGATTTCCAGCACACACATATATGATAACCTCACAACCATCAACAACTCCAGATTCAGGATGTCTGAGACTCCGTATCTTTTGTGGCTATTGAATGCATGAGGTACACAGACATATATAAAAGCAAAACACCATACCACATAAAATATAAAATAAAGTAATTAATAGATAACTAAAATGGATTTGAAATATTTTTATTTTGTTTTAATTCCATAAATAGTTACAGCCATGCTTTGAAGTTATAAGGAATCTCTTCCCATACATGCAATATGAATTTGACTATAGTGATGTCATTCATTTCTTTTTATTATTGATGAGAAAGCACAAGGACTTTAAGATAGAGGAAGAAAGGGAGGGTGGTCTGGGAGTGGAGCACTCATGTGGAAAGGGTTGAGGTACTCTAAATCAGGAAGTAGAGGGCCGTACAATGCGACAGGGAGTTGGATGGAAATAGCTTTGAGGCTTGGTGGGCGGAAGCACCATGAATGGGATAAAAGTTTTCCTCCTCAGCATTGTTTCGTGAGTCCTAAACTGATGCTTGAGTCTCTCAGGTTAGAGATGTGACATCAACACAAGAAATACCTTTACACTGGGCAAAATTCAGTGTTTGTGTGTGTGTGTGTGTGTGTGTGTGTGTGTGTGTGTGTGTGTGTGTGTGTGTGAGAGTTCGCGCGCCTGCGCGCACATGTGTAAAGGGTCAAACTCAGAACATTTTGCATGCTAGGCAAATGTTGCCACATGGGCAACACAGTCTTCCCTAGGACACAACATTTCTGAATTATATCTCTAAGTCAGTCAAGGTGCGGGTTCAGACTGCCTCTGTGAGGCACAGCATGAAGAGCATATTTGCTTCAAGTTTTCCTTTTTCAACATTTATCTCTCACAACCACCTGTGCGTTGACAATTTCCTACCCCATGCATTCTGTGTCTTCCAAGGAAAACAGAGTATTCCCTGCCCCACCTCCTTTCAAAGCAGGTTATTGGACGTGAGCTTGACTCCATAAGCCATATTTCCTTCTCTAGACTTCTTCTATCCTTGAAGCATTTCAGATTTACTATAAGTGCTACACAAGAAACTACAATTCTATTTTAATAAGGATAATACTGCTACATTTTCTTAGTATCATTAATTCTCATATATATATATATATATGCATGTGTGTGTGTTTGATATTGTGGTTTATTTTGTTTTTACCTAATTATCCATATACTTTTTAATTTCTCCTAATAATTGCCATCCCCAATTACTTACATTAATATTTTAAGAATATTGTCTAGTCAATGGCAATACAGATATCAACATCTTTCAATTGTAATATCTTAGGATATGGCTAAATGTTTGCAAGCTTTAGAGAAATAATGTGATTATTTTAATATGAGCTAAACAAAAGACTTATTTAATGAATTACTAATTGAATAAATATTTACAAATTATACTATGATCATATTTAGAATAAACAGGTATGTCATGGAAAATGTGTTTGAGTATTGAAGTTTTGAGGCATAATAAACAATAAAATCACCTTCTTAAGTACATATACACGCACACATACAAACACACACCACCACTGCTACGTAACTTAAAGAGAACAATGATTAGCTTGGGTCTGTCCCAATTTTTTTCATTTTTCATCTAAATTCAAGCCTGACCAAATAATGCTACATTATTATTATTTTTTTTAATAATTTGAACTATAAATGAGAATAGGCCCCTAGGGGAGAAACTGGTTTCTTTATTGATAATTTTAAGCAAGAATAAGATGCAGTTAAATTTCCAAGTGAGGTTGACATTAATAATGTCGCTGAAAAATAATTGCCCCTGGGTCATTTAGAAAGTACTGAAAGTAGCTATGGTCTTTCCTGTACCCAATTATGAAGCATTGTTACTGGGGCTGCTCTGATTAACGGAGTGAACTGACACAGTAAAACACTTCCAAGAAATGCAGGGTTTGGGAAAATCCAACACCTCATAATATTAATTCAAGGACCATACCATAAAAAGGATCCAAATAATTCTACCGAGGATATAATTTCTAAGTAAAAGTATCAAGTTATCAAATAATATCCCATAAGACTGATTGGATTGGAGAATGTTAGCACTGTTTATTTTAAAACATGATTGAGCCGGGCGGTGGTGGCGCACGCCTTTAATCCCAGCACTCAGGAGGCAGAGCCAGGCGGATCTCTGTGAGTTCGAGGCCAGCCTGGGCTACCAAGTGAGCTCCAGGAAAGGCGCAAAGCTACGCAGAGAAACCCTGTCTCGAAAAACCAAAAAAAAAAAAAAAATGATTGAAACCTCAAGGGCAGCACCATGTAGTGATCCCTGTTGTCTACATTAACTAGTCTTGTTAAGAGAACAACAGGTTAGCTATCAATTACTAATTATTTTTTCTAAATAATATCAAAAGAATTATTTCAAAATTATATTGAAAAAAAAAGATAGAAATATCTTAGCCCTTAAAATTAAGTATTCAACTTACACTTTGTCAGCTGATCCTTGCTGCAGATATCAAGAGATAGAAACTTGTGTCATTACATTGAATTTTGTTTTGTATTCCAGTATGATTGCTACACATACAAACAAAATTGAAGCAACATCAAAAAACTATATAGAACAAAGCAAGCATATGAAATATTAAACATATGTAGTACTTTATTGAAAAGTTCTTAATTAAGTGGATTAAAAGTTGTTTCATGGTTAAAAATGTTTATTGTTGTACCATGAAGAAGTGAGTTCTTATCCCTATACCCATGTAACTGGTAAGGCCTGGTATTGCTTAAGTGTAACCCCAGGATTATGAGGGAGACAGGATTGCCGGCCTAATAGGCTGCCAGCCTGGTCAAAAGATTTGAGCTCCAGGGAAAAATGACAGAGTAACAGAGGAGGACATACTCTGGCTTCTACTCACTCATAAACACATATACACATACATCACATGTCTCTCTCTCTCTCTCTCTCTCTCTCTCTCTC
This sequence comes from Peromyscus maniculatus bairdii, assembly GCF_049852395.1. Lineage (NCBI taxonomy): Eukaryota > Metazoa > Chordata > Mammalia > Rodentia > Cricetidae > Peromyscus > Peromyscus maniculatus. Next base: position 15,597,792 of record NC_134871.1, read on the forward strand.
TCTCTCTCTCTCTCTCTCTCTCTCTCTCTCTCTCTCTCTCCCTTTCACACACACACACACTGACACACAAAGCCATCTCTAAAAACCACAATATTATAGTTCGTGTTTCTCATATTTTACTGATTTTCTATCTTTGTTAGTAAAAAATACATTCTTTATAGCTACATATCAAGTATTTTTTTTTGGTGGAGCACACCTTTAATCCCAGAACTTGGGATGAAGAAGCAAATAGATTTCAATGATTTGAGTTCAGCCTAGTTTACATAGCCTGAGTTCTATGCCAGCAACAACCACACAGTGAGACTCTGTCTCAAAAAATTAATTAAAATAACAGAAAAAATCGAATAATGAAATTGACTATATGAAAAATTGAAGTGATATTTAACTGTCAATAAATCAATTATGAGAGTGGCAATGCTAAAATATTGACACAATTTAAAACAATGACTTAAAATATGAAGGTTGACATATAGTGCTGCATAGTAAAAGTATCTAAATTGTTAGGTAATGTCAGAAAGCATTCACATAGTCCCTTGTTCTTTCAATGAGCACAGTCTTATTAAACTGAATGGATTTACATATAAAATATAAAGAAGAGGTCCAGATTTTTAGACAAACTTCCAAACACACTTGTTAAGAATCTACAAATCTAATTTTCTTTCAAAAGAGATTGAAATTCTCAACACTGAGAGAATTGTCTTCAATTACTTGGAACTACCAAAAATTGTTAGTTTACTAGATTAAAATACAAACTTTATGACTTAAGAAATGTTATTTTGGAGCCCCCAACTGGATCAGACTCTCTGGATAAGTGAGACAGTTCATATCAAGTAATTTTTCTACTTTGGAGTGATTAAGGATAATTGTCATGTGATAATTGATATTCTTTATATTTCTCCTTTCCCCAATGATTTAGCTGTTAGCTGTGGCCACCCTGGTAGTCCAATTTATGGAAGAACAAGTGGAAATGGATTCAACTTTAATGACGTGGTAACATTCTCTTGCAATATTGGGTATCTTATGCAAGGGCCAACAAAGGCACAGTGCCAGGCCAACAGACAGTGGAGCCATCCTCCACCTGTGTGCAAAGGTAACCAGCTTATCACATTCCATCCTAGGTCATGCGACAATGTCTCTAAAGGTATAGGTGATAAATCTGACCAGCTCAGGTGGAACAGTAGAGGATTATTAACTAAAAAAAAAAAAGGCTTAAATATTGGTGTCATCTCATTTTATGTTTTTAATTGTTAATTGTTCAATTTTATTTTTATCTATTTACTTCCATTAAAAGTATAATTATATCATTTCTGCCCTTCACTTTCCTCACTCCAGTGTCTATTTTACCCCCTCCCATGTCCTCGATTCATTCTCAAGGTTTGGGGATTTATTCCTCATCCACAAATAAGTAAATACAGCCTGCAGAATCTGTTTTTGATGTTTGACTGGATATGGCTTACTACTTTATCACTTTATATTGCTTAGCTAATTAGGGGCTCATCCCAAGAAAGACTACTTCTCCCTCTCTTAGCAGTTATTAGTTCTTGTATTTCTTTATTTAGGGATGGAAACCTGTGAAGTTTCACCCCTTTCTTATTTGAGTGTCTTAAACTCAAAGACTTTCTTTCTGCTTAATATTACTAGGTTACAGCTGTTTCTTAGAGCATATATACAGCACTTAAGATCATTTTAAATTGCATTTCTCTTCATGATTCCTGAAATGTGCTTTTGGTATTTATTTCTTTGTACTTTGGCAAAATATCCCGGGATTGCCATGCTATTTGCATATTTATTTTGTTTACTCAATAGTAACAGATTAAAGAGCATTCTTTAGCAAATTCTTATTTTTCAATGAAATATTAAAAAGATCATTTTGTCAAAAATAATTTTCCATTTTCCATCTCCCACTTTCTTCCACTTTCTCTTGTGTATTCAACAAAAATATTTTAAGTGGGATGATTCTTTAATCTATATTTAACATAATTCTTATGATTTACTATGTTCCTCAACAATACTGAAAATTTTTCCTTTGTTTCCACCTACATGAATTTCAGACTATTATTTCAATAATTCTTGGATTAACTAGATTTCTGGAATACTTTGTTTACTTGACTGAATTTAATTCTGAAACTAAGTTTTAACAATTTCAACAGAATTATACCCTGATATATTTATATTATTCTCAAACTAACTTTTCACTTTTTCACTTATTTAGTGGTCAACTGTTCCGATCCTGGAATTCCAGCCAATTCTAAAAGAGAAAGCAAAATAGAACATGGGAATTTCACCTACGGCACTGTGGTATTCTATGACTGTAACCCAGGATATTTTTTATTTGGCTCTTCAGTTTTGATATGCCAGCCAAATGGACAATGGGACAAACCTTTACCAGAATGTATCAGTAAGTAGATAATATGAATTGTTCCTATAAAAAACAATATTGATATTTATTGCCATCATATAGTCAAAACTATATACCAGAAGAAAGTACATTGACTGAATTGATTAATTTGTTTCAAAACTACGTATCTACATGTTTTGCAAATTCCTTGTCTAAATGTTTTTTTTTATAATAGATTTTTTTTTTCTAAAATATATGAAGTCTTCTATAATATTCTGTAGTATTACCATTATTGCTAGGAAGAAGGGAACAGACATCCACTTAACCCCGAGAGGAAATCACCAGAGACCAAAGTATGGAAAGCAACAACGGAGTTTTGTACAGTGAATTGAACGGGGGGGGGGGGGTTAGAACAGAAGCAGAAATGACCAATAGACAGGTGCACCATCTAAAATCCACTCCACCATGAGTGACGACAGCTAAAGGAAGCTTAATTGTCCAACCTGCGTAAAGCTTAACTGGATGGTAGCCTGTTTCTTTCAGGCAGCTCAGATAGTAGGAGGCCTTTACAGGTTCTTCCAGGTTGCTTGGCTGATGTGAGCCACTTTTGGCTCTTTGTCTGAGAGTGTGTCTCTTGGCAGTCCTTACGGCTTGTATTTACTTGGTAGAGGACTATAGAATCTGGTCAGTTTCCTGGACTTTTTAATTCCTGAGCTAAAAGAATATCCATGCAGAATGGATGTCTGACCTCCCTTTAGAACAATGTGTCTCAGTGAACTTCCCTGCATGGGGATTTTATCTTATGGGAAATTGCTACAAACAAATATTAATGTGAAAACTATTTCTCTATCAATTTTTTGGGGTTTTGATAAAAATTAGATAATGCGAAACAAGTATCACTCATTCTCTATATTATTATTGTTTTAGAGGCAAGGGTATTTTTATTTTGTATCAATATTAAACTATTGTTTGACCCTACTTTAGTGTTAATATGAGCAGCTATTGGTTCTTCAGAATACTTGAGGTTTTAAAAAGCAGTATTAATTAAAATTTATCGTTCTTAAATATTCATCACATAAAGACCCAAATTAACTTTAATAACAGATAATATGCGTGATTTGCACTTCAGTGAACACTGAACAAAAGGATTTTGTAATTTTTCTCATTAGAAGTTTAGAACATAAATACAATATTTTATAGAAATATATATATAATATAATATAATATAATATAATATAATATAATATAATATAATATAATATAATATATATACAATCCACATTTGTATTAAAATAATTTAATATGTCTGCAGAGATTGCTCAATGATCTAACTTTGAACCTTAGAACTCATGGATAAATGCCAGATGTAGTGGAATGAAGATGTGTTCAGTGCATTCCTACAGTTAGACAGAAGAACCAGACAGGATAATCAGCCAGAAGTTCCAGGGAAAGTTAACCCTTAGGTTAGAATGGATTCCTAACAAGATGTCCTTTGAATTCTGCATTTGTGCTGTGGCACATGTACACACAGACATGGTTGTGTGTATGTGTATATATTTAAAAGTTATAAATCCAAAATTTGGATGATAGAAGTGGATATAATTCTCATTCAGTCGATTGAAAAGTCTAAAATTGACTGGACATGGTAGGACAGGGAAAATTTTATAAAAGGATGAATTAATGTGTCAAGAAATGATTGTGCAAGTAACTTTTGGATATAATAAATAATAAAATTATGTTTAAATCACATTTTATTAAGATAATTTTCTTTTATGTTTATGAGAAAAGATTTAGTCAAAATTGTGACAACACTTATGTACACTGGAAAAACAGTTTTCACTCTGTCCCTAAAATTTCTGATTCTATGTAACTAATTTATTTATGTGACCTGCTAAATAAGATATATAGTACTTCTTTTAGCAGACTCACCCAGTGATTTGAATAATTTGTGTACATAGTCTTTATAAATATACCATTCATATAAAAATTTTTGAGAAGATATAAATTTTAAATTCTTTATATTTATTTTATTTTAGGTCAATAGACCTTTGGCTTTATTGATTAATATGTGACACTAGAGAAGTTTGCTAAATATTGAAGTTGTCTTTGTAGTCCATGTCTCCTTTTGCACATTTTATTGTTCTAGAATAGCTTGAGGATAGCTCTGTATCTTTTTCTAAGCTTGATTTAATAATGAATGTGCACTAATTTCCAAAGTTTCTCTCTTTGCACTTTGATTCTTCTATGCTAAGAAATATTTTGAATGTCAAGTCCTTGAATCTTTTCTTTGTATGGCATCTGGGATGAATTGGCCCCAGACTCAGGTAGATTGTCAATCATAGAACATCTTTTCTCCATCTATTTTATTCTCAAAATACTTCTCTTTTAATTGTTAGTATGGTCCAACCTTCAACCACAGGTGGCTTCCTTACATTTTTATTTAGTCTATCTACCTCAGGGTTCTAAATAAATTGTATATCCTTCTCCCATTACAGTCACTACAACCACACCTTGTTACGGTAACACAAACATGATTGCATATGCTTACATGTTTCTGTTAAACTCATCCTCAGGATGAATCATTTAATCCAATAGTTCCTATAACTATGACATCTATTTTATATTTAAAGGGCTAAATTTTATAAAGTTAGGTATATATTTTCTAGAGACTTTAAGACCATCTTAAGGTTATCTATAAATTAATCTTCTGACATTGCAACATAATGCTACAAAGTTTACAGTTGAGAAATGCAAATTTCTATACAAACAAACAAATAGATGATCACAATGTTTTAAGTAAATTTCTGATTTTTGTATTCATCTACAGTCATATCTTACTTTGGTCACATGTGGTCCTCAGACTGCTGGTTGGAAATGGCTTTAATATGTTTGAATAGAAAATTTACTTATATTTTGTAAACAAGCTGATTTGCATGGTTCGATAGGAGATATAAAAAAATTTTATATTCAATAATTATGTATTGTAGTGATTGACTGTGGACACCCTGGCATTCCTCCAAATGCAGTCCTGTCTGGAGAGAAGTATACTTTTGGGTCAACAGTTCACTATTCCTGCACAGGAAAGCGCTCTCTTCTAGGCCAGGCATCCAGGACTTGCCAGTTAAATGGACATTGGAGTGGATCACAGCCTCATTGCTCAGGTACCACTGGAAAATGGAACAGTGTGTGTCATAAATTACATTATAATTACTAATCCATAGAGTGTACTCTAAGGACTTCAGCATTTCTCCAAAAATATAAGTGAAGATTGAAAATCATTTATTAGGATGCTTGTAAGGGGTAATGTGAGTTGAGAAGCCAAAGAATGCTGATTCTCCAGTGCAGTGGTTCTCAAACTTTGTAATGCTGAGACCCTTTAATACAGCTCCTCAGGTTGTGGTGACCCCAGGCATAAAATTATTTTCTTTGCTACTTCATAACTGTAGTTTTGCTACTGTTGTGAATCTTTATTTAAATATCTGACAGGCAGGATATCTGATGTGAACTCATAAAAGGGTTGATGAATCCCAAGGGGTCATGACCCACAGGTTGAGGACCTCTGCTCTAGATGCTAAATTTCAAGTATGTGTTTTAGATTGTGCTGTGCCCTATGTAAACAATTATGTGGTTTTAGGATATGTTTCTGTATGAATTCATAAAGATTGTGTAACTTCTTATGCTAAAGTAGGCATTTTATTTTAGTATATATCAAATTTGATTTTCCTAAGTTATATGATTAATTTTTATCAGAATTTAATTCTATTTCTTTCTAAGCAAGAATTACCTAATGGCTAGATTCAAAAAATTCCTAAATGTTTTTAATTGAGATAATCTAACAAATCTTATGAAAGCAATGTATTAATAGCAACTTTATTTATTTATATGGACATCATATATGTTAATTCTTTATAACTATTGCAGTTCTCTTTAAATCAATGAATATGAAACTGAGATTTTATTAATAACCAGTAGACAGAGTATTTCATGCATTTTATCATGATTTATAACATTTGTTTTCTTTAGAAATACGTAAACTTTAGGTATAGAGTAGCTCTCAGGTTGATACTATTTATGTTCCCCCATTAAGTAGATATGATGCTATTTTTCTATACTTTACGAAATTTACATATGTATCCATCCTTTTATGTAATTTCACTTTGTAGAGACCAGGGAGGGAAATCATTAGAATTAGTTTTACATTGCTTTCCCTTTAGAAGTGGAAAAGGTGAAATGATTGCATTCACATCTTCTAAGTATTGGCAAGTCTCTATGCAGTTTTTGTTTAGCACTTCAAACTTAACCTACAAATTTGCGTACATTAAAAACTGCCTGCCATGAAAAATTGGCATTATTTTAACTTACTCATAATAAATAAATTCCCAGAAGACCAATTGTACATATAAACATTCTCTTCCTTATGTATATGGTACATTAAAAACTTAAAACTGAATAAAGAATAAACTATTGCATATGTCTAAACAGTAAACAATGACTTGAAAATGTGTGTAGTAATTAGCATTACATCAGAGGTAAAAGAGGAATTTAAAGGAAGGATTCCACACAGACCATGTTAGAACATGTCAGAAAGGGCATCTAGAAAGTATGCTAAGTGCCCTCACAGTCAATCAATCTTTCTCCCCCTCTCTTGGTTTCTGTATTAGTACTATGTATCCTGTGGTTAGAAATATTTAAATAGTGTAGAGACTGAGAAAGCAGTGACATGGAAAGAAAAGGACAAGTACCAAGTGATGAGAGTGAAATCCTATTGCAAAATAGATACCCAGCTTCTACCTCAGGGCTATGTACAACTTATTTCTGCATTTTCACACATTAAAAAAATGCAGTTGGTTGATATCTCTTTGCTGACAGTCATTAGAAGAGAAATTTAAAACGAGAAATTTTAAATGTATAAGAATAATTCTATTATGAGATTTGCATGTTTCTCACATGCAGTAGTGCTGTGGATATTGCTCTATATAAATAAAACACTGAAGGCCAGTGACCAGGCAGGAAGTAGGTTGCCAGGCAGGAAGTAGGTGGGACAAGGAGAGAGGAGAATTCTGGGAAGGCTGAGGGGGGAGACACTGCAGCCACCGCCAGGACAAGCAGCATGTAAAGACTCTGGTAAGCCACCAGCCACATGGCAAGGTATAGATTTATAAAAATGGGTTAATTTAAGATAAAAGAACAGTTAGCAAGAAGCCTGCCACGGCCATACAGTTTATAAGTGATATAAGCGTCTGAGTGATTATTTTATAAGTGGATTGTGGGACTGCGGGGCTTGGGGAACCTGGAGAGAAGCCCTCCAGCAACACAGTAGTTCCAGAATAACAGCTAAAAATATATTAATAATTAGATGATCCAGCAAATGAATTATGTGATTACATAATCCAGTCTTTCAAATTTTGTATGAATGCATTGTCTGTTGAATCCATTGTTCTGTCACTTACAAATTTTCCATCAGTTCCATTACTAACTAGATTCTGGGAATAATAATGAAATATCTGTACCCTTTTAAAATTATGTCTACAAATCCCCAATAAAGAAAATAGCTTAATGCTCAGTAACCGTTTACTTTTTCATTTGTGTTTTCACATGACTGTAGTCAAGTGAGATCCATTTCGATGCAGTCAAGTTATGTGAAAATAGCATGCACAAAATTAACGCCTACAAGCCAATTGGCCTAATTTGTAAACTTAACAAATGCATATCATAATAAATTAATTTGCACTTTTCTGCATGTAGGAGATGCTACTGGTACATGTGGGGATCCAGGTACTCCTGGTCATGGCTCTAGACAGGAAAGTGATTTCAGAACTAAAAGCACTGTACGCTTTGCTTGTGATACTGGCTATATCCTTTATGGCTCAGAAGAAAGAACATGTTTATCCAATGGCAGCTGGACTGGGAGACAGCCGGAGTGCAAAGGTAATCTCAAGTTGAAGTTAACAGTACTAAGAGTGCTAATAGTATCTCAGTCTGATTATCAATTACATTGAACTGAAAAAGTTGTAAAATATATCTCTGAGTATGTCCTTGAGGATATTTCCAGTGATTGGATTGGATCACAAAAGCTCTGATCCCTGCAATGGTTTTAATAAATGACCAACAAATTAAAATTTCAGCAGACTATTGGAGCTGATAGGATTATGGAAGATGGCCCTAGTTATAAGAAGCAGGTAGCTAGGTGCATGCTTTTGAGGGGTGAATATTGGCTCCAGGCTTCCTCCCTCCTTGTCACCTCAAAGTAAGAATCTTTGCTTTCCTAGACCCACAGACACCCTCAGGATACTCTCATTCACCACAAACCTCTAATGGTGAAGTCATTTGGCTTTATACTAAAACTTCTGAACCCGTGAGCCAAAATAAATCCTTTGCCCTTTAAGTTGTATAGGTCAGGTATGTTTTCACAACAATGAAAGGCTGACCAGTATGGCATTCTAATTTAATGTGTACTTAAAATCACCTGGGTACTATTTCTATACTGCTATAGACTAATATGACTATAACTTTCAGATCCCCATCTTAGAACAAAATGTTTTATTAACACTTCTGTCAGATAATTATGAATGATAATTATATGGAAACATCTTTGGTCATTTAAAAACAATACACCCCCTTTTCCTCCTATTGGGTTGCCTTGCCCATATTGATATGAGGGGTTGTGCCTAGTCATACTGAAATGTGTTATGCCATGTTTGGTTGATGTGCCTTGGAAGCCTACTCTTTTCTGAAAGGAAATGGAGGAAGAGTAGAATTTGGGTAAATGGGATGTGTGGGGTGAACTTGAAAACTAGAGGGAGGGGAAACTGGTTAATATATGAGAAAAGAAAAAACAAAAAACAAAACAAAAACCTGTTCCTGAATTGATACGTGTAACTCCACGAATCTACAAGGAAGACCCCAGCTAATACTCCCAGCAATAGAGGATAAATAGCCTAAATTGGCCACTTCCTGTGATCAGATTGATGACGCTCATAGTTGTTATCAGAGAGTCTTCATCCAGTAACTGATGGAAACAGATAACAGAGATCCACAGCCAAACATTAGGCTGAGCTTGAGGAATCCTACTGAACACAGGGAAAAAGGATTGTGGAGCCAAAGGGATTAAGAACATCACAAGAAAACCCACATGAACAACTAATCTGACTCTTAGGAACTCACAGAGTCTGACCAACAACCAGGGAGTCTGTATGGAACTAGCCTAGGCCCTCCACATATATGTGATAGTTATGTAGCTTGGTCTACTTGTGGGACTCCTAACAATAGGGGCAAGGGCTGTCCCTAATGCTTTGGCTGGCTCTTGGGAATCTATTCCTCATACTGGATTGTTTTGTCCAGCCTTAATACATGGGGAGGATCTTAGTCTAATGACAACTTGATATGCTATGCTTTGTTGATACCCATGGGAGGCCTGTTCATTTCTGAATAGAAAAAGAGAAAGAGAGGATGAGGAAGGATGTAGGGGGAAGGGAATGAGAGGAGATAAGGGAGGAGTAACTGCAGTCTGGATATAATATATATATATATACATATATATATATGTATATATACGTATATATATGTATATATATACACATATATATATATATACACAAAATATCAAGCATTTTGAGTGAAAAACTCAAAAATACTGCCAGAAATTTCTTTTTATCCTATGTATTTGTAGTATACACAGTAGTAAAAATAACTTGTTCTCACATCAAGCTTCATAATTATGTTTGTCTTCTGAGACAAATGGAATAAAAATACTTAGACCAAGTTACTATTTGTAGAACACAATTTTTGTTGCTAGGATTGCTAATGTGTTAAGCTCATAATTGTTATTCATGTATGTTTAATGATGGACACTGAAATGTAGTTAAAAACTGCCCTAGAAGAATTATCTTATTCTTGTCATTGCTTCATTTTGAAAGCAAAACATGCCAACTTACCAGAAGACTTACCTGACGTTGTACCAAACCTACTGATTTAGTAACAGAAATGGTTTCCATAGAACACTGCTTTGCTGTTGATTGACTGTATTATAGATATGTTTTTATCATATTTAAGATTAGTATTCATACTGTAGTAAAACATATACTTATCATTTTTAGCTTGAGTGAAACCTATAACCTTCAGAAAGTCAGATGATATACAGAGTGGAAGTAAAGAATGAAGTAGCTGAATAGCATACAGAAAATAGATAGCCAGCTTTTGAAGTTCTTAAATTATCTTCCAAGGTCTTCTTAATTGTAATAACAATTAAGGTGCTATCAAAAATGTGACATTCTATATAAGTAAATTCTCAGCCATCTGTTTTCTGTAAAACAAAATACTGAATAGATGTAGTAAAGACTGATGTTAACATTCTTTGTTTGCATGTGCACATAAGAGATATATTTATTCTAGCATACATAAAAAATTAATAATTTTAATAGTGGTTGTATATAAATTACTAAAAGTATTTTAGCAGACTAGAAAGGGTATGAAAAGGAACTAAAAAAAATAAAAACTACCATAACCTACAGTAAAATCAATCATAAATCAATGATGTATTATTTGATAATCAGATATAGTTTTTGGTGCATGGGGCATTGTAAGCAACAAATCTTCTAGAAAGCAGTTTGCCCCTAAGCTCGCCTCAGAAAAATAAGCACTGTTAATCATAATTTCTTGATGTAATCAATCAGTAATGTTTTTAAAACCAATACTTAAAGTTACAATATGAAATTGCCATATAGATGCAAAACTAGAATTTTAAGACCTTTCAAGATTGGTTGATGAGATGGTTTGGTGGGTAAAGGTGCTCACCACTAAAACTGACAAGCTGATTTCCATTGCCTTGACTCAAACAAATGATAAGAGAACTGACTCCTGGAAGTAGTTCTCTCACTTCCATATGCACATAGCAATTTTTATTACTATATTTGATAATTATATGACAAAATAGTTATATAATTATGATGTCAGTAGTCTGATATATTTCTTTACTAGAGATAATGAAATCCTTAAAGAAATGATACCACATGGAATGATAGTTTACAATTTTTATCTACCAGAAATTGAAAACAATGTTATGCTACAAAACACTATTTATTTTAATATATTTTTAATTAAAATAGAATTACATGACTTTCACCTTTCTCTTTTCTTACTCCACCCCTTTGTAGATACCATCACCCCAACTCCTTCCAAGCACCCACCCTCAAATTGATAGGCTCTTTTTCTTTAAATATTATTACTATGTACATATATTTAAACATATGTATGTATATATAAGTATACACAAATATATAAATGGAACATGCTGAGTCCATTTTTATTATTTGTGTCTCTATAGTTTCAGAACTGACCATTTTGTGTTGGGTAACCAATAAGGAGACTCATCCCAGGGAGAGGTTAATTCTTTCTCTCCCAGGAGTCATTAGTTGCCTAAAATTCTTTGTCTGGGGATGAGATCTTGTCATGTATTGCTGTGAAGAAACACCATGACTATAGCAATTCTTAGAAAGAAAAACATTTAATTGCGGCTAGCTTACAATTAGAGGTTTAGTCCATTATCATCATGGAGAGTAGCATGTAGGCAGACATGATACTGGAGAAGAAGCTGAGAGTTCTGCATCTTAATCTGCAAGCCACAGGAAGTGAACTGTGTCACTGGGCTTGGCTTGAGCATATATGAGACCTCAAAGCTCACTTCCTCCAACAAGGCCACAACTACTCCAACAAGGCCTTACATCCTAATGTTGCCAGTCTCTGTCAGCTAAGCATTCAAACACATGAGTCTATAGGGGCCATACCCATTCAAACCACCACATTCCACACCCTGGCTCTCACAGGCTTATAACCATAACATAATGTAAAATGCATTTAGACAAACTTCAAAAGTTGCCATAGTCTATCACAGTCTCAACAATGTTTTAAATTCCAAAGTTCAAAGTCTCTTCTGAGATTCATTCAATCTCTTAACTGTAATTCCCTATACAATTAAAATCAAATAACAGATCACATAATTACAACATATAATGGCACAGGATATTCATTACCATTCTAAAAGGGACTAAAGGGAAGATAATGAGGAAATACTGAACCATACCAAGACCAAAAGCCAGCTGAGCAAACTCCAAACTTGACATTTCCATGTCTGAAGTAAAAAAAAAAACAACAAAAAAACCCAAAAATCCACTCTTCAGATTTCCAACTCCTTTCATCTTTGTTGACTGCAACACTCTACTTTCTCTTGAGCTGGTTCCACTCTCCGTTAATAGCTTTCCTCATCAGGTATCCTGTGACTCAAGCAGCTCTAATATCTTGGAATTGCCAAGGCAATTCATACTTCACTTTCACAGCATCACATAATGAACTCTCTAGGCCTCCATTCAGAGATATCCCAGACATTTGCCTGGCCTCAATGGCTTTCCTTAGTAGCAGAGGAGATTCCATAACTCCTTTCTTCTACTATTGACTCTCCATCCAGAAGCATATGACTGAAGCTGCCAAGTTCTACTATTTCCTGGGGTTGGAACATGGCTCCCTTGTTCAGTTACATCTTCACCAGCTTTTTGTTTATGATGATTTCCTTTACTGTCTAAGCCTGGCTACCCTGGAACTTGATCTGTGGGCCAGACTGGCCTCAAACTCAGAGGTCCACCTGCCTCTGTCTCTTGAGTACTGGAATTAAAGGTGTGTATCTCAACTCCTGAACCTAAACTGTTCTTTAATTCCTTTAAACAAGTTGAGGGTTTAGCTGGGTGGGGTCTTGCCTTGAGGTCACTATTCCTTTTATTCCATTTCTTAATCTGTTTATCTCCTTGAACACACGATTTAGCTCTCTTCCCCTTCTTGTTCCTTTTTTCCTTATATTGTGTGTTTTGTATTTTTACTTGCTCAGCTTGCTCCTTTTCATTATAAGTCTTTATTAGAGTTAACACTAAGATCCACATGGCAGAGTCTATACTAGGTTGTTTTGAGATTTCCTCTCCCAACAGAATTAATCCAAATCTCTCACTTTAGCCTTAGGCAGACTCTTTAGACAAGGGCAAAAACCAGAGGCATTCTTCACCAAAATATGATGAAAACAATCTCTATGAAACACACTAAAACTCCTCTCCTCTGCAACCTCATGAGGCAGGCCCCGACAATTCAGATCACTCTCGGTACTACCATATTCCATGTCCTTACTAGTATGACCCACTAACCAGTGCTTAAAGCCGTATACTGCTTATCTAACTCAAAGTACAAAATTCCAAAGTCCTCCAAATGAAAGCATGGTCCAGGCTATTACAATACCCCAGACCCTTGGTACCAACTTCTGCCTTAGTTGGGGTTTCTATTACTGTGAAGAGACACCATGACCATGGCAACTCTTATAAAGGAAAACATTAAATTGAGGCTACCTCAGTTCACAGGTTTAGTCTATTATCATCATGGAAGGTGGCATTCATGCAGACGTGATGTTGGAGAAGGAGCTGAGAGTTCTGCATCTTAATCTGCAGACAACAGGAAGTGAACTGTACCACTGGGCATGGTTTGAGCATAAATGAGACCTCAAAGCCCACCTCCACAGTGGCATGCTTCCTCCAACAAGGCCCCATCTCCTAATAGTGCCACTCTCAACAGGCCAAGCATTCTGTGGCCTACACCTATTTAAACAACCACAGATCCCATGAGATTTCCCACCTTCCATGTCCAATGACACTGGAATTGTCCTGGACTTATTTATGTAGGATTTCTAGAAGAAACTGTTTGATAGCTGACTTCCTGAGATTCTGGCTCTTAGAATCTTTTCAACACATCTTTTGTGATGTTGACTAGTTTCAGTTGTATAATTCATGGACAAATTTGCCAGACCAGTATAATTCCCTACTGCACTCTACATCTCATTCTTATACTTTCAGACAAGAGTAGTTACTACTCTTCATTAGTAAGGTTATTTTTACAACAAATAGAGACCATTACAGAAAATCAAAATTGAACACAATGCAGCGAACTACTGATTATAACACCAACAGATACCTTTATGTCATAGTTCCTGCCTCGATAGCCCAGGAAACATTACCAAAGATGTGGTCGAAAGAGCCAGAATACTAGGATGTCAGCTTACCTTCAATTTCTGTGAGGCAAATAAGGGCACTAGCTATAGCCAATATTGATTGAGGTCTTTTGAAACCCCCTCTCCAACAACTGAAAAAAAAATATGCCACACCAGGTATTGGAGATTTTGTTTAAATCATGTATGGCTGCTGGGAGAACACCACAAATCTATATATCAAACAATTACTGGTATCACTTTCAAACATCCTACTTCTCTCCATCTCACTCTGTCCCCCTGGCCCCACATTTCTCCATTTTTCACTTTATAACATTTGTGACCTACTATTCCTCTCTAAGAATCCCTGCCCAATGCATGATCCCCCTTTAGTTTCTTGTTTTTTTCTGATAAGCTATGATATGTATTCACATCTAGAGATTTGAAGGTAGGATTCACAAATTAAGTGAGGATATATGGAATTCCTGGGTCTGAGTTCCCTCATGCTTTATAATATGTGTTAGTTGTGTGGATTTACCTGTAGCTTTCATAATTTTATATTTCTTTACAGATGAATAGTATTCCACATTTTGAATATATACCACATTTTCATAATCCTTTCATCAGTTAAAGGACATTTAACATTTTCATTTGCTAGTATTGTAGATAAAGTATAAATGAACATGGCTGATACACAAGTATCTGGTGCTAGGATTTTAAGTCATTTGGCCTGTGATAAGAAGTAGAATAGCAGGGTCATACAGTATATTTATTTTCATTAGCTTATTAATCTTTAAGACAATGTGAATTTGTGATTTTTATTGAAGACTTACTTGGTTGCTTTCTATTTACTTTGTTCTTTATATGTGCTCAATTGCCTAAAGAGAGGAAATATAACAATGCAAATGTTATATATTTATGGAAAATGTGCATGAATGTGTACAATATTTAAATTATACATAAAACAACTATTCTCAAGAAATATAGATCTAATAAATATATTGCATATTATTCTTTCTCTTAATTTTCTAAATTTTTATGAATTGGTTTTAAGGCAAAAGAAGAACTTTATGGAATCTGAAGGCAACCCTCTTTAAATGATTACTTTTCTTTGCAATAGTTGTACTAAAACTACTAACACTAACAGTTTTTAAAAAAGTTATTTGATTTGAAATCTAGTAATTAAGCCAACAAAATCAACATAAAGTCATCTTGAATTTCAGCTACTTGGAAAGATTTTTCATTGCAAAGTTTGGAGAATTTTATTATTACTTTGGATACTTTTCAAGGAACATTAGGCGTTACCTCTTTGTGAAAGGATCTCTATTTGCATTTTTTTTTTTTTTTTTTGGTTTTTCGAGACAGGGTTTCTCTGTGTAGCTTTGCGCCTTTCCTGGGACTCACTTGGTAGCCCAGGCTGGCCTTGAACTCACAGAGATCCACCTGGCTCTGCCTCCCGAGTGCTGGGATTAAAGGCGTGAGCCACCACCGCCCGGCTTATTTGCATTATTTTTGAACACACTCATGGACCTTCTGTTTTTACAGCTGTACAGTGTGGCAACCCGGGAACAACAGCAAATGGGAAGGTTTTTCGAATTGATGGTACAACATTCTCCAGTTCTGTTATTTATTCCTGCATGGAAGGCTATATCCTTTCGGGACCCTCTGTTCGACAGTGCACAGCCAACGGAACATGGTCTGGAAGTTTGCCCAACTGCACAAGTAAATTTTTTCTTAATTCTTCATTCAGGTGAAAATGTATAATGGTGTCATCAGGTTTTAACTGAATTTTACCTCTTTGAGATTAAAAGATTATGAATGTTTATGATTAAAATATACACTAATGATTTCAAGAATTGGTAGTCTCACCAAGGTATTGTATTGGCTAAGTGACGAAAAAGGAATAAAAGAAAATCAGTCATATTTTATATAATTTAATAAACTTTAGGAATAGTTATAAAATATGAGTTTATCAGAATAAAATTATAATGGATTTAATTTTTTATTTACAAATCTAACTCAAACCAATATCAGTCTTGATGTTGGAAAGCATGGTCATTATTTATGAGTGCTTACCCTGAAAAAACTTATAGATATTTTGATGTGGTAAGTCAATTTTCTTTTTGTTTTTGGTTTTTCAAGAAAGCATTTCTCCGTGTACCCTTGGCTATTCTGAAATTCTCTCTGTTGACCAAGCTGGCCTCAAATCCAGAGATCTGCCTGCATCTGCCTCCAGAGTTTTGGGATTAAAGGTGTGCACTTCTAATGCCCAACTGTAAATCAATTTTTATTGGTGATCTGTTATAGAAAATCAGTCCTGATAACTGGCTTGCTGTGATGAATTCTTAAAATCTTATCCACCAATGTCTACATCAGGCATAAAACCGTATTTAGGGTTAGGAATATACCTTAATTGTACAGTTCTTGCCAAACACATATGAAGCATTGAGTTTGTTCCCAAAGCAGTGGAAAAGGTAAGTCAAATAAAGAAAGGAAGGAGAGAAAAAAGAAACCAGAAAGAGAGGGTAGAAGAAAGGCTGTAAAAAAGGATGACAGAAAGATATAAAGTAAAAAAAAAAAAAAAAAAAAAAAGCAGTAGGAGAAAGCAAGTATTTAACCAACACATCCATGGAAGACCATGCTTGACTAAATGTTGGGTTTGTTGTTTTTATAGTACATGTTTTCCTTTTATCTCAGAATGAGTATGCCCGATGCCCAAGAGGAGAGAACCAAAAGAAACAAATTCAAAGGCATTTTCAGAGGAGCCTCTTTCTCTCTCTCTCTCTTCTTCTCCTTCCTCTCTCTTAAACTCCTACAATTCTTTTTCATATATTTTAGGCTTCAGTTTTGATGTTTTTGTGGGAATCTTGAGTTTGTGAATGAGTGCATTTCTAAGTTTATCACTGATTCTTGTGTGTTTTCTTGGACTTGCCACCTTCTGCTTGATTTGACTCTTTCCAAATTGTTTTTTGATTTATCTTATGATAACTTGTATTATGTTGTCTCTTAGATGCTTGCCTTTTTTTCCTCCCCAAGGGGAGACAGAAAGGGATGGATCTTGATGGGGAGGAAGGTGGGGAAAACTGAGATGAGTAGAATGAGGGGAAAATATTAAAAATTATGTAATAAATGCTAGGCTGATTTCAAATATTGGATTGAAATTACAACATCCATCCTGTTATTTTAATACTTCAAAGAAAAGTATTGTGCTAAACAATGTAATTCAACAGTCAATTTTACTAAAGCTGGGGATTTGCTACATGTTGACCACTGTATAGGCCACAATATGGTTAATTTGTTCATAACAACCTTAACCATGATCAGAAAAAAAATTTCTCTAAGAAAGAAGCAAAGGGGTTTCAGTGAAAATTAATCAGTCTAAAATTCTACAACGAAAACAACTAAGAGACTATTAGGATTTCTACGTGGAAATGTAATTGAATTAGAATCTATGTTTCATATTTCTTATTATTAATGGACAGTGATTCTTAATTAGAGTCCTATAACTTCCGATAATAGCCTAGACTTGCATTGCATGAGTCAAAAAAAAAAAAAACTGGAGAAATGGCAGTATTCAAGGACCTCTGGACTACTGTCTGTTCTAAACATTTTTTTATCATTTATGAAAAAAACATTTAAATTGATTACTATTTAATATATCAAAATAATTAAATTCAAATCAAATATGATTTAATACATTTGATTTACCTTACTTGCTATTTATAGGTATTGCTTTTTATAGTAACTATAATCAAGGCCTTAAGAATTAATGTTAAACAAATTAAAGTTAGCATTGAAAAAATTAAAATACTTGATTGAGTGTTTAAATCACACCTGACAGCAAAATTCTATGAAAACTCAAATACTTTAATTATGTAACTGTATTTTGTGGGAATTCTTTCACTTTGTGAGAATGAACAATGTCTATCCGTTCCTTATAAGGAACTCAAAGCAGTTGCGCTGGAAAGTCTTTACCCAGCATAGATTATGACTTCCTTGTAGCTCCATAGATATAATACATTCAGTTAGCTTCCTCAAGCCTATCAAGTGTTTATTCTACATGCTCTCAATACCAACCCAGGCCAAATAACCACATACAATTAAAGTAGAATTGCATACCAAGGGCTATGAGGTACATTAGGGAGTGGCTTAGCTATCAGTTGATGGTCCAATGACCCTTCCCTTGCACCTCCTTTTATGAAGGAATGCCAATAATCAACTAGTCCCTTGCATTCAAACTCATCTGATCTCATAAGAATAATGGTCAATTTGCTAAGATGACCACTTTCCACAGTGTTAGGAAAATATCTGAAATTGTGTAATTCATAAAAAGCATAGGTTTCTTTTCCATGGGTATGGAGGCTCAGGACTCTGAGATAAAGTAGTCATCAAATTCCATGTCTAGTGACAGCTGCTCTCTTACAATATGGCTTTTGACCTTCAGTAGCAGAAGGCAGAAAACAAAGAGTTCTAGCCAATCCAAACCCTGTGACATGGTTCTAATTCCATCTATGAGAGCAGAGCCCTC
The DNA here is from genome assembly GCF_049852395.1 of Peromyscus maniculatus bairdii. Taxonomy (NCBI): domain Eukaryota; kingdom Metazoa; phylum Chordata; class Mammalia; order Rodentia; family Cricetidae; genus Peromyscus; species Peromyscus maniculatus. Next base: position 15,616,668 of record NC_134871.1, read on the forward strand.
ACATGGCACCTCTGTGAAATCCCCACCTCTTATAGTACTCCATTGGGGTGAGATAAATTTCTACAAAAATTGTGCATGGAAGCAAATGTTCAAACAACAGTGCATGGACAAGCTTATGTGCATGCATGCAGGTACACACAAACATACAAGTAAAAAACCTTCAACTTCTCTTTCTATTCTGGTTCATATTACAGTTCACAAGTACTAATGTCTTATTGAATATTTACCATTTAAATTGTGGTTAACTGCTCAACATAACCCCTCTCCTTAAAAATCATGTTCCTGAAAATGTACCATTATCATTTCTAGTTCACACTGGAAACATTAGTAATTTGTGTATGTGAGGGTGACTTTCTTTGCCATGGTAAACCAGTAACTGTAGCAGCTAAGATTAATCTCGTGTGTTCTACGCCTGAAGCAGTGTTCTTGTGTTTCCATCTGATCCTGTACTTTGTGTTTTTCCTCTGGTTTTATTGACTTTCTTTCTTTTCTCTCTTCATTCCAATAGTAAAGAATACACAGCATATAATAATAAAATAATATCAGAGCAAGGCAGATAAGCCATAAAAACACTAAACATACTAATTCATAGCCTTTTCCTCACAAAAGTTTCTAATTTGTATTTCCTATTCATATTACAATTCAATTTATACAGAATTATTTTATTCATTTCAAATGGTCATGTGTTTTGCACAATAGTCTTTCCAAATAACTCTTTCTTCATAACCACTGAAACTGTTTTTAACATGTGAAGTAAATTTTGCATAAGTCAACAACAAATTTGCATTTCTTTCAAGAGACTGTTTTAGAGTGACCAGTCAGTGGGAATGAATGGCATACAGTGCCACTGAAGCCCAAACACAGTCACTGGTAAGGAGATTGTTAGACCCAGCACATTGTCTTTTGGAGTTTGATTAAGATTGACATGACAGAAGTTCATTATTTGTAGGAGGAATAATTACTAGTAGCTCTTAGGAAAGTCAATAGTGCCCTTAAAACATATTTGTTAATTTATCTTTTTCTAAGTTTTATGGTAAATAATAAAATATATGGTAAAAAATAACATATAATATTGAGTTATATTTCAATTCATTATACTTCAAAAGTTTGATAATTTAATTTTTTCCTCTTGTCTATTATTGGGCAAACAGAGTCCCCAAAAAATCTAAATTAGAGGATGGATCCAATTTTAGGCATAATACTAGCATGTTTTATTTTTAATTTATGTTGAAATATTTTGCAAAAAATACATTAAGATGAAACATAAGAATAACTATTGGCATATAGTAGAATCAAATTTCCTATGAATTGACTACTAAAACCCATTCATGGAATGCATACTAGCATTGGGCATCACCTCCAAAAACTGATATACAGAGGTCCACAGGAATGTTTCCCAATGTCTAATATTTCACAAGTAACTTTGGCAGTCCAGTCAAAATGCCACTTAAGACTTTCCTAATTGGCTGATTTTGCCAATATGCTTGCTCTTATCAAACAACACACACACACACACACACACACACACACACACACACACGCACGCACACAAACACACACACAGAGATACACACAAAGACACAAAGTCTCTCCCTCCCTCCCTCCCTCCCTCCCTCCCTCCCTCCCTCCCTCCCTCCCTCCCTCCCTCTCTCTCTCTCTCTCTCTCTCTCTCTCTCTCTCTCTCTCTTCTTTGTTATGCTTCAAAACTCCTAGTTCAGTATAAGGATAAGTTAGCTGAGAAGCATTTTAGGCATTTGAATGGTTTGCAGAAATACTTTTGAAATTACTGTAATTCAGTAATAATGGAAATGCCCTCCTCTCCCATGTTGTGACATAGCAAAATGGCTGTACCCAAGAAAATTCTGCCTGAATTATTAAGCCTTAACATTAGATTATAGATGGTGTGACAAATGACCCTTTTAATGAACTTCTATCTGAAAGTACTTCTCTTGAACAAAAGTTCTTCCTCCCTAGCATTCTTCCTTCTGTAACTGCAGTCATGTCCTTATTAAGCCAGTGCTGAGGGAGAACTTTCTCAACACCACTAGTTTTCTCCTTGTGGGTTTAGGGTTATATCCAGAAATCAAGTTTACACAGTCAAATCACATGCAACATGAGCAGAGGAATCTTAATGGTGAAGTTACACCAAGAGATGGGACTAGGATTTCTATTTCCAAAATGACCAATCCCCAGTGATGTGCATCTGGCAGGTCTTATACACTTGAGACAGAGACAGTACATTTAATAGATCAAGTTGAGTGATGAGGATTCTCAGGGTGTTAATTCTCAACAACCAGCATGATAATGGTTCTTACCAGATCCTTGTCACAAACCCAGAATAATGAAATCTCTCTGAGATTTTTTTCTTCTTCTTTTAGGAGATAGTCCTAAACACAGTGCTGATTTCACAAGAGAGAAAACCCACAGCATCTACCATGGCATATTGATGTCTCCAATTTTAGGGTAAAGCCCTAAAGAGGTACTGTTCTAAGGTCTTGCCTACAAAGACCAAAGCCTCTTTTGGTAGCTGCAAACAAGCTGGTAGGGAATGAATTGACTTGCCAAGCAGGTGCTATTTACCAAGAGTGTTGCTGTTGGAGACTGACTCTTCCACTGGCCTTTGCTTTGTTAGGGAGTCACCCAACAAACCCTTCTGAAGCTTTTATTGTCAGATGTTCATTAATGCTGCTGCCACAGTGTGCACAGTTCCTGCTCCGTGCCAGGGAAGGAAGCCTGCTGTCTTCTTGAGTGGTGGATGCATCTTAGCTCGTGTGCCCTTGCAAACCCATGGCTATTCATTCTAGCCAAGATTCCAATTCACTCTGCAAAAGGCCCTGTCCAGAAAACAAGACTTTGGGGATGATTGTGTTAATATCCTCTCCATTAAAAATCTGGGTGAAACTATGAAGTAACCTAAAGAAATACAATTTAAAAAATTAATATCTTTAGCCATTTTTATATAGTGGTAAATTTAGAAGATATAAAAAGTATTTTGGTAATGCACAAGATTATCTGTTTCCTATAAAACTCTGTTGTACCTTACTAAAATATTTTTTTCTTTTTGATAATCACTGGAAGAAAAGTTTTCTTGATATAAATTTAAAAATATAATTTAGGTTAAACTTGATGAGTTGGAATGTTATCAACTACCTTGCAAGGCAAAGGATTATATATGAGATGTCTTACATATTATTCTTCAATTTAAATGCCAATATTCATATTCTTAAAATCCATAGACTCCTACAAAATAGAATCATACATAAAAAATCTTGACATTAATCAATCTTAGTAGAAAACTAGTAAAACTTAATCATAATGACCTTCAAATATTAGGAAAATGAATTTAAAAAGAATGCAGGCAATAGAGGAGAGTGACCTTCTGGAAAGTATTTACCAATGCAAACTTTTTACCTTACCACAAACAGATGATTTGATAAGCCAGTCAGGATTAACCATAAGAGGTGATATTTTATCTGCATATGATGATCAGCCTAGTTTGCATTTTACTTTCTCTTAACTGTCTGAAATCTATTAACCAATTCATTTTCCAAATCATACTTGAAAACAATTTGCACTTTTAGGACATCCTAAGAACTGTTTTTGTGTGTTTGTCTCTTCTGCCCAGCTGTCCCAAGTGTTTCTGAAAGTCTTTTGGTAACAATTTAAATGAATCATTTTATATTCAGAAAGCCAGACCAAGACCTCGCTGAAATCAATATATAGCCTATGTCGAATAAGGATTCTGTATTAGAGTTTAGTCCACTTTGATAGCTATCACAGTTTCTGATCTATTCATTTTTAATTTGTCTTTTGTAACTGAAGTCCCTGGGATAATGGGCATGAGCTGAGGGTTATTGTCTTTAACCCACGACCTAGATAGTGTTCAGGTCTATCAAATCGTCACAGCCTTGTGTCCCTTGCTCTGTCTAGGTTCCCTATTTTCATTTCTACTTGTGAGGCCAGTGTAAGAATTGGCAGCAATGTCATTGTTTGATAAAGGTCCTCACCATACTAGTTTCCATTTTCCTTGTGAAATTGAGCGCAAATGTGGACAGTCAAAATAATATATTAACTAAAGTTCATGACACAGCAAAGCAATGTCTTCCTCCTAGATGTCAATGCTATAGAGTCCTGTATGTATATGTTATGGCTATTAGCTTGGTGTCTCCGTGGGGCTCCTAACAGTGGGGACTGGTATATCTCTGACTCCTTTGCCTGCTCTTGGGATTCTTTTCTTCCTAGTGTGTTTCCTCCTCCAGCCTCAATAGGAGGGCTTTTGACTTGTCTTACTAGGTCTTGTTTTCTCCTGTTTGGCTCTCTGTCACCTCTGAAGGCCTGCTGTTTCTGAAGAGGAAACAGGGGGAGTGGATCGGTGGTAAAGGGGAGGTTTGTGGGGAACTGGGAGGAGTGCAGGGAGAATTATAACCAGAAACCATTCTGTGTCCCACCTAGCCCGTTTGTATTGTATGAGAGAAGAATCTATCTTCAATAAAATAAAACAAAAGCTTTGAATTCCCAAGGCCATTTCCATAATACCCCTGGCACATTCATTCTGCAATAGGGACTGTAAATTCTTAATGGTAGTCTTTCAGCCTAAGTTGATAATGAACTGTTTGGTATGAGAAATGTGGCCACAGATAGAAACATAGATATCAAATGTCTTTAAAATCTGATTTTATTATAACAAACTTTTAAAAATTAATGTATTATTTATTTATTTATTTATTTATTTATTTATTTATTTATTTATTTATTTAATGTATCCATGGGGATGCACAAATGCTACAGTACCATGTTTGTACCTTAGAAGCAACTTGGAGGAATCAGTGCTCTTCTTCCAACATGTGGGTTCTGAGAATAGAGTTCAGGTCATGAGGCTTGATGGCAAGGACTTGTACCTGCTGGGCCACCTTGCCTGCCCTGCATTCCAGTGTCTTAATGAAGTTTCTGCATGATCACACACACAATGCAAGTTAAAAGTGCTTAGTGACATAGTTTCCTATAACAGGATGACATCTTAATCAAGATCTTTTGAAGTCTAGGTGACAATTTCCGGATGACATGCATAACATCTATAATAAGTATTCCTGATTATAATCAAGACCTGCCAATGTGTTCATTAAATATGCTTATGTTTTATGACTAGAAATGAGCATGGTAGCTCTTTTCCCTACATATATATTTGAGCTTATGCTTACTACTTGATGTTAAATATGGGCCATGTTAACCGTCTGCCTTTCTCATTTGTTATTGATAGTCATCAGTTGTGGAGACCCAGGTATACCAGCCAATGGACTGAGATATGGAGATGATTTTGTGGTTGGGCAAAATGTTTCTTACATGTGCCAGCCAGGCTATACTATGGAGTTAAATGGTTCCAGTGTCAGGATGTGTACAACTAATGGCACATGGAGTGGAGTTATGCCAGCGTGTAGAGGTATGAAAATAGTTCTGTCAACATTCCAAAGTAATAATCATTGCATGATTTTCTGTTTATAAGCGAAGTTAATATATATTTAAGTATATACTTACTCTGTTCCTTTTTTCTGATACTAAAATATGAGATATTCTTATTTTAAAGTTCTCATATAACATGCAGATGTTTTAAAATAGTGAGTTCGAGGCCAGCCTGGTCTATAGAGCAAGATCCAGGACAGGCTCCAAAACTACACAAAAATTTATTTCTCCCTATTGTTAGTCATCATAATAGAACCTTCTCATTTCCTGCTTAGAAGTGTGTTACCTCTCTTTTCCCCTCATACCTGACACTTTTCCAACATGAATCTTCCCCAGGGGTAACATAACACAAGTTAAGAAAACTTATAAATTCAAAATTAATTATATATTTACAAATATGATAATAGGCTTTAAAATAAGAATCTGCATGTTTTCAGGATGCACACTGAATACTGTAATCAGACACAGTTTGTCTGTACTTGAAAAAAATGCTATAAAACTGCTTCTAAATCCCCCAGTTTCCATGCTGAGTTGAAATCCAGCCAAGGCACCCAGCTCATCAGCCTCACAAGGTCCATGGGAAATAATTTTATGTAAGATACATGATTGTCATCATTTGCAATATACCGGAAAGAAGGTCACCTGCTCTGTCTCCCCCTTCAATATTAGGAAGCTTGCCGTTTTGTACAAAGAACTGAGAACCATTATGCTGCCAATGTAGCAAGCATCCTCCTCCAGGGTTTCATTTTAGGGATCCTTCAAGAAGACTAATAGGAGGATAAAACATGCCATACTGTATTGTCCTCCAAAAGGTTAAATAGCGCATATGCAGCTCTTAATGATAATTATTTATTTATTTCACACTGAGGGTGTTTCAACAGCTGTGTCTAATTACTTTTAATGTAATTGCAGCTGTTACCTGCTCAACTCCTCCCCAGATCTCTAATGGAAGGCTGGAAGGAACAAATTTCGACTGGGGCTTTAGTATTAGCTACATCTGTTCTGCAGGATATGAGCTGTCCTTTCCTGCCGTTCTGACCTGTGTAGGTAACGGTACCTGGAGTGGTGAGGTCCCGCAGTGCTTACGTAAGTAGGAAAATTTTTATAATAACCATAATGTTTTAAAGTAACATTTGCTGCATAAACCTTTCAAATTTGCTAGGCTGTACCCAGAGAAGTAAAACTCCCTACAAATCCACAATTAAGATTTAATCTTAAAAAGTCAATTTTCATTAATGTAGCTTATTTTCCTTTATTCTAGTCATTATATTCCTTCCAGTTTGACTCAAAATATTTGAAGAAAGGTGCTTTATTTCAATATTTTTTTCTAAATTATTCTTTTTTTAAAATGCCTTTAGAGACCATCTTAAGAACCATTACTAGGATAGAGGGGGTGATGGAGAGACACTTTGAATTAGTAATTTTTTAAAATTGAAACAAGAAGGAGGAAGCAGAGGAAATACTTATATACTCACTTTTAATTATTAACTATACAAAAATAACAGGGCTAACTTTGTCTCAATCGTTTTCCATGTATCCTTTCTACTATGCATTACAGAACACTGCAGTGAGGGTATTCAGCCACAACATTTTCACACATGACACCTAAAGTCATAAAGGGAAGCAAGATTGTGAGAACAAACAGGGGTTATTCTGCCACCATTTAAGGACCCAGTTTTTATGCAGCCTGAGATCACATAGGCAGTAACCAATACAGTCTGAACTGAAGCTCAGGTAATGTTGCCGTGTTATTTGAAATGAATATTCATTTCCCACCACACACAAAGACTTAAATATCCTTCCTTCTATCTATTTTCCTCATCTTCTCACTAATTGCCTTTCTACATGTGACCTTTCTTCTTTACTTATTAATTATGACAGTTGTTTGATTCCTTCAAAAATGAATTAAAAGCTCCTGGAGATGTATTCTTCAGTATATAGATACACCCAGATGCTTAAAAAAGTCTAGAATAGTGCTTGTCTTAAATAAAAAAATATTTTGAGTGGATTCATCTAATTAATTTTTTAGATATCCTATAATCCTATAAAGTTGGTCTCTTCACTGGTTATTGTAGAAAATTAACATTCCCCAGTGTTACAAGATTTGAATTTCTTACAAAGAAGTGGCTGTCAACTTGGCTACATTATTATCTAAAATGCAAGCAGCTCAGTACACCAGAGAGGTTTCTTTTTTCTTGAATAAATCATCAGAAGTGGGGAAACCTATTTTAACCTGGCTCTTTGGTGATGGGAAGATGCACCTCTAATCTGGGCCGCACCTTCTGGCGGCAGCCGCCATGAAAGATAGAAGACTGAAGCTGTCCTCTCTTGACTGTGTGCTCTCACTTGCTGGCAAGTCCATTCCTTTAGTGGCATTCTAGCCTACTTCTTTGGGATTCTGATGCATCCTGAAGCCCAGCTTAGATGTCCAGCCTTGGACTGAACAGCTACTGTATTATTGCATCTTCTGTTGATCACCAGTTATGGCTTTCCTAGCGTGACTGCAGTTTGTAAGCCATTCTAGTAAATATGCCCTGAATGGTTGTTCAATACTATGTGGTCAGATCTAAAAGCATATACATGCAAGTAACACTAAAGGGACTTGGAAGATTACATTATATATGCATATATATATATATATATATATATATATATATATATACACACACACACATACATATGTTGTTTTGCAAATTGCAATAACTATTCTTGATTGTCACCTTGACTACTTCTGTAATAAATGAAAATGTAAGTGACTGGGTACACCTGTGTGGGTAGGAATTTTTAAAATTAAATCATTTGAAGTAGGAACACCCACTTTTAACCCACATCTTTTAAGGTGTAAAGCTGCATGTTTATTGTGGGCCACACCTTCTGGTGGCAGTTTATATAAAGGACATGGAAGAAGCAGCAGCTTTTTCTCTTTGCTTGCTCTCACTCTCCCTGGCAAGTCCATTGTCTCACTGGCACTAGAGCCTACTTCTTCATGGTTCTGAGGCATACTGAAGACCCACTGAGACAGCCAGCTTTGTAGACTGAACAACTATCGGATATTTGGATCCTCCATTAGTAGACAGCCATTGTTTTATTAGCTGGACCACAGCTTGTAAGCTATTCCAATATATAGCCCATATAAATTATGTAAATTAATATATATGAATTAATAATTTAAACTCTGTTCCTCTGGAGAACTTTGACTAACATAAGGAGCAGGCCTATTTTTCTCTTACATATTTTATCAATATTTTGAAGAGGAAACAATTAAGATATTTGTATATATATAGGCATACATAAGAGTGGTCCTATCAATAGGCAATTATGAGTCAGGAAGGTTCTCTATAGCACATTGTTGAAATATTGTCTTTTGACAGGTTCTGAGGAAGGTGCAGTTATATCATCAGTTTTGTACCTTCCTAGGAAACTACTAGTGTTTGAAGGAGAGTTCTGAACTTATTGTTGCAGAAGAAGTTTTGGTTAAATTCTGTGGGTCTCAAAATCAATCAACACATCCACAGACACAAATATGAAAGTAGGAAAGAGCTGTGAATGTTGTTAATTGGTTTAGAAGGGAGATTAGAGTGGGTGGAAGTCCAAGCACTCAGGATATACTCAGTGCATATTTTAAAAATCTCAAAGAGCAAATTCAACCAAAGGTATTAAAATAAATGGGGAATAAAACAAAACAATAGAAAAATATTTAGAACCCCAAATGAGAAAATTATGATATTAAATTAGATGAATATATGAAGTTGAATAACAAATAGAAATATTTAACTATCACAAATACAGTACAATAAAAATCCTGTTGAATATGTCAGTATCATGAAAGAATCAGAAAAAAACAATTTTTATTAAATCTATCTATTATCTACCTACCTATGACCTATCTATATATTTGTTCTTCTCTTATATAGTACATCCTGACTGTAGTTTCTCCAACCTCCTTTCCTCCAATTCTCTCCTATCCATCTTCCTCTCCCCCAGATCCTCTCTTCCTCCATTGTTTCACTTCAGAACAGAGCCAGCTTCCCAGGGATATCAACCAAACATGATATAACAAGTTACAATAAGACTAGGCACGTATTCTACTATATAACAAAAGGCACATACCACACATAAAGGCTGGATGAGGCAAGTAGGAAGAAAGGGGTCTCAAAACAGGCAAAAGACTCAGACAGAGCCACTCCTCCCACTGTTAGGAGTTCTGCAAGAACACCAAGCTACACAACCATAACTTACATGTAGAGGACCTCAGTCAGATCCATACAGGATCCCTGATGGTTGCTCCAGTCTCTGTGAGTCCCCTACGAGTCCCGCTTAGTTGATTCTGTGGGCCTTGTTCTTGTGGTGTCTTTGCCCCTCTGGTTCCTAGAATCTTTCCTGTACCTCTTCCATGGGATTTCCTGAACACTGCCTAATGTTTGGCTGTGGGTCTCTGGATCTGCTTCCCTCAGTTGCTGGATGAAGCCTTTTTGATGGCAATTAAGCTAGGCTCTAGTCAACAAATATAGCAGAATGTCATTAGGAATCATTTCATGGACTCTTTTTTTTTTCTTTTTTAGTTGTATTAGGTTCTATCCTAGGTCATTGGGCTATCTAACTTCTAGTTCCTGGCCCTTCAAAGATATATATTAGGATACATATTTCAGTGCTTAGAGTACAATAAGCAGATACCATGTACGTGTGTGCATGTGGGTTTTTTGAGTGTAAGTAAATGTGTTTGTGTGTGTATATGTGTGCATGTGTATCTGTATGGTTGTGCATTTGCAAATATGTATGTGTATGCATGTGCACGTGTGTGTGTGTGTGTGTGTGTGTGTGTGTGTGTGTGTGTATGTGTGTGTGTATGTACAATCAGGCATATGTGAAAAGCAGTACAAGCTTTATCTTGCCTTAATTACTACAGCTAATGGAGCTACCTGTGAACCATATGTAGAGTACAGCTTTGCAATGTGCAGCTAGAGATTTATTGTTTGATTCTGATCAATTTAAATCAACAAAAATTCAAAGCATCTGGCATTTACTAAGTAGCATGCTACACAGAGCAATCAGACTAATTACCTAAATATTATGTTTTAAACATTATAATTAGAAAGAAATTGAAAATTTTCACTGGGGTAGGCTATCATAGATATTAGGTTAGCATAATATTCAGTTAATTTTCATTGTTTTTGAGAATTACTTACTCTATTGCATTTATTATTTTGGTGATATGTGTCTCCATTTTGACTTCTAGCAAAGTTTTGTGGGGATCCTGGCATACCTTCCCAAGGAAAACGAGAAGGCAAAAGCTTTATATATCAGTCTGAGGTTTCATTCAGCTGCAATTCTCCTTTCATACTAGTGGGATCAAGCACCAGATTTTGTCAAACTGACGGTACTTGGAGTGGCTCGTCACCTCACTGCATAGGTAACACTCATAAAGGCTGGCTAAGCTCTGTGATTGAACAGTAAGAGGTGGAAGGGACATATAATGCTTGTCTGACTATGTAAAAATGTAAGTGGCTAAGATGGGGGGAAATTATATTTAGAAAATACTGAAAGTGAATATAAGTGGTATATGTTTCTCCTTATCTTTATCCTTTCAAGCTAAACAACAAATCATGTTCATATAAAATGAAACTTGCTCCAAAACATAGGTTTTTGAATGACAGTACATATATATCTTCCATCCTAACACTATATACCACACTTAAAGAAATTCACCAAGTAGCTGCCATGCAAACAGTCATAGATGACCAGCCCTAACCTCCCTAAAGTAAATGACATACAAGTGTCCGTACCGTCCAAGTTATCAATCCTGTTTCCATTAACTGCTTTTGCTTCTTAGGAGACTATTACCCTACCTTCTATCTGAAGCAAATGTTTCATATACATTGATTTCTTGAATAGCCAGCCCTTTTTTTTTTTAACTTTTCATCTACAGAGTTGCTTTGGTATCAAGTACTTTGTTCTGATGAAAAGTTTAAAAGTTCAAAAACCACATAATGCATATAAATGAAGTCAACTTGAATTATGTATGTGTGTGGGTGTCTGTGTGTGGGTATGTGTGTGTGAGAGCAGAGCTAGCAGAGGTCACAGTTGTCAGATATTCCAGGAGCTAGAGTTCCAGGATGTTGTGAGAGGCTGGATTTATTTATGGTAAGAACTGAATCAGGTTCTTTGTTAGCCAATATTTGCTCTTAGTCACTGAACCATCTATCTAGCCTCATTCTCTCTCTCTTTTATGCTTCAAGATTAGCAAGCTTCTGCTCGCTAGGGAGGTGCTATTAGTATTACATTCATTATTATTACCAAGGGCACATTTGCTAAATCCATGATTATTTAAAATTGATATGCATTAGAGAAATGTGCCTGTTATAACCTTTCTGTATAAAGATTTTTATTAGTTCTTTGTACTTGTATATTAATTGCTATCCTATTAGTATGAGAAAACACAATGACCAAGGCAACTGATAGAACAAAAAACCTATTTGAACTTACAGTTGAAGAAGGATAGGGTCCTTCTTGGGGGCTGAGGAAGGTAGGACAACAAACAGCAGGCATGGTTGTAAATGGATTTTTCTTTGGGCTATCAGCTCACAAAAATTGACATGGAGAATCATTATTAATTATGAAAGCTTGGCCTTAGCTTAGGCTTGTTTCTAACTAGTTCTTATAACTTAAACGAACCTATATTTTTAAATCTGCATTTTTTTATATGACTTGGTTACCTTTCCTCTGTACTACGCACCCTGCTTCTTCCACATCTGGCTGGTGACTCCACTTTCTTCCTCTCTGAGCCTCTCTGTCCCCAAATGTCCTGCCTAACCTCTTCCTGCCTAGCTAATGGCCATTCAGCTCTTTATTAAACCAGTCACAGTGACACATCTTCACACAGTGTAAAGGAATATTCTGCAATACATGGTGTCTTAGAGCAGAAGTCCAGATCTTGAGTCACAAGCATGAGTCAGAGAGAGTGAACCAGAAGTGAGTTGACTACTTACATTCTCAAAGCAAACCCCCAGTGACTTCACTAGGTATGTCAAGACATCAAGGCTACATCTCCAAAATCTCCCCAACCATCACCCCTAACTGGGGACCAAGTTTTCAAATGTTTGTGATTCTGGAAGGCATTGTCATTTAAGCTAACACAGTGTATTTTGATCATATTCACCTTCTCAACTATTCTAAGATCCACCATCCCTCCACCCGCACACAACTTAATGTCTTTTTGTATGACCCTTGTGACCAATTTGTACTGCCCACATTTTCTTGGAAGTGTGAACTTAGTGGAGCCTGGCTGATGTTCAAGGGGTTACCTTCCTAGAGAAAATTATTTCTCCCTCTCTAAGCAGCTAATGATTGCTAATAGTTACATTGCTAAGGTTGGGATTGTGTCCCCAGCTTCCATCTCCACGGTGGGATTTTCTTTGACTGGGACTTGCACAAGTTCCATGAGTGTGGTTTCAGCTATTTTTTTTTAGTTCATAAAGAAGTGTTATCTTTTTAATTGTTCACTTTAGAACCCACTAGGACCTCCTGTGAAAACCCTGGGGTACCAAGGCATGGATCTCAAAACAACACATTTGGATTTCAAGTAGGTTCTATTTTATTATTAGTTTTCTGTACAGTATAGCATGAAATATATTACATTTTGATATTTTCATATATATATATTATTGCAATTTATTCTTATTCAAAAGCCCTACTACACCCCTTATCTCTAATCTCCCTCTTGTTACTTTCCTTCCTTCATCCACATAGATTCTGCCTTATGATTTCATAACATGTATAGCTTATCTGTTTCATCACATACGAACACTGGTTAATTCCAGACTCCACATATGGAAGAAAATATGTATTATTTGTCAGAGTTGGACTTTGTTTAGTATAATATTCTCTGATTTTATCCTTTTTCTTCAAATGTCATAATTTCATTCTTCTTTGCACCGGAATGAGCTAATGAATAGATGATTCTCAATGTGAAAAATACAATTGGTCAATCAGTATGTGAAAAAGTCTTCAGCATTCTTATCCAGCAGGGAAATTTAAATTACAACTGCTTTATGGTTGTATTTTACCCTATTCAGATTGGCTATCATCAAAGGAAAAAAATGCTGGAGATAATTCTTAAGTGCCCATGCTTTTCTCCTGTCTTTTGTTTGATTTCTTTTTCTTTTTGTTTTCTTTGAGATTTTATTTCACTGTATATTCTAGACCAGCCTCAAATTCATGTTTCTCTTGTGTAAGCTTTCCACGTGTAAGGTTGTAGGCATTACTACCATGCTGGATTCCACTACAGACTTTCAGTAGATATATCCTTTCTGTATGAAAGTTGTCCAGACTTTGTTCATGAGCTTACATTTTTATTGACATAAATAGAAAATAATGTCAAAGTGATATATATATATATATATATATATATATATACACACACACACACACACACACACACACACACACACACACACACATATATATGTATTCACATACAGGTGAATAAGGATATTCTTTAAGAAATGAGGGGTGGTTAAGGAAAATAAAAATATACTTAAGAAAACACACAAATTGAACGTGAGAATAAGACAAATGAGAAAGTGATGGCGACAATCATCAGAAAATCCTAAAGCAGTGTGTATGAAGTGAGTAGTTACAGTCAGTGAGCAAGGATTCTACACAAATCTGTGGGAGCGGTGAGGACAAGTGAGACAAGAGGCTAAAGGAGAGACAGCTGAGGCATGGCCCAACTGTGTAAACATACACTTATTCAGTGCCAATTATTGACATGGTAAATTTCTGAAAAACAATTGTACCCAACCCATGATTTTAAAATACATAGTTGGGTTGTCCTGTGAGAATCTTTCAGCACACCCACTCATGTGTGGTTTACTTTTTCTTCCCTTTTTCAAATTTACATTTTATGCAGAGATTCAGAAAGTTTTATGTTACAAGGGTCAAAGGGAAACCAAAACACACGCTGATTCCAAAAGGAAACAGGCAATTTACACATTACCCAGTTGCTTTATGTTGCATGGTTTTCTAAATTGTCCTATTCTGAGGAAAATTCAGTGTGAGCCTGAAAAAATGTCCATTTCTAAAGGAAGGGCTCATCTAAAGTGCCATATTTTTGTTGCTAAAAATAGTTTCCACTTATCTGCTTTTCAGGCACAGTAAGGACATTGATTTCAGAGTGTTTTCAATTCTTCTGGTTTGCTTCAGTATGTTCCAGATAATACCAAACTGCAAAAGCATGTTTCTGCCTTTGTTACAAAGGTATTTTAGAGAACTTTAGCCTTATACCATTATAAAAGGCTGTTATAAATTGATCTAGTTGTAGATAAATGTGGAAATAGTTACACAGCATTGGTTCTCAGCACCAAGACAAAGAAATTGAAATGGTATTTGACTTGTTTTAAGCACATCAGGAGTTGATGACAACATTCTAGTTGAGCATTATGTATATATGCTCTTAGTTTTATTATGTAGCCCTGGCTGATCTCTGCCTCCTAAGTAGTAGGATTAAAGAATATACCACATGTTCAGGCATGAAATTTGAATAGATTTATTTATTTGTGGGGGGTGAGTTACCAGGGCACAAATGTACAAAGCAGAGGACAGGTGCAAGGGTTGGTCCTCTGCTTCTAACATCTGGGTCCTGGGGATTGAACTCAAGTCATCAGGCTTGGCAGCAAAACCATGATTTACCAAATCATTTTGCCAGCTTTATGTAACATTGATACTAGTCAGTGCTCATGAATCTACCTGATTTTTACAAGTCTGTTTTCAAATATCATCTGGCATATCATATATGAATTCAAAATAACAATACAAAAGAAGGAACAGGATCATTAACTTTGAATTTTTTATTTTTATTTTTATAATCATTGAATATTATCACAAATTTAACATAACCTTGAAAATATATTATTTGGGGTAATAAATATATTCTATTTTATTATATTCTACATAAATAAATGTGAATTTCAAGTTATATTATTACCACATCAGTTTTATTATAATTAAAATATATTGGAATGTTAAATATATTAAAGGCATAAGTTTTCTTACTAGCATATGGTCAACAAGCATGAATATAAGCATATATATACGAATTATATTCACTAAGTCTATAGAGAACCACCACTCTGGAAAGCTATATAAGTTTAAGGACTGTGTTTTTGGAAGGCAACAAATAAACATTGTTTCCTATATAAAAGTTATATTGTTGAGTTGAGAAAAAAACTCTTGCTTGCAAATAAAAAAAATCCTTCAACACTAAGGTACTGTAAATTATGTATCAGAATATGCAAGTTCCCAAGAAAAAATGAGCTGCTCTAAGTTTAAAATCTAGGCATTGTACATCAGTATACAGTTTTTTTCTCTTCTACTCTGTGTCTATGTCTTAATTTCCATATTTCTAGATTGGGCATATTTCCAAGAGTGTGTCGTCTCTGTTTTTATCACAACCTCATGCAGAATGTGTCTAGCTTAGTAAAAGCAGTCTGAAATATAGCTCAGTGGTAGAACATTTGTCTGACACGTATGAGGCCCTGGGTTCATTCCCAAGCCCTGGAAAAACACAGAAAAACAAAAACAATTGACAACAATAACAACAACAACAACAAAGCCAAAACAAAATAACAAAATCAGAACAAAACTCCCAGATGCCCAAACTTAAATGCAATTTTTCTGTTTGTTCTGGCTTGACAAGTATCTCATTGTGAGAAAGTAAAATTATAATTCTAGGAAGCTAACTGTAGAATAAATAATAGACAAGATCAAGAACTGATGAGCTATTCAAGCCATTTAAAAAATTTACATTCTTGAATTATACTATTTTATATATGTAGTGTTATAAAGTAGATTTGGAGATACACATGTTATTATTAACATATAGTGTATACCATCTGTTGATTCAGATGCTTACACAGTCTTCCAGAAATGAGAGTGTCTAGCATAAATTTTTCCTACTCAGAATATTACAAATGAGATTGCTTTCTACCAAAAATAGACTAATGGTGAATAGTGGCCATGAGACTGGGAAAGAAGAGCTGTCAAAATGATTGATAAAATATCTAGATTAATTATGGATTATGAGCCAAAGATACATTATTCATTAACTGTTATATAACTCTGTAGGTAGATTCTGGTCTAGGGAAGATACATTATTTGACTCAGTATTTGTTTCATAAAGTAATTATAGCTTTAGAATGTTTTCAATTTGACTCTCTAGCTATTAACTGAAATTAATATATTGGTATATCAATGTGGGCAAACATATGGAATGGTATTTTAGTACCTGAAATGATAAATATGATAATATAACTTATAAAACACACATACATATATTTCAATTAAAATATTTTTATAATTTATGATTATGCATTGCTTAAGCCAAGAACTTCAGAACTAATGTTGATGGTAAAAACAGGAGAAAGCTGTGATAATTTCTAAATCACTGACTGCAGAGGGTTGAGCCTTCTGTAGGTCAGAGAGACTGGGAATAAGATACAGAGTCAGCAAGAAAACACAAACTTTTTTTCCTGAGGGATAAAAGCTTCTTCTTCATTTTGTTATTCTTTCTATTGCTTGTTCTACTCTGTTCTTTTTCTGTTCTGTTCTTCTACCCTGATGTTTCTCTTCCTTCTCTTTCCTGATGACTTCCTTCTTCACTACCTCCTGATGTCTTCACTCTACCTCTTTCCTTCTACATCTTCCCTGGTGTCTTCCTTCTGTCTTCTTTATTTTTTCTCTTACAGCTTAGATACCCCAGCAGAATCTTTCAAGCAATAAAAAATATTACAATATGGTTGCATTCTGTTTTTAAGTCAGTGATTACAATGAATACAAGTTAAAAAAATGTTTTCCATACCATCTTTTACATGATTAAACATTTTATGTGTTACAGATGAAAAACAAATTATCCCCATGAACCCATATAATTTCATGTACAAGTAACCTGTTATATAATGAGAGTGTAAACAAGCAAGGTGTTTTTCTCAGCCAGTTCTTTTACTGGCAGACTGCCTTTTCAGTTACAGAGAAAGGATCAATCACTTTATTATTTATTCAAAAAGTAATCTTATAATTAAAATCTTAAAAGAATCACAAATCAAAACTTTTATATATGAAAAAATAGTCAGTTCTGCTTTAAATCCTCAGGGTGCATGCCCATTCATCAACAGTTTTTTATATCAGGAACCTGAGGGCAGAAATGGGTACAAGGAATTAATCATCACCTTTGATCATTTACTGATCCTAGCAAGAAAGGTACATCAGCCTGCAATAGCCAGTGGCCATTGTATTGTTTTTCTGACTTCAATGAGTTCCACACTCAACTATTGAAAGTGTGCCTTTCTAAACTTTAAATTGTTTCCCAAGATTTTCTACCTCAAAGCCATTAGCAAAAACATCTTAACCTAACCTTAAGTTATTATTTAAAGCTCTGTGTTAGCTATGATGCACACCAAAACTTATGAAAACACTTCCCAAAATTGGGATTAAAAGAACTTGAGCAAGCCTAGCTTCTGGTACACAATTGTTTTCCTTAATCATTAACCTAAGCCACAGTCTATGTGACTCCCTAAGAGAAAATTATAGGTCCTAGCTGTGTGACACTTCCTTGTTCTTATATTTTAACCTCTGCTTTATCAGGGGTGGGGGCAAAACTCTGTCCTACCTTTACCTATATTAATTTCCCCACTAAACTAACCTGTATTATAATTCCTTACTACATTTGTTAAAGTACCTTAATCATCCAAGTCCTACTTTAACTAACACTATTTATTATAAAAATCACTGCTCCAGTTAAACAGTACGGCTTAAGAGGACATCATAGTCATAACAATCCACAGATAAAACTGCCCAGTAGAAAGGGATATTTCCATGTGATAATTACACAACCTCAAGGCAGTGAGGATCACCCCACACCCATCCACACTATGCCAGGTACCAGAGAGAAATGGCAGCAGTGACAAACGTGTAAAGGCAGAGTAGTAGCAAGAGACATTCTGGAGCCAAAGCCCTCAGGGCCTTATGATCAGAGATTCACCCATCAGTGCCTTGAATTCTGGTGAACCAATCTTCTAAAGTCAATTGCCTCCTGCTGCTTCTCTGACATGGCCACCAGCAACTGACTGAGTTCTCTTGGGCTATTTTCTAGGAAATCTTAAGAGGCCAATCCTACATACATCTCGTCTGGTTATTCACTACTAATCATTTGATAAATCCTGTTAGTTTTTCCTTGTAATATATTATGAGTTAATGGACTTGTTTCCTAGTTTCACTGCCCCCCCCAAAACCTAGCATCTGTTTCACTGAAATATAAAATGATAATGGGAGCCTCATAACTAGAATTGAGATTCTTTATTACTCACCCCCTTGCCTTTTGATGCTCTTTTGAACTGATTTTCCAGTCTGTTCTATTGCTTCCTGTTGTATAAGCTTCCCCTGACATTGCTCATTACTTTCTGAACCATCCACAGCAATTATTAAATGTATTATCCACTCCTTCAAAACAAATGATGTGCTAGCTTCTACAAGTTCTTCATCATTTTTGTGTGTTTTTAAAAAATGTTCTTATGTTGTCTAGGCTGGCCTTGAACTCCTAATGTGGTTAAGGTCTTCAACTCTCATCAACCTTCTTAGTTCTAAGATTACAGACAGTCCTTTGTTCTGTGGTGCCCGAGATTGTGCTGAAGATCCAACTGAGTGTTTCAAGCATGCTCAACAAGCGCTCTCTATAAATTGAGCTGCATCTTCAGCCTGTTTTCTTCTTTTCTACATTTATGATTATTCTCAATCCTTAGTCCTTATTAAAGTCACATGAAGTGTTTGTTACATAAGTTTTATTGAGATATTCTGATTAGACAAGACTGAACATGATCTCAGAAATTGTATTATTAAGTACTAATCTCCTGTTGATGTTCATGGCTCAAAAACAATATATTGCAAATTTAATTATCCAAATTTTAGCTCCATAAACATTGTACCAATTCCTGTGTTTCCAATTTATTTATTTTTAATGATCACTACAGCATGCAACAACTGCATATGCTCTGACCCCACCTTGCATTCTGGCATATTCAGGCTTCATTTGACTCTTATTTTGTCTTTATTTTATGTTATTTGTATCATGACCATTTTTCACATCATCTCAAGATATTGCATTCCTACAATAGCTTTTAGTATGAATTAAACATATGAGAAAAATGCATGACATTTATACATATATGGGGTACTCTAGTATTTTGTGATGCTATAGACCAGCCATCTAATTATTTTTAATCTTGATGTCTTCCAGCAATTGCTTTTTAAATACAATTTTATTGTATTTTTTTCAATTCAGTCACACAGATTTCTTCTGACATTTTTTTCTTATTCACAGATTTTTCTATTTAGTTCCTGTTTTGAAATCACATTGTGGCTTTTATTTCATTTACCCTAGGTAGGAAGTGTTATACAGTTCCACTGCAAAAAGGGACACTTGCTTCAAGGATCTACAACACGTACCTGCCTTCCTGACCTCACATGGAGTGGAATTCAACCTGAGTGCATACGTAAGGATTGTGCAAATTACATGACAAGTATTATGGATCAGAATTCACATACATTTTTCTTTCAGTGATAGAAACTAATTTGTGTTTATATAAGAGATGTATAAAATTAATTTAGATTAGTGTAAAAGATATTTCATTTAAATAATTTTATGACTGTATCAAAACCCCACGATCATTGGAAGGCAGTGTTTCCAAAGAAGCCAGAAGACAAGAGGTACAATTTTGTTCCTTTGGCAAAGCTTGTATGGTGGTGTGAGTTTGGCCATCTGGTGTTTTAAATGATGGTTACTTTCTCATTTCATGGGTCTGCACTATAAATTGAAGTACTTTGAAATACAGGATGTTATACACTAGTTAATCATAATGATATTTAATCATGTGTGAAGAGCTTTTCTGAGAATATAAGCTAAAAAAAAAACCCCAAAATTATGGAAGGAAAGAACTTTTCAGAATCTCCTAAACAATTTTAAAATCAGTAAGTGACCTTTTTGAATTCACAATTAAAAATAAATTTGAGCTTGTCAGATACTTGTCCTTCATTTCCCCCAATAACCTCTTTTGTCTTCCACCACATTTTAATTCTAAATTTTTGCAAATAATAACAACAAAGCACATGAAAATATCAACACTCATCAGAAATGTGCTGCACTTATGACCTTTTTTTAATGAAAAAATGCTGTGTAGATTTTCTTGATCATTGTCAGGACCATACAGTAAACAAGGGATTGCCCTTGAATGACTTGCTTATGTAGAACATACATCATGACTTCATTGGTTGGTTTATATCTAATTATGGCAAAATTCCTCCTAAGAGAGTTCCTTAGAGTATGTGCTTAAGGAGAGTTTGGGGTATTGTAACTGGGTATTTCATAATAAGCCAGTGAAAACAGAGAGTTTGTTACATGTAGATTCAACTAATTGAACTTTAATGTTAATATTTGAATTATAGTAAGTATAACCCATTTATCACCATGTTTAGCATGTAACATAAAGTAGTAACTGTTATTCATAGCTTTTAAAATATCTATGAGGAAACCAGTGGAAGAATATTGCTTTTTTCAAATGAATTGGTTCACAGAGAACATATTTAAATTGATTTTACATGAATCATATTGTATATGAATTATGTTGTATATATATATCTATACATGTGTATATATGTATATGAAATTCTTTGTAATATTTCTGATTGAGAATGGAATGGTCTTTATTAGATGCCAAGCAGGTTGTATGGTTGAGTTAATGTGGGATGAAAATGCAGAAACAAAAATGAAAATTAGATGAATGAAATAATACTTCTAGCATATGGACCAAAATATGGCCAGAGAATTCCATATGCTGAAATATTAAAATATATTTCTACATAGTATAGCATTAGTATCTGAACCATATAATGAACTTACAGATCCATTTAGCTTCAAGTAATGATTTTTCATTTAAAATAAATATAGTAAACTCATAAATGAATATTTCCAGAAATTATATAGAAAATATAAGTTTGTGAAATTTTTTAAACTTTTACTTTAAGGTCTTATAAAGTTTTAAAAGAGTTACTATTCATTTTTACTCTCCAGGATTGTGCTATAATTATTTTATAAGCATAAGTAGTCAGAGTCAGTTTGCACCTTCTTTTCCTTCCTTCCTTCCTTTCTTCCTTCCTTCCTTCCTTCCTTCCTCCCTCCCTCCCTCCCTCCCTCCCTCCCTCCCTCCCTCCCTCCCTCCCTCCCTCCCTCTCTGTCTCTGTCTCTCTCTGTCTCTCTCTGTCTCTCTCTCTCTCTCTCTCTCTCTCTCTCTCTCTCTCTCTCTCTCTCTCTCTCTCTCTCTCTCTCTCTTTCTTCTGTTAACATCTACCAGTATCAGTCACACATTTTCTTACAAAAATACCAGGATATAAAAACATTGTAGCATATATTCACTTTGATCTATTTTTATTGGTTCATTAGGATGACTTTTGAAATATGAACTTAAGCAATAAAGTTAGAGTAAGGATAACTTTGTATTTTGACTTTTGCCTCAAAGTTTTAGTGATGAATTTCTAAAATATTGACATTAGTCTCTGATCTTGATATAGCCCACAGTTGTAAACAGCCAGAAAGTCCTGCTCATGCAAATGTAGTGGGAATGGACCTTCCCTCCCATGGGTATACACTCATCTACACCTGCCAGCCTGGCTTCTTCTTAGCAGGGGGAACTGAACATAGAGTGTGCAGATCTGATAACACCTGGACTGGAAAAGTTCCTGTCTGTGAAGGTAACTTTTATTTACAGATGCTTTAACACATTAAGATGGGCTATTTAGGTCTTTTTAGAAGAAGAATCAGTTTTTGGCTAAGTCCAACACTGGAAATTATGTGGACATTTTTATTCCAGAAAAATGGACACACATAGACATTTCTATTGCAATGTTTCAATGCTAATCTGATATTTTTGTCTTTATTCCCTCTTCACATTCTCTCTTTAAAATATTGTTATTAGTGTTTTCATTTTCTAGGTTTGTTATAAAAGTTACCTAAATATGGGTGACTTCACATGATAGAAATTTATCCTTTCATAGGGAGTTAAGTACAAAAGTCAAAAATCAAAAAGTTAACAAGACTGTATATTCAATCATCTTCAGAGTCATAGCCTCTTCCTTCCCTTCATCCTCTCCTAGCAATCATTGGCATTTCTTGGCTCATAGTCTCCCAGTGGTATCTAACTCCATCTTTATATGTGGTATCTTTCTTTGCATCTTCATCCCATTTTCTTATGAGGGAACTAGATGTATATATAACTTAGTCTAAATTCAGGATTATTTTATCTTGATAACATCAGTTAATTATAGCTACAATCAATCACTTCAAAATTAAGCCTTATTCTAATGTAGTGTGGGTTTTCTAAACTTTCTTATTGATCCATTATGGTAGGGAACATTATTTCTTTTTCTTTTTTCTTTTTTTTTTGTTTGTTTTTTGTTTTTTTGTTTTTCGAGACAGGGTTTCTCTGTGTAGTTTTGCGCCTTTCCTGGGACTCACTTGGTAGTCCAGACTGGCCTCGAACTCACAGAGATCCACCTGGCTCTGCCTCCCGAGTGCTGGGATTAAAGGTGTGCGCCACCACCGCCCGGCGGGAACATTATTTCAATCTCTCTTATTTCATAGCATTCTCTGAGAATTCAAACAGTCTTTCTCAGAGTTTGGCTTAAAAGTGACAACTCAGTACTCTAATTTTTACAGTTTTGAACTGAGTCACTGTAGCATGATAATTTAAGTAGATCTACCTGAAGAGTCTACACCTGTTTCTGCTTCACCAGGAAAAAAAATCCTACTTGGTTCTGATGTACTGAATTTACCAAAGGGAAACATAGATTCTTACCATAAGACACAGTGAAGCAGATTTTCTATAGTTATTGATTAGGTCAGTAAAATTTTTCTTTTTACATCTGTTAAACTTTCTTGTCATACCTTCTTGCGTTTGATCTCTTGCAGCAGGCACAAATTTTCACCACTGTTTTGATCCATTTTCATTCCTTTCTTAGCCAGAAATGTAACCCTGTGTCCCCTCCCACCCTCCCTTGTTAAAATACCTACTGTATGAGAAATTTTCTCTCTCTCTCTCTCTCTCTCTCTCTCTCTCTCTCTCTCTCTCTCTCTCTCTCTCTCTCTCTCTCTCTCTCTCTCTCTGTCTGTCTCGTTTTTTGAAACAAGATTTCTCTGTGTAACAGCCCTGGCTGTCCTGGAACTCACTCTGTAGACCAGGCTGGCCTCAAACTCACAGGGATCTGCTTACCTCTGCCTTCCCAGTGCTGGGATTAAAGGCGTGCACCATGCCTGGCTGGGAAATTCTCATTAAAAAATACACTTACTGCTAGTATTTGCTTCCACTTTGCTGTCCACTTATGTGTACTTCTCAACTGGTATTTTATATCACTAAACATAATCCTTGAAAATTGTGGAAAGTGTTAGCGTATGTATTATTAAATGCTATATCAGTACTTAATAGCATTATGGCTAGGCAGTTTTTATTTGCTTTACAGAATCTTTTCCCCTGAGGCTTTTCTAAAGGTTTGGAATTCACTTGTCCTCTCCATTCATCTTCTCTACTGTGTCCTTCGTGGTCTTATTCATGCCATTTATTTCTTCTATGAAAATCACTTCTAAATTAGCTTTCCTCTCACATTGGACTTTTTTAGCCTCAGATTTACACATTCAAATCTATACATGGCATGTCTGTTTAAATCTCTCACAGCATTTCCATTGAATTATCTCTATAGGCTTACAACTGAAAGCATTAATTTAGTTGTCTAAATTAGTAGGATTTTTTATTCCCTGTTCCTGTGATACTTCCATCATAGAGTTTCATATATTAGAATCTTCATAAACACCCTAGATACTATCCTATTGAAATCCACCACAGTTTCAAAGCTTTCTCAGAAATCATTTTGTTTTTGTTGTTGCTGTTGTTATTTTAAAGCCACTAATATGATAGTAGTGTTCAGTTTTCCCTAGTGGAACTGCTGCTCCAGCCTATTCAATTCAGTATTTTGTTCTTTTAAAAACTGCCTCTCATTAAATCTTCTTAAGAGCAGGACAATGGGGGATTGGGACTTGTCCCTGGTGCATGAGTGGGCTTTTTGGAACCTAGTGCCTAAGATGTGACACCTTGCACAGCCTTGGTGCATTGGGAAGGGGCTTAGACCTGCCTCAACTGAATGTACCAGGCTCTGCTGACTGCCCATGGGAAACCATGACTTAGAGGAGATGGGAATGGGGGGTGAGTTCTGGGGGAAGGCTGGGAGGCAGGAAGAGGGAGGAGGGGAGTATCTGTGGTTGGTATGTAAAATGAACAGAAAATTTCTTAATAATAAAAAAATAAAAATAAAAATAAAAGAACATGACAGTGTTCCTTGTGCAAAGGGTATGCAAAACAGTGTGTGTCACAGCTCCTACACTTTTTGATCCTCTCTAGCCCCACATGTGATTTTAATGACATGAGCCATTCTCTGGCATGGCTCAAACTTTTGAGTCTTCCAATTTCTGGTGCACAATGAATTACGTTAGCAAATTCTGATTTTTTTGGTGTGAACTCTGCAAACCAGCTTTTCTTTTCTTTTTGTCAACAAGAGCAAACAGTCTTCAGTGTCCAGGACAGAATGAACTGTTTTCTTTTAACTTCTGCCTCTGATCAAAGATACAGTTTCCTGTGAGGATTAAGTAGCAGTCCTGTTCCTAAAGGACTGTGATGGAATTAATTGCTAAAACTGTTCATCACAAAGTGTTGTGATTGAGATGGAACAAACAAATAAATATGAAGGAAATTATGTAATAATTCAGACTAAAATTGATAGTGTGTCACACTGTGTATAATATATTAACCCTTATAAAATGCTTTTTTGTTGCCATAGCTGGCTCCAAAACATTGGTGAAAGATCCTCGACCTGCGTTAGGAACACCTAGTCCAAAGCTAAGTGGTAAGTAGTTTGTTGTTCTAGAAGTCATGATGTCTAAGATTGATCTACAGTTTTCTCCTTAAATATGTATTTATTTAAAATGATATATTTTGTATGATAAAATTATGCCTTACTATATTAGATATGATCATGTATGTTATAGGATATGGATTTATTTTGTGAAATGTTTTTTATTTAGCATTCTAAAATTATTGGACAGTTATTTCTGTCAAAAATGTGATTTATGCATCTATTATAATTTGTATATTTGTCTTTTAAAGATTCTTTTAACAATAACATAATGACAATACTTTTTGTATATATAAAATTAAAATGGACTTATAGATTACAAGATATTTGATAGAAGATAATATCTTGTTAATTTGCAATTGTTTAATTTAAAAATGCAATCTATATAACCTAATCATTAATATCATGGGATTTAAATTCTTATAACCTTGATGTAATTCTCACCCTAAAATTATTTTATGTATCTGATACTCATAAGAATGAAATATAGCCGGGCGGTGGTGGCGCACGCCTTTAATCCCAGCACTCGGGAGGCAGAGCCAGGCGGATCTCTGTGAGTTCGAGGCCAGCCTGGGCTACCAAGTGAGTTCCAGGAAAAGGCACAAAGCTACCCAGAGAAACCCTGTCTCGAAAAACCAAAAAAAAGAAAAAAAAAAAAAAGAATGAAATATTAAGTATATAGTACGTAGTTAGGGATTTCATCTGTCCCAACTATTGTTTTCATATTACTAAGGACTACATTTTTGTTGTGTAAATTTTTATCTTTGGTACTAATTGAGTACTACTGCAAAAGTAAAGTTATAAATGATATTTATAGCCTTAAATCTTTACATTTGAAAGGAAGAAATCCCCAGAGTTGATGCTGTATCTCTGTTAAGAACCTATAAAGACTATAACACAAAAGCCAAACATCAATGCAATGTTAAAAGAAAAAATAAATTGTAGATGACACAATAGAAAATTTTTTAAGGAATAAGGAAATATTTTGTAAAAGTAATTTTGAAATAAGGGATATGTAAATATGATACAGAACAAGTTAAATACATTTAAAATATTGGAAAATATAAATAAGTATCAACATTTATTTTTCTAAATTTACAAATATTTATGAAATTGAAACTCAATTATAATAAATGTGATAAAAGCTAACAATAATAATGTACCAAGGTAGTGTTTAAAATTATATCAAAGACATACCAGGTCTACATTGCTCTACTGATTATGTCTGGCAAATTTCAGAGGAACATGTCAGGGAATCTAAGTCATAATATAAATAATCTAACATTATACTCATCTGATGGGCAGCATATAATTATAAGTACAGATAAAGACATTATATGAGGAGGGAAATTTGGGCTCATTTGACTTTTGGTTATTGGTGGAAAATTGTATTTAAAATTTTATGAAATTAAACCAACTTTAAATTGTATTTAAAATTTTATGAAATTAAATTAACACAACAGATTCAAGTCATATTTATCATTGGGCTAAAGATAATTCCCCTTTTTATATGCCTTTTAAAAGCAATGAATCAGATTAAGAAATTAAGGTATAAAACTTATGACCTTTGAACTAATTATAAATACCTAAAAGAATCAACGTCAACTCATGATTTTAATATATCCTCAACATATTAGAAAGAGAAGAACTTCAAACTCACTAAAATTTACAAAAACTTTAGAACAATCATTGTGAAAATAAGAACACACATTATGTTCATTAGCATAAATGGGACACAGTGATTAAGTATGGCAAAGATGAAAAATTGGCTGTAGGATCAAAATCAGAATCAAGACCATATATTTAACAATATAATAAAGCCTGGGTACAAAAGTTTAAGTTAATATACATTTCTAATAAAAGGATGGCGGGCTGGGACAACACATTTTTATTACTCACTGATTGATTATCTGACTTGTAGGCTATTTCCATTTCATAGTTCTTGTGAACACAGCAGCAATAAATATGGCTGACCAAGTACATGTGAAATATGATATTGAGCCCTTTAGGTATATGTCAAGTAGTGCTACATCTGGTTCATATGGTCGATTTATTCTTAGTTCTTTGAGAATTCTCCAAATTGATCTCCAAATTGATGGTGATCAGTTAGCAATCACCCCAACAATGGATGAGAGTTTCCTTTCCTCTATCATTTATTGTCTCTTGTTCCAATCTTTCCTAGTGAAGTGTATGAACTGATTGTTTGGTGCCAAATGATCAGCCCTGAAAACATAGACAGAAGTAACACTCTATGGACTCAACTGGTTATATTTAGAAATGTATGTAGTATATGAATATACAAATACAAATATGTATGCTATGACAATCAATTTAAATAAAAAGAGGCCATGAATTTGAAGGCAAGTGTGCAGAAGTATTTGGGATGGAGGAAAGAAAGGGAAGGGAGAAACATAATTAAATTACAGTCCCTGAAATAAACAATGACAACAGCAAGGAAAGTGGCCATTACATCCCCTCTTCAGTCTTTCATTCGTGTTCACAGCAGCCTGAGTTGGATGACACTTCAAAATTTACAAACATCTCTCACATGCCTAATTAGTTTTAGTCTCAAGAAAGAGAGATAACAGTAGAAAGAAGTGTTATCACCTCACAAGCGAGCATAAGGGACAAATCCCTGGGAGGCTCTCCCTCCTCAGTTGATTCACATGTCCAGGGAAGGAGAAGGATGTTGGCAGCATGTTGCAGTCAACAGCAGAGTCTCATTATGCATTCTATTCTGTTCTTTTTATGATCATTGGAAGCTTGGAATCTGCAATTAATGAAATATTTTTACCACATGAAGTAGCTATTACTACAATGTATTGTTGTTGGGTGTTTTTGCTTTTTTTTTTTCTTCAGGGTTTCTCTGTGTAGTTTTGGTGCATGTCCTGGATCTCTGTCTGTAGACCAGGCTGGCCTTGAACTCACAGAAATCTGCCTGGCTCTGCCTCCCGAGTGCTGGGGTTAAAGGTGTACACCACCACCACCTATCACTGTTTTTGCTTTTTTGAGAAGTGCCTTCCACCTAGCTAACAAATAAATCACACACAGAGGCTTATTCTTTCTTATAAATGCCCTGCCTTAGCTTGGCTTGTTTTTTTGCCAGCTTTTCTTAACTTTCAATTATCCTGTCTATCTTTGGCCTCAGGGCTTTTATCTTTCTCTATTCCTGTATACCTTTTCTTTCCTTCTTAATCTGTGTCTGGCTAGGGAGCTGGTTGGCTGTGTGGCTGGCCCCTAAAGTCCTCTTCCTTCCTGACTCGTTCCTTTATCTTTCTTCTCTTCCCACATTTCTCTTTCTATTTATTCTCACTGTCTGCCAACCCTGCCTATCCTTTCTCCTGCCTCACTATTGGCCATTCAGCTATTTTTTAAACCATCAGGTGTTTTAGATAGGCAAAGAATCACAGCTTCACAGAGTTTAACAAATGCAACATAAACAAAAGTAACACCTTAAAATATCATTTTACAACAAAATATTTGTCTTAAGAACAAGTTGTTTAATGATTTCTATCACAGCAATTATTAGTGTTAATATAACTTATATTACTGAGTATGGCTATATATGTTTTCCTATAAATATTATCTCCTAAAATGAGGGTTTTGCTTTAACATAGTTTAACTAGCAGTCTTAATTTACCTAAATTTCTTAAAATAAGATCCTTAAGTAACAGTTAAAAGTATGGAGTAGTCAAGAATTATCACAATTGAGATGAGGATAAATAGGCAATCTGAAAATGTCAGTTACTAATTGTCAACCATTTACCAGATATAGCCTGTAAGACATCTTTCTCCACTATTTTTTTTCAAATAAAAATTATGCTTATCACTCATTTATCGAGTTTGTAGGTACATTTTGTTAGCCCAAACCAATCAAATCAAATGTTTTTCTTACAATGTGTCAAATAAGATGATTACATACATATAAGCATAACAGGATAACTTGATGTTTAGGGATACAGGGTCAGTAGAAGGATGACATGAGAAAGATTAAAAAGTCAGGGTTATAGATTGTTCATGATGCCAAATACATGGCAGCTGCACACATAGACACACACAGAGGCACATGCACACACTTGGATGCACACATGCAAACACACACACACACGTAGACCTAAAAAGCCCCAGTATTTCTATTTTATCTGATTCATAATTAAATATAAGTAAAACATTAGATAATGATTTTAGGTAATAATTAGATAAACATTTTGCATTCCTTATTTTATTTAACATTCTAAGTAGTATATATTAATATCATATTATTCAAGAGGGAATCCAGGTTTAAAATTAAGAAATTTATGCAAAATGACCTGGTTTTTCAGTCTAGAAGTGGTCATTAAATACAAGTAGTGTAACTCCAGGATCTGCTCGCCTATACCTTGTGCTATATTCTACTACACTCTGTTCTACCCCATAAGAACTGGGCAATTCTAGTGACAATTCTTTTATTTCTAAAAATACTGTAAACCTCAAAGCTGTCAATATAGCACAGCCCTGTTATTCTTCTATTACTGGAATAACTGAACTGTTTTGTAAAAGGGACAAAGAGCCATTACCTCTAGGCTGCCTCCAGGGCCATGGGAAAGAGGAGGACATGGTTTACATTCTTCCTTCAACGAATTTGTCTATGACACTAGAAGAAAAGCAGGTCTCCGGAGACATGCTCACAGGCTTGCAGGCTCAATCAAATCATCTTATCTTCTTTCTGAAAGAAGACAAAAATGTTAGAGGTGACCAAATATAAGTGAAACTTGTGTTTCCTGGATTCTATCCACAAGCCTCATGTCTTTAGTTGGTATGGAGTCTGGCTTTCCTGTTGATGACTACTGAACAAACTCAGGCTTCAAAAACTGTGTTTTGTTCTTTGAAATTTGAAATTAATTGAAGAATATGAAAATTATACTCATTGAAGATTATTCATATTTAGGGATAGATTATTTGTTCAATAGACTAAAAGATTTAATCTAATATCACATGATCATATTTAGAGGGCACTGTGAAATTAAAATATGTCATTTATCTCACCTATACACAGTTCCTGATGATGTGTTTGCCCAGAATTATATATGGAAAGGCTCTTATAATTTCAAAGGAAGGAAACAGCCCATGACCCTGACAGTCACTAGCTTCAATGCCTCCACTGGCAGAGTCAACGCCACATTGAGCAACAGTGACATGGAACTGCTCCTTTCAGGTATCAGGTTCAAATCTAGCAAAAGAAGTTATGCATCCATGCATTCACTTAGTCCTGTTCTACTACTGTGAGCTATTTCTTATATTTGATTTTGACGGAAGTCGTAATTTATTTAGAAGCAAGGATTTTGAAGTTTTGGAAAGGTAAGTGGATATTATTATATAAATACAAAATCAAAATTGTGAAGTTAAATATATATAAGACTATTTTTATGCAGAAAGAATTAGAGATCTTGTACTGGACTAGAACTCTCATTTAGCAAATGTAATTATGATATTGTAAATATGATATATATATTGCAAATTTCTTTTGGTTATCCTGTGAAATTATTACTAATGAATTAATTTGTGGTATAAAAAATAAAAATGGTTCATTTTAAAAATTGCATAAACATTTTTATGTATTGTTGTACCAACCAATAAGTACACTTATCAGAATTTAGTGTACATTATTTTTTAAATATGGATAATTACACGGAATAAATTGTAAAAGCTTAATTTGAATATGAGATGTACTTAAATTTTATTAATGATTAAATTAGCTTTCAATTATAAATAACATTTTTGTTTTCTCTAAGTAAGCCAAAAATATATCTGTTTGTTATAAAGTAACAACAATACAAATATATCCTGATAAATATACATAAACATGGCAGTTTATAATTTCATTACTTTCCACTCACTGTGGCTCTATAATACAAATATTA
This sequence comes from Peromyscus maniculatus bairdii, assembly GCF_049852395.1. Classification (NCBI taxonomy): domain Eukaryota; kingdom Metazoa; phylum Chordata; class Mammalia; order Rodentia; family Cricetidae; genus Peromyscus; species Peromyscus maniculatus. The sequence goes on from NC_134871.1 coordinate 15,648,023, forward strand.
CATATTAGTACATTTTTATTTTTCTTATTGATTGTAGTTTACCTTAGGTCAAGGTTTGTATTCTCTTTACCTTGCTATTCCTGGCACATTCTTCTCATGCCTCCCTAATATGTAAAGCAGTCTGTGAGTCAACAAGCGTCAAATTTTAACCAATAGTCATTCATACATTATTTTGCTCACAGCCTGGCTTATCATGAAGTGTGTTCACACTAGCTTATTCCAACTCTGAGAATACCCAGTTATAAGAATCAGTGTAGATCTTTCTACTTCTTGTGTTTCTATCATTGCTTGTGTTTATCATCCTGAGTTAAAAAATCTTAAGTTTCAAGGCATAGATCAAATGCTCTTTTTGCTTAATAGTTATTCTCTGACAGACCAGAGTGAAAAGATTCCTCCGCGGCAGCCTGGGACTTATTAGTTTTCCTCGTGTATTTTTGCAGTTTCTACTCTAGCATTGAGGGACGTTAAAAATTCAGGTAGGATTTAATTTGTGATTTCAGGCTGCAGAGCATCAGGCATGATGTGTAAAGTCCCCCTTGACTTGAGACTTGCTTTAGTCCTTTGTGTATCATGTGTTTTCCACAATATATTGACGAAGTTACTGATAATAAAATGGATCAACTATTTACAAAATTAGGTAACTGTCTTTGCTTTTTTCAGGGGTCTACAAAAGCCAGGAAGCTCGTCTAATGTTACATATATATCTTATTAAAGTACCAGCACATGCTTCTGTGAAGAAAATGAAGGAGGAAAATTGGGCTATGGATGGCTTTGTAAGTGTAGTTCCTTAAAAGCATGTGGCTGATTTTAATGGCAAACTTATAGATTATTTTCCAGAAAAGAATAATTTTTCAAAATTTAGCTTATTTGAACACACAATCATATATTTATACATAAAATTCCACTTACTAATATATATGCATCAAATATTATCAATTTTGAATAAGTTTAACATTTATTTAATCATATTATGGAAGTCTTACTTCTTTGATATGAATGACTGTATATTCATTTATATTTGTAGGTCTGTGCAGTGATTTTTGTTAATTTTATCAAATATATTTTATCATCAACAATGATAAAAAATGTGGGTGAAGAACAATTTAAAGCCAGATGTGGTACCACCCATCTATAATCTCATCACTCATGAGGATGAAACAGAAGGATTATGAGTCCAAAATAAACCTGACATTTATAATTACATTCTTTCTCAAAATCAGTGTGTGTGTGTGTGTGTGTGTGTGTGTGTGTGTGTGTGCATGTGTGTGCTTTTGTCTTTGACAGGACCCGATATCCAAGGCATAGTAAACACATTTAAAAATGCATCAGAATTTTATTTGAAAGTGTCCATTGATTGGTATGGATTTAGAATATCTTATGAATTGGTCTAAAGAGGACTTATGTGAAATGCTTCCATTGAGAAGAAGCTACTACATCTTCACCACAAATTCTCCCTGTGACATGAATGGAGATTTCTAAGTAGATCATTGACATCAACACATCTGATGCTAACACTAAGGAAACAAGTCTCTAAAAACATGCAGGATCAGACCATATTTTAAAGTAATTCACATTATGTATACAGGGAGTTCATGAAGAAGAATACAGTCAGTAGTAGGGGTCAATAAGTTGTTTCTAAGGGAAACACTAACTATCCAATTTTTTTTTTATATCCTCTATTGTCATTTACAGAGTTGTGAAGTACTGAGTGTTTATTTTATACAGGTTGCTGAATACATTAGGTTGTGTATTAATATGAGGCCCATTCATTCATTCATTAAAATATCTGGGTCTTAACTGCTCTTGTTAGAACAATTTGATTTCATAAGATCATGGCCACAGTACAACATCTAATAACAGGATGGACCTTTTGCTGAGAAATGTGAGGCTCCCATAGTTAATTTGGTACTTTGTTTTTTAAGGTATGTAATATTTTTTAAAAAGTAACTTTTATAGCAATAGTCTGAGTCAGGTACCTGTCAGTTATTAGTTCAAGTATGTGGATAAATTCATGTTACCAGTTTGTAGATGAATTCCTAAATGGTCTTATTAAATAAAAATCCCTGAGGAGCCAAATATAGGAGTAAAAGCCTTAGATCAGGGAAATAGGGAAAGCCACCAACAAATCTTACCTCACCCACTCTGCAGCTTCCAAATGTGAGCTACTTCCTGTCTACCCAGGCCTTTATTGCCTTGCTGTTCTGCCATCTCATTGGCTATCTTAGCCCAGCTACCTCACTTCCTCTTCCTACACAGCTCTGTCACTTTCTGTCTGTCTGTACAGACCTCCAGGTCTCTATGATTGGTTTAAAGGTATTTGTCATCACACTTGGTTCTGTTCCCTCGTGTGGCCTTGACCTCTTGTTTACTTAAAATGGCTGGCCTTTTCACCTTGACCTCCAGGCAAGCTTTATTTATTAACGTACAAATAAAATATCACATTTCAGCACAAATAAAATATCACCACACCAGTTAGTCATTGAATAACTAAAGTGTATCAGTTTCCAGTTTATGTATTCAATGATAGGCCCTAACACATTTGAAACCGTTAAAACAGTATTCAGTGTGTATATATGTAAGGTCCAGATGTTAGACGGCTTTTGTAACATTAGGAACAACCCATGCAACCCAGATTTCAAAAATGGTTGATTCTTCTTCCTTGTGGGAGTTAGGAGGGATATCTGCTTGAGGCTCAGTCCTATGCCTGATTCTGGGGATGGGGCTGTGGTTGGAGGCTCTGAAATACCCTTAAATATATTGACATATGCTGATGGACATAAAGATTTGTTTCATATTTGGATTTAGTCTCACACTTTCACTCCTCCCTCCTCAGCCTCCCTCATTAGGGTTTCAGGTGTCCACTACTTTATCCTGTTATCAGCCGTTTTCAAGATTGTCCCATATTCCACAATGAATCTGTTTTTGCATACCCTTTGATGGGTTTTCTTATGTGTGAAGATACACATAGTCACCAGCAAACTCACTTTAGAATAATTTTATCATTTCAGTAAGATATCTCACATCCTATGGCTCTCATCTATTTCCTGTTCCACTCATCCTTGACCCAGATCTCAGCAACCACTAATCTGTTTTTGGTCTCCATAGATTTACACATGTATTTGATTTTTTTGTGACTGAAGTGATCTTGTATGTGGAACTTTGTCCTTGGTTTCTTTCATTTACTATAATGGGAAAATATGATCCTTACACCATAGAATTACAATTAACCCACTCTCAATCCCCCTCACATGCCTGTGGCTAAAAGTGAGGTTGGGAATGAACCCAGCCTGATGAAAGAGACATTATCTTGTTTCTGTGGAGTCTCTGGAGTGGAAGAAGGGCCAATATAATTCGGAACCTAATTTATGATTTATTTTTATTTGCTTTTATTTGTATCTGCCTGAGGATATGCTTGTGCACCACATACATGCAGTTGCCTACAGAGACACAGTAATGGTGTTGGATCACCGAGAGCTGGAGTTACAGGTGGTTGTCAACTTCCCAGTATGGGTTCAGGGAACTGAAAGCAGGTCCTCTGGAAGGGCAGCTCTTAGGTTCTGAGCCATCTCTCTACACCGTAAATCAATTTCTACATGTTGTTTTTCATTTTAAATAATAGACTTCTTAGCCTATAAGAGATTTGTAAAACCGTGGTAAAGCAACACACAATCTCCTGTTTACCAACATCATAATTATTTAAAATTATAAATTTTACTTTTGTTTTTATGATAGAAAATTTGTACCATGTGTTCATTCCATAGGAGGAATATGGAAAGAACAAAGGCTGAGCTTCATTTTAAATATCCTGAGTAATTATTTAGATATAACAACTAAAGCTGTGATCCGTCCTCATATTTAATCAGAATTCCAAATATTTTCAGGTTTCTGCTGAGCCTGATGGAGCTACTTACGTATTCCAAGGATTTATTAAAGGCAAAGATTATGGGCAATTTGGACTGCAAAGATTGGGTAATATTTTTATTTTTTATTTTTATTTTCAAGTTATTCCTTTGATACTCTACACATCATAAAAAGACATAAGTGATTCTGTATATTTTGTACTCTCACAGTATCTCGAATTATGCATTTTCAGGACTACGCAGCTAGCCATTCTACAGCATTTAAAGAATAACCACATTGTCTAAATTATAACTTCTCTATGTAATAACTCTACAAAGCTTAGTGTCTCAGTATAGCTGTCATCAATATGATGAGCTATCTTGCCCCGAAGCAAATACAAAGAAGCAAAAGTGATATAGATAACATGGTAATATTAAACTGTAAATTATTTTCACCTCTTCTCCTGAGAACTATACTACTTCTTTTCAGTTTGAATATTGGAGCAAATTTCTTACTTCTCAGAAGATGTAGTGGCACTATGGGAAACTTTTAAAGCCTGGAAGGAAAAATAACTTTGAGGAATGGGTCCCTTTGTGAGCTTGGTTCTTCCCAAATACACAAATTTTCTGTGCTCTGATGCACAAGGTTTTGGCGTTTTCATTTATAATTCTTCTAGCATGGGCACACATATTAATGATCTCCTTATATTTATAAACACATATCTTGTGGTGTATATATTCTTGAGGTGTACTGTCTCCCATCATTGAACTGTTGTATGGATATATAAACAATGGACTAAAAGCTATCTTTTAACATTTATCTTAACAAATTATGACTTTAAACTTTTACATAAATACACATAGTCACTGGAAAAATAAGTAAAGAAAGAGATATGATTTGAAAATAAAGAAATGTGACAATGTTTATAAATCCTTTGAATGAATATGTTCATCAAAATGTGTAGAGTTGTGAACTAGTCTGGAGAACACTAGAGAGGGGAAGGGAAGTACTGGGATAGATGTGATCAAACCATACAGTTTAAATATATGAAATATTTAAATAATAAATAAAATATTACTTAAAACTACATAGTCTATTTTAGGCCAGTAAGTACATATTAATAAAAATAAGTAATATATTAACTCATTGTCAATAAATAATAATTTATCATTTCATGTACTATACCACCTAAATTTGTGCTGTTTTGAATGGAATTGAATGGAACACAATATTCACTGGTGTTGGATATTTTACATAGTAATGTAACTGGATGCAGAGTTTTCAGATGACATGCCATAGTGCCTAAAACACTACATTTTCAACACAATGTATAAGAATCAATTTCCTCAAGCACAGAGCTATTATCTGTTTCCTCTACTCTATCTCCACTCTAAATCTTAGAAAGCCTTCTTTTTCTCAGTTGAAGAAAATAATTGATATGAAATATAAAAATCAGTTATAAGCTTGAGCTGATTTTATGTCCATGACTACTTGTGTTTTTTCCATTAGGACTGAATACTTCAGAAGGGTCAAATTCTTCGAATCAACCTCATGGTACAAACAGCAGTTCCGTGGCCATTGCGATTCTCGTGCCTTTTTTTGCACTTATATTTGCAGGATTTGGGTTTTATCTTTATAAACAAAGGTAAGATGTGTGACTTTGGTGACAAAATTTACACAAACTTTCCTTTCCTATCATTCCTATCATACTACGTCGACTCCACATTTTCATTTTACATGTTGTTAGGATCTATGTGCAGAACTGTTATAATCCTTTTCGATTTTACCATCACCCCATGATACCCATGTGCATAGCAGAAATCACTATTAGACTGCATGTGATTCAACTTTCTCATTTTGTCTTTAACTTTCATGGAACAGAATTTATTGCACATGTTATTTATATATTACCCATATTGATGCTTTAGAGATATTGAATCTATGTTAAGGTTTAAATTGAAAAGATATTAAATGCTGACAGATTTATGGTGAAGACTAGAAAGCTCAGGTTCTTGTGGCAGTGTTGGATAATTTTACCCTAGCTGACAGATGGTCATCTTCTAATGTTTCATTTACCATCATTTCTTTGAAGATTATTTAATGAATATGTTATGTTTGTGATAGATATAGCAATATATGATAATTTAGTCGTATGTATTCTATGTGATACAGCATTTGGAAGGAACTTCATTATTTAATTCTTTACTATTTGGAAAAATCCCTTATCAAATAAAATCTACAGACAACCAAAGAATTCAATTAAATATATTTAAGTATATTTACACATTTATCTACTTACATACATTCTCTCCCAAACTCATGTTTTTACTATATATCAATCTGTGCTATCAAAATATGAGCGCCATTTAATATTATATATACAAATAAAATTTTAATGTAATATGTACGTAGTTTTAACCACATTTCAACTGTAAAATTCAGTCACATTGGGATTACCCACTGTGTCATCTGAAATTTATTGCCGTGTACTCATAGAACGCATTCATCAATACAAGGCATGTGGGTTCATTAGCAGTTGCTCTAATCCCCATCCTTCAAACTTCAGCCAAATACCAAGAACTACAACTGTCATTTTTCTTCTTTTGGATCCTTCATATGAATTCAATCATATAATACATGATATTTGGTCTTATTTCTTAAACAAAGAACAAAGTAAATCTTTTAAGATTTTACTCATGATATCATTCATCACTGCTCAGTTTCTGTTGAACAATGTTACATTGTGTGGAGTATTATTTTCTTTGAATGAGTCTGTTCCTAAATTGTTAGACATTTGAGTTGTCTCAACCTTTGTTATAGTGAATAGTGCTAGTATGTACATTTTTGCATGCCTTTTTTGTTTCTTAGACATGTATTCTCATTTCATTTGAGTATACACTAAAGATTGGGATTGTTAGAGTGTATTTAATTCTAGTTTTAATTTTCTGAGAGAGCACCAAGTGGTTTTATATAACAGCTACACCATTTTACATTTTCAGTAACAATGAGTGAGCTCTCCACATCTCTGATGCTTATTGTCTGTTTTTTTTGTTTAGTTTAATTTACTAATGTATCAATGATAGTATTGTTTGATGTGGTATTTCATTACAATGAAAAATTCATTAATTTTTATTTCTATGATTTCTGATAATGTCAAGTATTTTCAATTTTAATTTAATTTTAAATTTTACGATAATTTCATACCTAATACAGTAATTACATCATTTCTACCATCCTCATCTCTTTCAGCTTCTCCAGTCTCCTCACTCCTTCTCTAATTCATGACTTCTTCCTGTATAGAGGTTCTCAAACAATGGAACAACACAATTGGGATATTGTGTTGGCAGATATCCTGCATACCAGATTTTTATATTACAATTCATAACCGTAGTGAAATTGCAGTTATGAAATAACAACAAAATAATTTTATGACTGGGGATCACCACAACATAAGGAACTGTATTAAAGTGTCACAGCATTAGGAAAGTTGTGAACCACTGTTCTACACTTATTGTTAAACAGAGACACACATATCCACATCCACACACACATACATACAGATACACTCACATACACACATACACACCCAAAACAAACAAACAAACAAACAAACAATCTGAGTCCATTTAGTGTTGTTATAGAAATGTGTCTAGCACTGGCCACTTGGGATAGGAGTCTTGTCCATAGAGAAGACTTATCCTCCCTTTTTTCTCATCCATTGATTGCTTGTAGCTCCCACCTGGGTTTGAGATCTTATCTAACTTCCCTTGTCCATTTTGGCATATCAACTGGTGCTTAAATTATTTTCTCTTATTTGCCAACCATAGAGTTGAGATTTTATGGGGTGATATTCCCTGCTATGTCTAGAAAACACTGAAATCAAACACTCTGGTCAATTGGCTCTTAGAATCTTTCTATCCCATTTCCCATGATTTTTTTTTTTTGAAGCTTGGTTGTTGTAGAGACTGTGTTGTAGATTTATCAACTGGGGTGAGAGTCCCAGTGCCTCTTATTTTCTGAATTTTAAGTAGATTTTGAACTATGTCGTGTCTATTTACAAACTGAATTCTTTTTGCCTTATTGATGATAAGTTGGAAGAGTGGGTACTTTATTCTAGACATGACACCTTTATAGAATACAGAGTTTGAATATAATGTCTTCCTTTCTGTTAGTTTTCTCTTCACTTTGTTAATGCAACATATTTAAATACAAAAGTTCTTTTCCCCCTTTCTCATTGCTTTCTCTTACTTTTTGTATGTATGCCATATCTGAGAAATGATCATCAAATTGTAGGCCACTGTCTTTTCATAAAAGTTTGATAGATTTAACACATATTTAGGATTTGATGAAATTTGATCAAATCCATGTTCACAGTGTAACATTTTTGCTTTTGTAAAACTTGGTGAATCTTTTTCCTTACAAAAATGTTGCCCAAGGCTTGTGGTATGGAGTGCTTGCCCATGACACTCTGGGTACAGTCTCATCCTACATAAATTGGGTATGGCCCTGCATGATGCTAGTCTCAGCACAAGGATGGTAGAGGGGAGAGCATCAGAAGTTCCAGATCATCTTTGAATACTGAGAATTTGAGGCCAGTTTGAGATTCACAAAACATTGTTTTAAGAAAATGTATTTCAATGTTAAGAAGCAATTCTGGCATATATTCTTGATTCCTATCTTTCTTGATTCTTACCCAATTAAAATGAAACAGAGAAATGGTCATAATCTATTACATAGTTTTAAGTATAGTTGATCAAAGAAAGACAGGAATGGGGCTGTAGTTATGGTAAAGGATTCACCTGTCAAAAGAGCAATTTCTTTAAGTATTGTTTTTCAAAGTAGGAACTTAAATTTAAGTTCCTAAGAGTGCTTTAAAGTTTACTTCCACTGAGTTTACCTATAAGTGAAATAATAACAATATAGAAAATATACTGGGATTGTATTGTAGCACAATAGAATGCATAACAAAAATTTCAATGAAATTGATAGTTGAAAAGTATAGTATTAAATATGAAAAAGGAGCAACGAATCAAATTTATTTTCATAAAAAACCTTTTTATGTATTAGCACCTAGAAATAGGCTAGGCCAAGTCTTCCCTTTTTTCATAAAAAATTCAGCACATTCTACAAGTTATAAAATGCAATTTGGGATGGAGAAATAATACAGTAACATTATTGAAAGGGGCAAAAACTTAGGAACCTCCAGATGGGAAGCTACACAAACCTAGACTCCATTTGCTTTAAGCAACATCAAACGTATTTAATTATAAGTAAATATTGGGAAACATTTTCATGACAGAAATATCGGCAAGACCTTTTACTATGTAGTTTTTATTTTGAACATTTTATTGGCTTTTATATATACATTTGACCATGCCAGCTGAAGATTTGCATGTCTGGGGTAACTAAATTAGCTTTCTGGTTGGTGAACATGGATTATCTATTCTTCATGCAGTTCTCTTTTTCTGTGTTAGTATAGAATTGCATTCTTCTTTATTCTTCAGGCCTCACACAGAATTTTATTTCCCAAATAGCTTTTACCTCGCCGTCTTTCCTAAAATAATTTTGAGGTTCTTATCACATTTACTGATTTCCATTGAGTCATAACAATTCTCATGATCTATTCTTCTTGTTTTATTTACCCATAATCATTGTTTTCTATTACTTCAATTTAAATCCACCATAATAATGACATTGTATGCTTTGAAAGTATGTCAAGAATGATCCCTAGAATATAAACAGATGCTCAGTAAGTATATTATAAGTGAATTTATGGCAATGATAAGATACACCATCCTGGTTTATACTATTTATAAATAGTAATTTCTTTTTATTTCTCAAAAAATTTTAGAGTCAATATCATTTATTTATATTTATATGATCCTTATAGGTGGTATTCCTAAATATTTACTGTTTAAAATTTCTTAATTAACAATTTTAAGTGGCATTATCCCCAGTGCTAACGAAAATGTATTATTTGAACTCATTTTCTAGAAGCACCCTAACATGCAACTATTAATCTTGTTTTTCTAAACAGGACTGCACCCAAAACACAGTACACAGGATGTTCTGTTCATGAAAATAACAATGGCCAAGCAGCCTTTGAGAACCCTATGTATGACACCAATGCCAAGTCTGTGGAGGGGAAGGCCGTGCGATTTGACCCCAACTTGAACACAGTTTGCACAATGGTATAACACGGCAACACGTTGCCTTCTTCAGAATCCTGGAAATCGACACACTGAACAGTGCACTTCCAGTTCACTGCTAAACAAAGCACACTTTTCAGGACTTGCTGGGTCACCTTTTCCTGAGGAATGACAGAGAAGAGTGTTTTTTTTTCTTTTCATAAACTGGATCAAAATTATTCTTCATGTGTACCATGGAGAGTTTTACAGAGATCTGGCTGCACTCTGGGAGTGCTTACTCACAGTTTATTTGCTTTTTTTAAAAAGGAGATTATTCTAAAACATAAACTTATTTGCATATATTGGAGGAGCATCCACTATCAGTATTTCTGTGCTTTATAAACTATATTAGAGGGACTGGGTTAAAAATGATATAGGGTAGAAAATAAGAGCTATACTTACCAGAGTCAATAGATCACTGACTTCTCTACTGTCATAAGCTACATCACACCCACATGTCTGTAGTTCATGCCTCGTATCTGCAGTTCATTCTTGTTTACCCCAAGCATTATTTTCCTTATTTCATTGGATATTTAGGAATGACACATATCTCTAAATATTTAAGAACTAAATGATGACACAGAAGAAATAAGGTTGCCCACCCCAATCTGGCATTCTGTATTAATAAAACATTTCTTACTATTTTAGCATCATTTTCAAGTTCCTGAAAATGACAAGGTCATGATGTGACCTTTCTTCTTTCCCCCATTATTAAGGAAAAAGTTTTATCTATTGAGCCATGAGATGCTCTTTACATGTTTGCCTCAATACACTTGGTCATCCTGAAGCTATTTCAGCTCACAAAAATTATCCGTAAAGATGCTTATTTTGCCATTATCTGAGACACCAACTTGATATTATTATGTTTTTAACCAAACAAACCAGTGGTTTTGAAAGCCCTAACAGAATAAGTCAATTAATTTATGATGTCTACATATCCTTCTAGCTGAAAATTTGATTTTTACCAGTTTTGATACTTTATAATTTCTTTGAACAAAGAAGTATAACATACTCTGATCTACCCCTTAACTTAATGACTAAAAGAACCAAAAAAGATGTTCTTTCAGATCAACAATATAAATTTGTTTCCCAAATATATGTGTTCATCAAATTTTCACAGGTTTTAAATGTTCTGTCTATACCCTATTTTTAAGAAGTAGGTATCAGGTACAGCCAGTGTTTTTCATTGTCTAATTAAAACAAGTTTTATGCGATTGTTAGCTCATTTAAAGCTATATCATCCAGAATTGTTGGCATTTTTTTCCATAGGGCATTGTCTTATTTTTTATTTTTATCATGTTTCATTTCACCGAATACAACACATATCCATTGTGAACTCTTTGTTGTTGTCCATTTCAAATATGGATTGTTCTGTGAAGGGTCTCGCTTTTTGTATCATGAGACAAGAGTGCCTACGAGAAACCATTGCACCTGGAAGCACCGCTTGGAGCTATCTCTACATTTAGTGAATTTCTTGTCAAACCCTTTGAGATACATTGTTTTGGAAATTCCTACAATTTTCTCAACATTGTATTCTACTGACAGGATGCGGTTTTAAATTTTATGCCATCTGTTATTTATTCTTGTTTATTCAAATGACTGCAATAACAATGATTCATTCACTAATGTTAAGGTTAATACGTTTAAGATCTTGTTTAAACAACGTTTCTTCTGCAACTGGCTACTCCTCTTATATTAATGCATACACTTTTGTAAAGAAGTATATTTTTATGATAAAAAAACTTTGTAAAAGTATGATGTAAATTTTCAGTGCAATGTAAACAAATAAAAAAGGATAATTGCTTTTGTAAAATGTGTATTCTTTTCAAACTCACCTATAGCTGCTCTGGTCAGTAAAAGCAAAGCACAGCCCAGTTTTTAACTTGGTGCTGTTAAAAAATGTTCCTCAACTAGATGTCATGTTTATGTTTCAACAAGTAATAAATTATAGTTTCTCCCTCTATATTCTACTTCTAAAAGTGACAGTCATTTTGAGGTAAATAGAATCCCAGTAAATATAATTAGTTCAGCTATCACAGAAGGCCTCACTTCAAGAGGCCCCTGGAACATTGACATGAGACTTTGGAAATAAAAGTACTTTATTGAATGCTAGCCAAGACGTGAACCAGAGGGATGGTCAGACCTGCCTTTCCATTGGGAACATTGGATATATTGGGAAGGAGAGGGACATGCTGATAGATGACTGCATGGTGAGATGGGGAGGTTTGGGGGCTTCTTTAGATGACCAGCATCACTCCTTGCTGGTATGTTCCTTACTGAGGAGGTACCTTGTTCTCTCTGGGGCATTTAAGTTTGGTATTACAAAACAAGATGCCCATTTTCTCCCTCATAAGAGGACATCTTCAGATTATGCTCATCTAAGGGAGTTCAGGTTCTATCTGCTTTCTGGCAGGTTATAAAGTTATCTCTTCAAAACTCATCTAGACAAACCTCTGATGCATACATGGCTCAATAATATTTTCTCTAACAGTTCAGTGCCTTAAGAGCCTGAATTAGAGCTGTCCTCAAATATGACTTTTAGTGAGACTGTACAAATTTATACATAATGATAATCTCTAATACATCCATGTTTTTTTAAAATTCTTCTGTTTTAACATGTTCCATAGATAAGAACTCACAGTAACTACCACCCAAAGAAATGGATTTTTAAGCAAATGGAGGATTTTTGTACATAAGTAGAAAATGTACACATTGGTGTTCTGGAAAGTTATTGTTTCTATAATGTTCTGGTCATCATACATTGATTAATTCAATTTACTAAAGCACTTTTATGCTATAAGAGGCAGCTTATATTTTTTGAGAGCCTCAGACTTAGTCTTAGTGATATTTCTCTGTCTCAGCTTGGATCTTTCATTCCATATTAACTTTGTAGCTCCACCTTCTACTCATAATTTCTGTGCATTTTCACTTATCTTTTCATTTATTTTTTATTCACATTTATGCTTCTTTTCCTCTGTTTTTCTATATTGATGCCTTTCTTAATAGGTTTTTCTTCTTTTAAATATGTTCTAGTATGTTAGTTTTTATTTATTTAAAATTTTCTGCAGTCTTTTACATTTTCAAAAGTTCATAGTATTTTTGTGGTGATTTTAAAAGAGAATTATTTTAAAGCCTTGTTACATTTTTATATGCTTAAGAAAATTAAAAATGTAAGTCTCACACAGAATCTCTGGACACAGAGGACTGTGTAGTGATTGTGGAAATGACTAAAAGGTAAGACTGATTTTGCTATGTGGTACATTCATAAGGGAGGTGGTAGAAAAAAAGAATGTAATATAGACTAAAAGGTCAGTAAGGAGTGTTAATCTTTTTAAAGGAAAATCACAACATACTGCTTGTTAAATATTTATAAATTTAAAGTAAGCACAGTTTAAACAATGTTAAAGAGCAATAGTTTATGCCAGTAGAGAGAGGCTTATGATCTGCGTTTTGTCCTTCGGATCCACATAAGGGAAAGAGAGAATCACCTACCATCTCCTATTGCATGTTGTTGTGTGAGAACAAGAACACATGCACGCACGCGCGCGCACACACACACACACACACACACACACACACACACACACACACACACACACAATCATGCACAGATAGGGATTTGAGATGAAAAAAAGGTTTGATTGATTTCTTTTGTTTTTAGGATGACTAGAAGTAAGGGAATGTTAATCAAAGAAGATATAGATGTTGTAAAATTTGAGAAATAGCTCTCTGTCATCACTTTCATGAGCTGAGTATTCTGAAGTAATTTAAGAGTAGATTTAGAAGCTGTTGGGGAATAGAAGGGAATACCAGACCTTAGGTTACTTTCTTCAGAATACAAACAATGGAAGTAGTGAACACAGGCCAGATACTTTCCCAACTTTAATAAGTCCCTCTGTGTAGTAAGTTTATTAGTCTTGTAAAAAGAAGCACATCTACATTCAAATTGTACTGCAAAATATAAGACATGAAATCCCTGTTTAAATTTTCATACGACCAAAACTTGCTTGCAACTATTAGCAGAGCTGTGGAAACAGGGGTGGTCTTATTACTGTGATCTTGTTCTAGACTCCAGACCTTGTGGCCTCTGTCAAAAGAATTCAGATACACAGGAGCAATGTAGAAGATAGGTGCTTATTATGGAAAGAGAAGGAGAACTATCAAGGTAAGAATGGGAAGTGGACCAAGAGAGCACTGTGGCAACATGTATCTCAAGTAGGCTTTATACTATTGTTAAAGTCTCCTGAACAGCTATCTTCCCATGAGAGGGATTTTCCTGTACAGAGGTCTGCCCATTTGTATTACCACTAGCAATAGGGTACTACTGTCTCTTCTGTTCTATTCCCAGAAATACTCTGCCTAAACACTATTCTTATTTAGTATTTTAGTTTTAGTTTGGGTTTAGTGTTACATTGTCATCAATTGGTGATTCTCATCCTGGCCACTCAGAGCATCACATCACTACTCATGGACTCAGAGCCCATTCTTGACCAGCAATGGTAGTCATGTTGTTATATAAGGTTATATAAGTTGCTGATGATAGGGAGGGTTCATTTCACCAACAGGAAAGTCTCCTAATATTTAACTGGTTATCTAACATTCTCCCCATCAAGACCTATAACTCTACAATTCATTGTAGCTAGAGAATTTCTCTCCAGCTCCTGCCAAGTCTCGCCAGTCCCGGAGCCCACTTATAAAATAAAGACACCAACTCTTACATTATTTAAACTGCTTGGCCATTATCTCAGGCCTATCATTGTCTAGCTCTTACTCTTATATTTAGCCCATTTCTATTAAGCTATACTTTGCCACGTGGCTCGTGGCTTATGGTACCTTACATCATCCTTGTCTTGGTGGCAGCTCCAGGCAATCTCCTCCTTCCTTTCCTGTTCCCTTAATTTTCCTCTCTGTTAGTCCCTCCTATACTTCCTGTCTGGCTACTGGCCAATCAGTGTTTTATTTATTAACATATTTGCCATACAGAACATCCCAAAGCAATTCATTAGGAAATGTGAGTTCAGTTGGTATTTCTACTTCTGGATGAAAAGGAACATAGAAGATTTTAGGGTCTGTACATTTGCTGACATTTGTCCACAGAGAACAATGAATAGTATTCAGATAGATGGAATGAAACTGTCACAGGACCATCAAGTTAGGTAAATTAAAGGAGATAAAATTAAGATAGATCAACAGTACCCAAACACTAATAGGATTGCTACTGAGATTGTAATAGATATAATGTGTTTCCAACATCAAAATCTGAAGATCCAATTCCAAATCTAGACAACAGAAAGTATGGTAGTGACTGAGGTGGTTCAATCTGATTATATAGATCATGTAAATAGATGAGGTATTAGTGGAATTATCCAGAATGTACCCATGACCTTGAACCTTGGTAATGTGCACTGCAAGATTCCACTGAGCAGACAAAGGAAAACTGCCTTATTCATCTGCAACACCTTTAGGCTAATAAGTTAAACTTTTTTCATTTTGATAAATATCCTATGAATCCAGGGATTGAACCAAAGCCTTTGTTAAATTTCCAGAAACATTCTTGAACTTTAGTACCATGCAGCTCAAAAGTCCTGTCAGTTTGTCATAAACTTAAAGCAGAAACCTTGAACAAAAGTCTTTTTTTAAATATAATTTTCTAAATCTTTTATAATTTCTTGCTAATCATGTTATCATTCTTACTTCCAACTGTCCCAACTGTTGCCTAGATGCATTCCTACCTCCCTTCTCCAATCCAACTCTCTTGCTTGCTCCTTGGACTTTTTTTCTTCCATTGGATTGCCTTGTCTAGCCTTGATAAAAGGGCTTTTGCCTTGTTTTATTTTATCTTGTTTTGTCCTGTTTGGCTGTTGTATCTATTAGGAAACAGTGGGGAAGTGAATCCGGAGCAAAGGGGGGAGTTAGGAGGAGCTGAGATTAGTGGAGGGATGTATTATATGTAAAAACAATCTATTTTCAAGTTTAAAAAAGGAAATTAATATCAAAAAAGAAAAGTAAAAAAAATTAAGAAAAAACTAAGAATAAAATCATTGATTTATTTTGTTTTCCCCTATATTCCTGGATGTGGGCACATCCACAGGAGCATAGCATGTTCAACCAACTAGGAGCCACACTTAATAAAAATTGACCCTTGATCCCCAAAAGCCATTAACTCTCCATATCTCTTAAGAGCCATTTTGTACCCCATGCTAGAATGCTGACTGGATTGATGTTATATAGGTCTTGTTCAAGCAACAAGAGCTGCTGTGAATTCATGAGGATAGCAATTCTGTTATATCCAGAAGATACTATTGGTCTCCACTCTTCTATAAACTGAGATTCTTGAAAAATCTCCCCTCTATCTTTTGCAATGATCTCTGAGCCTTGGGGATAGGATAAGGGACAGATGCCTCATTTGTAGTGAAGAACTTCACAAGACACTTATCTCTGCACTTTGTTCAGTTGTGAAACTCTGAACAGAGATTTTAATTTATCAGCTCTTCTTCTTATGCCCCAAGTAAAAAAGTTTATTCATCATTTCTCATTGAGGCTTTATATGTAAATTATTTATAAGGCTAGCCATCAGAATCAAAGCTGATATTTATTAACCTGACATCCCCCCAAAGGCCTTAATCTCTTTTCTACCACTGGGAATTGGGAGGGCCTGGATGACTATTCTATGTTCACCTGAGATCACTCTATGCTATGACTTGCAATGAATCCCAAGTATATTGCTGATGAATATGATAATCCAGCCTTAGTCATTAAGTTTTATATCATCTGCCAGTGAATTTCATGGTCTATCCATAGTTTGGGGGCTCATTTTATGAAGGTAACAGATAAGATCACCTTCAGGTTAAAATGTCATTTTACTATCTAAAGTTAAGTCATTTGAGTACTTAGCTAGGTCCTGTCCAAAAGTATGAGATCTGTCTTTAAAACTCCAGTGAGGGACACCATATGTAAACTGTCTATTCAATCCTTGAGCATCAGCCCATTCAATGTCAAAAACTAGTTGATTCTTTGAAGCTAAGGAAGTACAAAAGAGAACATCTTTAACATCTAGTCCTGTTGACAGTTGGACATTAGAAGGAATTTGTGTTCATAAAATATAGGCATTAACGCACACTGAATATATAGGAACAACAGTTACATTTGTAATGTCAAGTGCTTGTACCATTGTGTAGTCTTCATTAGACATTTTAACAGACACACTGAATACTTACAGGACTCTAGTGGAGTTAAAAGTCCCAAACAAAGGAACCTACTGGTGAATGGTTGAAATCCTATTAAGGGTACAGGCATTAGAAAATAGTGTTGGGAAGAACCACAATAGTGCTTTAATCTATTTATATCCACGGTTGTTGTATTTTTTTTGTATTTGGCATTTGATTGGCACATACCTATGTTTTAAAGAGGAGACCTATTGGCAATGGCTCATTGTTTGTCCCTGACAGACAGGGACAGGCAACTCTAGTTGTGACTGTCCTTTTTGTAAGGTGTTGAAAATAATTTGGCACCTCCACATTTGTTGATAAATCTATTCAATAGAGGAGATGGCACTTGGGTATCACTAGCAGATTATGAGTGGAGATTAAGTTATAAATGGACAACATAAAAGTGAACTAAACATTGATAATAAGGATCTTCATGACTCAGGGTGGCCTTGGGATACACGAAGGTGAGGGAGGGTCTTGTACCAGAAACAAGAGGCCTTGAACCAGAGCAATGACTCATTGCAATGAACATTTGCAAGTAAGGCTGATTGTACAAGAGGGTATATTGTGTTACATGCCACTAAGCCAAATGAAGACGTGTTGGAGAGGCAGGAAAAATGTTGAGCAAAGAGGGTTTTATTTTGTTTTCTTTTGGTTGCTGTTGTTTTGTTTTAGTTTAGTTTTGCGGGTTTTTTTTTTCATTTTCTTTTGGGGGGATACTACAAGGGTGAGAGGATCAGATATGGGGGCACTGGAAGATAAGAAGAATTGGGGTGCATGATGTAAAATTCCCAAAGAATCAATAAAGAAATTATGTTAATATAAAGTAGAGTCCAGTTGATGCCCCTAGCCTGAAAAAAAGTCACGAATGAATTCCCCAGAGTATGAGGTAAGGAGCCATCACTTTCAATTAGAAAACTTATCGTCATACCTGCAATTGCAAGATTTACCCATTGATAGTGATTGTTAAGTTGGAGGTCTCCTGGAATCAAGGGCTTTCTCAGCTTCACAGACATTCACAACCTTTGAGACAATATGCCCTCTTGACATAGAGTATTTGATCAATTTATCTTCAGGGATCTGTCTCTTAAATGCTAAAGAATTTGTCAGTTTATTTCTTACAGTAGAGAAGTAGTGGTAGACCATGATTCTCAAAAGGCTCCAAGAAGTTCACTGTCCTCTTGTTCCCTCTCCCTGTTAGCTTGAACCTCATTTCATTCTCTCTCCCTCTCATTCTTCCTCTAGTTTACTACTCTAGAAAAGAGAATGTGCTGTATGTAATAGGCCATTAATGGCAGTCTGAAGATCCAAGGATTGTGGTGATGTATTATGTTCCCCAATATACTGTGTCTCCCAATAAAACTTGCCTGGAGATCAGAGGACAAAGCCAGTCATTATACTATATAAGTCAAACAATAGCAGCACATGCCTTTAATACTATCACTTGGCAGGCAGACATCTGTCTGGATCTCTGTGAATTCAAGGCTACACTGGGAACAGAGCCAGGTGTGGTCTCACACGCCTTAAATTTCAACACTTGTTAACAGTGGAGGTCTGGAGGTCTGTACAGACAAACAGGAAGTGACAGAGCTTGGCAGGAAGAGGAAGTGATGTAGCTGGATAGAGAGAGCAAATCAGATGGCAGAATAGCAAGGCATATAGACATGGGTAGACAGGAAGTAGCTCGCCTTTAGAAGCTGTGGAGTTGGTGAGGTAAAGTTAGCTGTGGTTTTCCCTATTCCTGCTCTCTCAGGTTTTCACCCCTATATCTGGCTCCATGTTTTTTATTTAATAAAACCTTTTAGCAATTCGTCTACAAGGGATGATTTTGTAATTTTCCTCTGATGTCAGGAACAGAATGAGTAACAAATCTATTTCATGAAAGGGTTTTTCTTCACACATGGAGGGATAAGTTAACTTTACTTCCACATAGCCTCATTATGACACTTAACAAAAGTAGTAAGCTTTTCCGTAGACCCTTGGTCAATAGATGCCATGAGAGTATGATTTAGTAACTTTGTTTTTAGTGCTATATGGTCCCTAAACACACAGAAGATAGAACATAACCATTTCCACATGCCATCCCAGTATAATATCCCATTCAGAGAAATTTGGGGCTGCCTACGACCCTATGCAATACTTTGGTTCTAAGATGTATTACTCATCTGTGTATGTTCTAGCCATTTGAGTCATTTTGGTTCTTTTAGAATCACTAAATGTCTGACCTATGACAACACCAACATTCTTCTGAGATTGCCCTAATTCTATGAATTCCCTAATCATTTTTTTTTTTTTTTAGTATTGTATGAAGGCTTCCTAGATCCCACTTGATTTAATTTAGTTCTTTCATTGAGTAAAACTAATGGTATTAATGAGTTCAGATTCTTCAGCAATGTATTAGAGGAGATATATTTGAGAGAGCATGTGGAGTTACAGCATTATTAAAGAATCCTGGATATAGCACCATGAACTTTTTGTCTCATAGTTGGAGACATTACTAAAGGCTTTAGTGTACCTACTTCTCAGGAAATTTTCCCAAGGAGGGTGCATCCCTGAATTGAGCAGTTTCAATCATCCTGATCAGAGCCATTGTTTCTGTATCTAACATATAATCAGTATAAACCTTTATTCTCTCTCAAAAAATGTATATAATGTACCTTGTAGCTTTCCCCAGTTGTTTGCAAAAGCTATGTTGCACATTAGTATTTTAACTAATACTTCCATCTGCTTGCCACATTCTTGTCTCTGAATTATACCACCAACATACAATCCTTTAGGAGAAAATATCTTTTTTTCTTTTTAGTTTAAGAATCAAAATGTTGCATTATGAAAGGTGCATTCAGGAGCTGAATCAAAATAATCTAAGGTGAGGTCCCCATATAGAAGAGAAACAGCACAAGGGTCTCTTACAGAGTTCATCTCCCTAGGTATGTCTCATAAAAATATTAGTGAAATTTGGAGCAACCTCCTTTCACCGGCGAGACAGAGAATCAGCTACAACACGCTATGCTCAAGTCTAGACTCCTTCACTAAGAGAACTCTGGAATCTAGAATTATCCTGGAGTTGCTTTGGTTGGCTGGGATGGTCAAGTCTTTCTTCCTTTTATCTCTCTCTCTCTCTCTCTCTCTCTCTCTCTCTCTCTCTCTCTCTCTCTCTCTCTCTCCTTTCTTCCTGTATTTCTGTATTTCTCTGTATTTCTTCCTCCCTCCCTCCCTCCCTCCCTCCCTCCTTTCTTCTCTTTCTTTCTTCCTTCCTTCCTTCCTTCCTTCCTTCCTTCCTTCCTTCCTTCCTTTCTTTCTTTCTTTCTTTCTTTCTTTCTTTCTTTCTTTCTTTCTTTCTTTCTTTCTTTCTCTCTCCCCTTTATCTTTATTTTTATGTATTATTATTTTTAACATTATTTTTTTCATTTTTTATCATTAGTAATTAAATTAATTCATTTATTTTACATTTTTCATAGTAAATGTAGGATTACTTCTCTCAGATATCCATATAGATTTCTTTCCTTCAAGGATAGGGAGCAATCTTAAGGAAACCTCCAAAGTAGAGACACATATCTAGTCCACGATGTGTCAGAGTCTGATGCCTTCAGGAGAATCTGTAAGTTCCCTCTAAGTCTCAGTGGTGCGTTATGCAAGGCAATTGATTCATAAAACAAAAGAACTCACCATTAGAGACCTGCTATCACCTCCTTTATCTGATCTCAAAAGTTAATGGACCTTATCACATGGCAATCGGAA
Source organism: Peromyscus maniculatus bairdii (assembly GCF_049852395.1). NCBI lineage: Eukaryota > Metazoa > Chordata > Mammalia > Rodentia > Cricetidae > Peromyscus > Peromyscus maniculatus. The sequence continues at coordinate 15,668,997 of NC_134871.1, forward strand.
TACATCTGGGGAAACATTACATTTAGTGCAACTCCAGTGCTTTTGAAAAGGGAACCAGAGTTAGAGTTCCATGTATGTAACAGGAAATGTGTGCAAATAAAGTGAAAAAAATGTGATATATAGTCGTCTGAATATCATGTCCTCACCAGGAAAAGGGATGGGCTCAGATCTCAGGGCTTTTTGTTGTTGTATTTTGTTTTGGAAAGAAATCTAGATTGTACAGTTTCATTTCTTGATTTACAAGTTTTGATTATTAGAAAATCAATATTCAATGACATGCAAGCCTTTTAATATCTGACTAGCTACCTAATACTTGTTTTACCAGGCTGTACTTGGGTGGAATAATTCTTTGATCTCTTGCTACCCTACCTGGTATGAGAGAAAAAAAATTTTCAATTTTATCTTTCAAGGAATAGTGACATATCTCAAGATGAAGTAAGTGAATAAAAAATAAATAAGATGGAAGGATAGGCATAGAGATACATATTTTAAACCAATCTTATTAAGACAACTTATTTTCTAGTGCTAGAAATATGTATGATACTGTATGCATTAATGAATACTTGAAGAATATAAAAACAAATAATATCCTATAATAATACCTTCTGAGAATATAAAATATTGAAATGTTAGGTTCAACAGATATATTTACAGCATACCAGAGAGAAAGTTGTAAGTAGAAAGGACCATGGGATTTCATGGTCTCAAAACAAGGAAAGGAAATCCAAACAAGAAAATCAAATTATGACTCAATGCAAATACATAGGATCTTGATCTAGATTCCTCTTGACTTTCCATTCCTTCTGTCACTGAAAGACTAGTCTAATATGCTATATCTTTATGTAAGTGTATCCTTCCATGCAATTGAAATTATCATTTCTGAAGCATAAGGGAAATAAGGCAAACTTTAATCTGTGACTCTGATACTATTCTCCCTAGTGTGGTGATTAATAAAACAGACATTGGTTTGGGTTGTTATCAGCATTTTATCTTTTGAGACTATTTTTTTTGTTGTTGTTGTTTTGTTTTTTGAGACAGGGTTTCTCTATGTAGTTTTGGTGCCTGTCTTGGATCTCACTCTAGACTAGGATGGCCTCGAACTCACAGAGATGGGCCTGGATCTGCCTCCTGAGTACTGGGATTAAAGGTGTGTGCCACTGCCGCACAGCCTTTTGAGACTATTCTGAAATTATTATGAATTACTAGGACAACTACCATTTACATGAAGTCAGTATCATGGAAAAAATAGATACTTATTGATTAAAAAAAACTAAGAAAATTAGTGAGAAATGTGGGTCTTTTCTTTGGTTTGGTTTGTATTTATTTTCTTGGGATATTTATGAGTTGATCATTTACACTTTAAAGATTTATTTTTCTTTTATGTGTATGAATGTTTGTAAGCATGTATGTATGTGCACTACATGCAATCCTATTCCCTCAGATATCCTATAAAAGGGTTTACAGATGAATGGGAGCTACTTTTTGGGGGAACAGGAACTGAACGTAGTCCTCTGCAGGAAACAAGTGTTCTTAACCACTGACTAATTTCTCTAGTTCCTATTATTTGCATTTTAAATGAAAAAACAAAATCATGTAGAATTTAAGCATCAATCAGTTAAACAAAATAATACAACACAGGTAAGATTTATATTTAATAATACTCTATCTGTACAAAAGGAAAATCAATATTTTTTCGGCTTATAATTAAACTCACAACATGTTATCCCAGTAAAAAAATCAAAGATCGACATTTGGCCTGGGGCTTAAAATAATGTTTTGTTTCTACACAGAAAATAGTCACTGACCTGTTATTGTATAAGAAATTATCCATTTATAACTTACTACTTTAAATAGTAGACTTGGTATTTTATGAACCAGTTAATTGCAAATTTAAACAGTGATTCTTTTTTGTAAACAACTCTCAAATGTTTATATATAAATTATTATTATTATTTTTGGTTTTTCGAGACAGGCTCTGCCTCCCGAGTGCTGGGATTAAAGGTGTGTGCCACCAATTATTTGATACCTATTTTTGTAATGGATTTCAGCAATAACCTAATCTTTGAACATATAAATTAGTTCCCAACTGTTCTTGCACATGGACACTATAGAGATAATAATATACACAATGATTTTGATGGAACAGTAAAGATTATGTTCAATGTATGGACATGAATGTTATTTTCAAGAAGTTTTCCTTGAGAATCAATGAAGTACATCTGTACGGACTAAGTTGGGTCTGTAAAAAAAATAATGAAAAATTTTATAGCGGTGCTATAACATTTATTTTGAAATATTGAATTTTCCCCACTGTGGTGTGTCAGGAAACAGTTTGAGAAGAGTGGAATTTTGTGTTTTCTCTAGATAGGACTCCATGAATCCCAGTCAGCTGAGAGCAGAGTCACTTACAATGCCTCTGACTCCCTGTGTAGGGATATTGGCAAGTATACAGAGGCAAACAGGCCAGCACTCACCTCAACTCACCATTGTCATGACATACAAACGCCAACATCCTTTTGGCCACATTCCATCACTTTGCAGGTCAAGCCTTTTCACCACAGGCAACTAACTACAACCGGTGGCTCCCAGCCTTCCTGATGCTGGGACCCTTGAATACCGTTTTTTCATGTTGTGGTGACCCCTAATCACAAAATTATTTTGTTGCTACTTCATAACTGTAATTTTGCTACTGTTATGAATAGTAATGTGCATATCTCATATGCAGGATGTCTGGTATGTGACTCCAAAAGGGTCTGTGACCCACAAGTTGAAAAACATCAAATTCTATGGCTCTTCAAACATATACTTCCAAAGACACACTTCTAGGCTTTCTCAAGGTAAAGTGTCACATTTGTTGTAAGACCTTGACACTTCCTAACTTCTGAACATATTCAACTGTCCTGCCAATATTAGTAGATTTTGTCTTTTTTCCACATGCTGCTATGTAGTGGTGCCATGCCCCAACTACGAACCTTTTACTTTCTTATCACACATTCTGCCTGTCACTATAGAGTTTTAGTAACCCAAATACAATTAAAGCAGAGTTGATAATGCTTTTTTTATTTTGATGTATTTCTTTGTTTCAAATATTGTAATGCATTAAGAAAGATATAACGCAAAATCTTCTTATTCTGGTTTTCCTATTCATAATTCAGATGAAGTTCTGTGTTATTGATTTGCTGCTTATCCCTGAAGAGAGTTTTGTGTATACAGAAGCCAAGGTTAGCCTAAGGAATTTATTCAAGTAGCTACACCAGAACACATATAAAATAACAAAGTATACTTATTTATTGTAGTATTTTTTGAAATAGTGAGGTTGAAATAACTTGAGATTGGCTTCTCATACACACTACACACTTTCCTTTACTATAATGTGTGTGAAATCCATTTTCCTCCATCACATATGAATTCCTAGGAGACATGGGCAGCTGAGTATAAATGAGTACTAAACACTAGACATATTTAAGCTTAATCAGAAAAGAAGTAACAGTTCCTCATAATGAGAAAAATGGCGAAATTTGACCATTTTGTGAGTTTGGGCAATGTTCATATTTTGTCTTTGTGTAGAATTGTGGACCAACCATGATTCTCGAAAAGTCACAATGAACATCTAATAATAATGGTCAGATTCATAATTAGTCTGATAATACCATAGCCCAGAACTGTTACAGGCTGCCTTGCAGAAATACCAAATACTAGATAGTTAAAGTGAGAGAGCTACTGGATGGAAGAGGCTGATTTTTCTGTTTATCAGGTATGTTTTGTTTTGACTAAATGCAAATATAAGCTGCAACAAAATTTCAACTCACTGAAAAACTCAATTGATTCTGTTTTTTCTTTCGCTTTAAAATAAAAGATATTAAAACACATGAAATAGGACCTTTTGAAAATCCTATCAAATATCTTAAGAAGATTACCAGTGCAAACATATTTGTTATGTTACCATGTAGATTTTTGTTTTCTACCTCAAATTAATGTTAATAAAGTGTGCATACTGCCTTATAAATTAAAAAAATATATTTAGGAAAGATGTTAATTGGTACACACAAAGTATAAGTTTGGTGCTTGCAGAAAAGATATTATTCAAAGAAGTAGTTATAAACAAGCATGTATATAGGGGTACAGTGGTGGAAATATCAAGATAAAATTAATACATCATTAAAGACAAAGAATTTCTGCTTTAATATTTTCAACTGTATACACTCACCTTAAACTTAATATACCAAACTAAAAAGCATTCAAAATTTTGTGATAGATATTTCCATGGGTTTTATTCTTCATAGTATTTTATCCACTATCAACCATGTTAATAAGTCCATTATCTTTCTTTCTTTCTTTCTTTTTTTTTTTTTTTTTTTTGTTTTTTTCGAGACAGGGTTTCTCTGTGTAGCTTTGCGCCTTTCCTGGAGCTCACTTGGTAGCCCAGGCTGGCCTCGAACTCACAAAGATCCGCCTGCCTCTGCCTCCCAAGTGCTGGGATTAAAGGCATGCGCCACCACGCCCGGCTCATGTCCATCATCTTTCATTTACAAAGCTAGCATATTACACTGAAATGCCAATTTGACATGCTGAATATTTTCTACATACTCCCATGCTTCTCCTTGCACAAATTCACATGTGCAAAGTTACATTTTATTTTTCTAGAACTATTTAGTACATTTACTTCTGAAGCATACAGTCCTAGATCTTATCTAGCTGTTTTATAGTGTAACTTTTATTAACAGCCAGAGAAGTTTCAAATCATACATTTTTGTCTCACTGACTTACGGTTCCAATGGAATGGAGAAAACAATTGACCTTAAACAAGATGCTGATTGCAATATGAGTTATTTTAAGTTGATTTATTAAAGAGTGAATAAGAAGTAAGTAGATAATCAGGGAGAATTGCGGTTAACAGAAGATTGAAGACTGAGTAGCAGCACATGTGTGTAATTAGGGGAGCTATAGAAACAGCATAGTGACCACACTCCTGATATAGTTAATCATGGCTGTCAACTTGACTGAATTAAGAGATGCCTGTGTGTATCTGTGGCGGTATTCCACAGTAGATTTATATGTGTGAGGCCATTCACAGAGGAAAAGTTGCCTGGATGTCAGTGGAACTATATAATTTTCAGGGTTATGGAGAGAATTAAATGGAGAAAAAACAAAAATTTAATCAACTAACTCAAACTTTCTCTCTCCATGCCATTTGGTCCCAAACCAATGTAAGCTACCTTGCTCATACACACACTTTCCAATGTTTTGAATGGAAATTTCTGAAACCATTAGCCAAACCGAATCTCCATTTCCTTGAGTTGTTTCAATCAGATATTTGCTTACATTCATGCAAGAGTGGATAGTACTCAGCATTTGGGAGGGAGAGGCTGGAGGACCTCTGTGAGTTCAAGCCCTACCTGCTGTACATATTGAGTTCTGAGATGGTCAGTACTAAATAGAGAGGCCATGTCTGAAAAACAAACAAAGAAAATGTAATTAGCACAGAAAATTATTATCTTTGGGTAGGTCGTAGTTGAGACTACCTGACCATGTAATTTGGAAGCATTTGTAACTGGCTCATTCATAAGATTGGAAATTTTTGGAGAAGCAGACTAGAGAGAGTATAGAATCATATAAGGAGATATTAGTAGACTAATATGATGGCAGCTCAGGAAATGAAGATACCAGCCAGAAAGGCAGATAGTAAAGCAATGCTTGTGAGACTTTAGTTAAGAATAAAAATTTGGGCAACTGAAGTAGAGGTCAAGGCAATCACATCCTGGTAACCAATGTGTGTACTTTTGTCAATGTCTTGACATTTTATAGGAAGCTGAGATCAAATGTGACGGAATACTTAATATAAAGGAGAGAAAATAATGAAATAAAGATAGGGAATCATATCAGTTAGATTAGTATTAATTTTATACATTTGTTGCAATATAAAAGTATGTAAGTATTGACAGTAACTTTGTGTTAGTCAAAAACAAAAAACAAGTTTGTGGTGATATTGTGTTCTTTAATATATCATGCACCCTAACAAATTTATCTGGGGTCAGAGAACAGAACAGCCAGTTGACAGACATAGAGGCCAGAAAATGGTGGCACTCACACCTTTAATCCTAGCATTCCAGAGGCAGAGAGCCACCTGGATCTCTGTGAGTTCAAAGCCACACTGGAAACAGCCAGGCATGGTGACTCATGCCTTTAATCCCAGGAAGTGATGGCAGAAAGGTATATAAGGTGTGAGGACCAGGAACTAGAGCTGGTTACGCTTTTAGGCTCTTAGTAGCAGTTCAGCTGAGATTCATCTGAATGAGGACTCAGAGGCTTCCAGTTTGAAGAAACAGGATCAGCTGAGGAACTGGCAAGGTGAGGTGGCTGTGGCTTGTTCTGTTTCTTTGATCATTCAGCATTCACCCCACTACCTGACTCCCGGTTTGTTTTTTATTAATAAGACTGTCTAAGTTTTGTGCTATACAAGTTTAAAAACTTAAACTTTGATAATTATCCATTGTTTATACACATAATTATTACATAATTGTTACACATTGGTAAAACTAATTTATTACTGATTTTAAAATAAATTAGACTGAAACTTTAAACAGTTTTTTTTTTTTTTTCAGTTTAAGGATAAATTCTGTATCTCTAGGGTGTACCCAAGCATCATGTTGTTAAGAAGCAAGAAGGTAGTTTGACAGAATAAGACAAGCCAAACAAGCCAAGATTGGCATTTTTATTTTATTTATTTTGTTGTATCTTATCTATCTATCTTATTTTATTTTTATATATATGCCTTTTTTTTTTTTTGCCTAAATGCATGTCTGTGTACCACATGCATGTCTGGTGTTCTTGGAAACAGAATCTGGTACAGGATCCTTGGAACTGGAGTGATAGATGGTTTTAGTCATCATAATGGTACTGTGAACCATTACTGAGTCCTCTGGAACAGCAGCCAGTGCTCTTACCTTCTGAGTCATCTCTCCAGCCTCAAGTATGGCAGTTTTATCAGGATGCGTTCTAGCTCAGAAGTTTGGTTTTATCCTGTTAGGATAGAACTGTTTTATTATGATTTCATGAATTAATTTAAATTATTTAATTCATTCATTTTCTCCGAAATGTGGTACTAAAAGTGTGTTTGGAAATTGATATGTGACTATCACATCCTCCATAAACTAAGACTGACAGCAAAATGCAAGGCCACCTTTCTGTTGTTCTAGTTCAATACCATAGCTCATTTCCCTTAAAAAAAAATCCATAAATCCCATTTATAAGCAACATCTCACTTGTCAAAAACAAGGAACTCTTAAAGAATCAAGAAATAAAGTAGGTGATTTATATAGGCATGAACTAATTGACATATAACATTCAAAAACAACTCAAAAGTAAAACTTCAACAATTTTCATATTTTCTTGTGTGTACGGAAAGCAAAATTTGGAGATATATGCAACATTATGAAAAAATCACCTTGTTGTGATGCCTTTTTTTTCTGAACAAAGGAGGAGAAGATTATTAATGTGACTTTTTCTAATCTGTCTGTTTTGGAGGGGACAGTTTTTCAGAGAAGGATTAGTCTAATATCATATTCAGGTTCCATAATCCTTGAATGTGGAATGGCTAGGGAAGGACAGATAAACGTGCTTTTTCTGACACTTTGAAATGTACTCCAAGCATTTTAACCATCTACTGAAGTAGATGTTTTCCAGCTCAAAAGTGCCTTAGCATATTTATGTTATACAAATTAAAAAATATATCCAAAAAAACAAAAGAAGTTTGCAAAGAATTGCAAATGAGTTTAGGTATTAAATCTCTGTGCTCTGTATTTGATCAATGGTTTCTTTAAAATTCTACTACATTGTACTATTTTACAGACATATGTAGCATTCTTTGCTTTTTTCTTTATGCCTAAAATCTCACCCATGTAACTGCCCAAACATGAGCTGAACTGAACAAGGACAATGATAATAGACATGACAAACTGGATGGAGAAAGATCATGAGGCCACATTCTAGTACAGATGGCTACAGGCAACTAGGGAATGCTCAGAGTGGGAGAAACAGTCTTCTCTAGGAAAGAGCACACAAATTGGATTTCTAACCAAATGGTCAGCCCTGAAAACACACATAACTGTGGCATTATATCTACTGAGCAGTTTACATTTAGGAATATGTATGCATATACATATACATTAATGTTTGCAGTAAAAAAGAAAAAAGGCTATGAGTTGAAAATAGAGCAAGAAGGGATATATAGAAGGATTTGAAGAGTAGGAAGAGAAGGGGAAAATGTAATTTATTATAATCTAACATATGGTGCATAATTTCAGAAGAATTTTTGTTGATTTTCATTACTTGGTTTTTTCATTGCTTGTCTTTTACACAGATTTACCTGAACTTGTACCAAAATTCAGGTCTATATCCTGTTATCTTCTGTCCCAAAGAAATTCATTTACAAATTATTAGCATTAAAAAAAAATTCTTTACACTTTGGCCAAATTGGTAAGAAAAAGGACCTAGTTTCTGCTTTTTATGCCTTTAGAAGTCCTACAGTTTTAGAAAACAATGAGACAAAAGGATAAATCAAGACAAACAGAAAAGCAAAACTATGCAGATTAAGTATGAGATAAATTTAATTAGTCTTTTCTTCTCCACACTGCTGCCACTGCCTCCGTTCTCCTAAGTGGAGTTCTGTTGTATTTTCAAATTAGTTTGCTATAATACAATCCTTTTTTTGTGTGTGTTGTTGTTTTTTTTTTTTTTTTTTGGTTTTTCCGAGACAGGGTTTCTCTTGTGTAGCTTTGCGCCTTTCCTGGATCTCACTTGGTAGCCCAGGCTGGCCTCGAACTCACAGAGATCCGCCTGCCTCTGCCTCCCGAGTGCTGGGATTAAAGGCGTGCGCCACCACCGCCCGGCGTTTGTTGGTTTTTATTAAGTGTTTTTTTATTCATTTTACATAGCTCCCATGGAGATCCAGTAGAGACTGGTACATTCAGTTGAGGCAAGTCCAAGCCCCTCCCCTTGCTTCAAGCTGTCCCACCATAGGTAGTGGGATCCAAAAAGCCAGCTCATGCAACAGGGATGGATCCCTATCCCACTGCCAGGGGCCCCTTAAACAGACCAATCTTCACAACAACTGTCTTGCTTATGCAGAGGGCCTAGTCCAGTCCTGTGAAGGTTCCACAGGTGTTGGTCTAAATTTCATGAGTGCCCACTAATTTGGTTTGGTTGTCTCTGTAGGTTTCCCCAACATGATCTTGATGCCCCTTGCTCATAGAATCCCTCTTCTCTCTCTTTGACTGGACTCTGGGAGCTTAGCCTGGTGCTTGGCTGTGGATCTCTGCATCTGCTTCCATTAGTTACCAGAGGAAGGCTCTATGATGACAACCACAGTTCCAGAGAAACTAGCTAACAAGGAGGACCCTAAGAGGGATGCATGGATCGCACTGGGAAGGGGAAATAGATGATATCTCCATTGAGTAGACTGGGGGTGAGGGTGGGCAATTGAGGAGTAGGGAATGGGGGATGAGAACATAAGGGAATGAGACAGTTGAGCTGGAACAGGGGAGAACAATGAAAGAGATACCATGATAGGGGGAGACATGATTGGGAGAGGGAGAAACTGGGAGCTAGAGAAGTTCCCAGGAATCCACAAGGATGACCCCAGCTTAGACTACTGTCAAAAGTGGAGATGGTACCTGAACTGGCTTATCCCAGTAATCAGATCGGTGAACCCTAAGTGTTTTGTTCTGTTTGGTTTTTAAGACAGGGTTTCTCTGTGTAACAGCCCTGGCTTTCCTTAAACTCTCTTTGTAGACCAGTCTGGCCTTAAATACACAGAGATCATTCTGCCTCTGCCTCCCGAGTGCTGGAATTAAAGACATGTGCCACCATTCCTACCTGGTACAATATAATTATTATATAATTATTTATTTCTAGGGCTTAATTCTCTTCATTTGGATATTCAAATTTCCTCTGAATTTTTCAACCACATATTTTTCAGCCTTTCCATACTATTTCTAGATTGCTGTTGTGTTATTTTATGCCTTCACATCTTATTCTCCTCAATCTTTGTCTCTTTCCTGAGACAACTAAATCATTCTTGTTATTTTGAGACACATTTCTTTATAAATAAACCCTAACTGTCAAACCTTTGATTGTTCTCCTATTTTGAGAAATGTCTTAAGAAAATTATCTGCCAGTATCTTCAGTGGTTCACTTTTAAGATTTAACATTTTTAAATTTACCAGATATTATGAGAAATAATTCTAATTTTAATAATTAAGAGCATTAAAGAAAATGTGTCTACATTTGTTATTCAACATCATATTAAAAATGTAATATGGAAAATGTAATACATATTGTAAATTTCCTTTTATTTGAAATTTTAGCTCAGATGCTCTCAGTTCCTTTTAAAGGTTTTTTACTAACATGTATCAATTATTCATAATACTATATTTCATTATGACAGTTTTATACATTTATGCCATGCATTTTCGTCATATTGATTCCTTTATAAGCCTCTCTCGTGCTGAAAATATTCCTCTTCTCAACTAGTCCCACAGCTATTTTCATGTCTTTTTTTGGTGATTCAGTTAGTTTTATTTGATTTGTTAGTATTTTTAAGATGAATAACTATCTGTTAAATAAAATAATTTATGGGAAATCTCAGGTTAGTTTTAATTTTCTTCAAGGATAACACTGAACTCCTGGTTCTCACATCTCTGCCTTACAAGTGCCAAGATTATAGGTATGTGCCACCTGGTTTATGTGATGCTTACAGTTTTCTTTTACCCTGATAATAGTGTCAATGCAGTAAGCCAGAGCGTGCCGAATTGAAAAAGTGAAAAACAGGTTTGTTTGAGCAAAGCAACTCCCTGGTGAGTTCTCCAGGCTGGAGAAACCACATACCCAAACTAAAGCAAGGAGCTTATATAGGTTGCAGGCAAAAGGTGATGGATGATGTGTCTGCCACAAGCTGGGTTCATGCCCAAGCATAGTCCAAAGCTGAATTCTTTAGGTGGGGACTTGGGTGGCTGCCAACTTCAGGGGAGGAACCACCATAGCCACCAAGAACACAAAACTGGGCTTCTTGATGCCTTTTCTTTGTTCAGAGATTTTCTGAATGGGTGCAGTTTGGAGAAAGAAACAGGAAAGGGACTTTCCAGATCAAGCAGGAGTGGACTGGAGGTTCCAACTGAACAGTGCTGAAGATCAAACTAAAGACTCCATTATTGCTATGAAACTATTATAAAAGTTAAACTGTTGATTATATCCAATATATAAGTTCTACTATTTCATGTTCAGGAATATATTGCCATGTTACTCATTGTTGAGGTTAATAGACATGACAGCAAGATAGGACTACTGATTGGTTTCTTTCATGGTTAGCTTCTCTTGTACCTCCTAGTACTTTCTTCTTCTTCTTTTTTAAATTAGCAATTCTTTTCATTCATTTTACATACCAGTAAAAGTTCCCCTTCTTCCCTCCCCTGCCAAGTCTCTCCCTCTCAATCCACCCCCCACTCCTCCTAGTAATTTCAGATATACTCCTTATAAAGAGACTTCCTGGTTACATCCAGTTAAATTCCTTAAGGTTCTATGATGGCCAATCTTCATTGTCAGCTGATTCATGCAGCATAGGAATTTCCTCCATCAGATTATCTAGTGGCCATGTCTGTGGAGCATGTTATTGGTTTGTAATTGATGGAGGAGGGTCCTGGACATTGTGTGTGGTGCCAATCCTGAGCAGGTCATCTTATACTGTGTGTGAAATCTAGGGAAGCAAGCTAGGGGAAGCAAACCAGTAAGCAACATTCCTCCTTAGATTCTGCTTCAGTTCCTGCCTCAAGTTCCTGTCTGGATTCATGCCTTCACTTCCCTAGATGTAGACTATGATGGGCAAGCCAAATGAATCCTTTCCTACATTGAGTTGCTTAGGGACATAGTTAATTGTTAAGAAACAGAAAAATACCCTGTGCATGTAGTGTACAGGTCAGGGACAAGTTACTTTTGGAGACATCTTGGTGCCATTCTGCACCAGGTAGGCTTTTATCCTTGTTATAAGAGTACAAAGCACACACAGAGAAATTGCACAGACCATGAATGAAAAGACAGAGATGTTAATTTTGGTTATTAGACTTTATTAATTAAGTCCTAAGAGTCAATTAATGTCCCTGTCTACTTTGGGGGAAGGGTTGTTAACTTTAAAAGAGCCTTTTGATTAAATACATTGGCTAGGTAAGATAACCATTTTTCATCACTGCAGATGGATTGCAGTGCTCTGCACATGCTAGGCACATGTTCTACAGATGAGCTATATCACAAGACTAGTTTTAAAAAAGCTGTCCAGATTGTCCTTGGATTTACTCTGCTGCCAAATAAGATGTTGACCTGAAATCCTTCACTGAACTTCATGCAGCTCTGAATACAAGTCTAAGAAACCAGACCTCACTAATGACAATTGCTTTAAGTACTTATTGTAATGGTTTGAATAAGAATGTTCCTCAATAGCTTCATGTATTTGAATGCTTAGTCACCAGAGAGTGGCATTTATTTGGACGGATTAGAAGGAATGGATGGTATAGTTTTGTGTATCCTTGTTGGAGGAAGTGTGTCATTGGGTGTGGACTTTGTGGTGTCCAAAGCTCATGCTGTGCTCAGGCTCTGTCTCTAGGATCAGGATGTAGATCTCAGTTGATTCTCTAGCACATTCCTGCATCCCACCATGTTTTGCACCATGATAATTGTGGGGGTTCTCTTTTCCTTCTCGGCCAGTTGGCCATCAGTCAGAGAGGACAGAGGGACATAAGAAGTGACAGAAAGCTTTGTACACAGCCCATGAGCATGGACAGAGACAGCCCTGTGGGAGACTACTTTTGGTGAAACAACTCAACTTTATTCCAGAGTATAAGGAATATACAGGATAGGGGAGCCTGGGGACAAACCCTAATTTGCATTAAGTGGCATGCTCCTATCATAAGGCTTCTAGCACAAGTCTTAGTTAACATATGTGAAGCAGGGAAGGCTTCTAGCAGGAATCTGTGTCAAGGGTCAAGCTAAAGATAAATGAGGCATCTGGCTTAGAGACAGCTTTCAGATAAGGTCATTCCTTTAGACATAGGGACATTCTCTACCTAGGTAGGTAGAGGCACAAAGTTCTGCTGGGGCGGGAAGGAGTCCCTTGTCATTGAACTATTGAGATAAGTTGCCAAGCTGTGGCAGGCTGCCATCTCTACTAGTGAGCAAAAGCCTTCTAATAGATAATGCATCAAACTTTTGAAACTGTAAGCAAGCCCCCAATTAAATGATTTATTTCATAAGAGTTGCCTCTTCATGGTGTTTCTTCACAGCAATAGAAAAGAGACTAAAGTGATATTCTTTTCCAGTTCAATTTCAAAATCTTCACAAAGCATTATATTGTTTTGACAGAATTTTTTGGTGTGTTTCTTAATTATAATGTTTAAGAGATACCATTCTATTAGCAAATTGTTAGACATAAGTCAATAATAATCCTTTTACATACTGTTTTTATAACAAGTTTCCCACAAAACACAAATGTATGCATGCACACACACACACACAGTGCATAAAGACAGATAGAGAAAGAGAAGTAGAGAGACAGAGAAAGAGAGATAGAGATAGAAAAAAACAAATCTTTGGACTAGCTGCCTATGCAATTCCTAATAACTAGTTAACATGCTGCTTTCCATAGAGTCAGAGAAATCTGTAGGCCCAAGTGTCTCTACACAAAACAAAATCAATCCAGACTTTGTATTTAT